>NW_028145431.1:2090000-2320000 GCF_977016875.1 Pavona decussata | reverse complement strand
TTATAACAATCAAAGAAGCTTTCAAATGTCTACAATCCGTTTGAATCATAACTGTTCAAAGGTCGTCGGAATATCTTTGGACATTTTCAGCAACGTTCGGAGGCCTTCGAAAAATCGTTGGAAATCTTTGGAAGAGGCTTGGATGTTTTCGGAAATCCCGGTCATGATGAGACAAAAATCTCACGCATTTGACTCAGAAAAAGTTTGCAGGTATACATTTATTATGCAATTTGATTGCTTGATTTCTGATCAATGACAACACTCATTAAATATAATTATATAAGTTTGATTGTTCTGTTTTACTTTTTTCGATCGAGAACAGCACAAATAAGAACACTAAATACACTTCTTGTTTTACTTTCCTTTTTGACATCACAAAAATAACCAAATTAATGTAAAATATTAATGTTTGAAAAAGGCCACGGATGTATTTCCTGGGAGATTTGGTGCTCTAACCGGGAGACTGGGAGATTTGTTGAAAAACTTGGAGACTCCAAGGAAAACCTTGAGAGTTGGCAGGTCTGTTAACGTTCCAATTATTGACTCACTCTCTTCTAAGCTCTTGCATAGCAGCTACAGCTGTAGATCTGTGCTGGAATTTTGATTCTTATTTCTTAGAGTTACACTACCATTTGTGTTCTTGTGAGTAAGGAGGGAAAGAAGTAATATGAAATCTTTTTAGCCTTCTAGTCTAAGGTCCTGCAGCATTTTACCATCTGACTGTTCAAAAAAAAAAAGTTCATGAAATCAGAATAAATGTAACTGTACGGGTAACCCGAAAAGACTGACCCCTGGTCCGTGGACCCCTCCACCTGACTGGGTCTATGGACTACCCCCTACTGACCCTCTTAACGGACCCCCCCATTAAGAGAAAAAAAAAACACAAAACTAAAATATTAACTTAACACAAGCGGAGGAGGTGACAAGTCCACTCATGAGTGCAATATTTTGAGCGTGGTATTTCGTAAATTTAGTAGGCTCTGGTTCAGCCACATGGTATACACTCGATTGCAAAAACGTTGACGACTAAAACGCATAAACCATGAACGATGAGACCCAATGGATTTGTGGGTAGTGTTTAAACAATAACCTCATAATTTCCATAATAACTAATTTACCATTCTCACTCTTTGCAATAAAAAATAGAGTGCTGACTTAATTCTTTTGAACAATTTCCTACCAAACATTGCTTAAGTTCATTGACTGATTTGAACTTAGGCAAATCGCGAATTGTATATATCACTCAAATTGGCCCTTGTTGGCCAACTTGGATACTTTAAGGAAAGCTTGGACAGTTTCCATCATTCACCATGTGCAACTAATTTTGGTCATCAACTGTCGCACAAGAATAGAATATTATGCAAATAAATTTAGTACACTTATACCCATAAAGCCATTGGGTCTCATCGTTCACGGTTTATGGTTTTTAGGTGTCAACGTTTTTGCAATTGAGTGTATACATGGCAAGGTATTTGTTCGTTATAGAAAATGAACCGAAGAAGCATCTGTTTAAAAGTGGGTGACAAAAATGTTTGTTCTTTGAAAAATATGTTTAAAATCTCTTTAGTTAAAGAGAGACACAGATGTCATCAAAAACATTTAAGATTAAAAGTGATGCTCATTCAAACAGTAAATTGTACATGAGTATCCATGACTGCAACTAGCACCTGCATCGGGCCACAAAAGTGGTTGCTTTGTAATTTTATGAAGCCTGGGACGAGTTTCATGAACCTGCAGTAGAATGGCCCGAAAACAAAATGGCGGAGAAGAACGGTACTTTTATCATCCAGTTTTAAAACACACTCACTTCTTCAGTTCATTTTCTATGATGAAGAAATACAATTTTGCCATGTACATGTACATACCATGTGGCTGAACTTGAACTAGTGCCTTCAAATTTTTTGAAATACCACGCTAAATATTGCATGAGTGGACTTGTCACCACCTCCACTTGCGGTTAGTAAAATGTTTTGCTTTTGTTTTCTGTTTGTTTGTTTGTTTTTTTTTTAATGGGGTGGTCCGTAGAGGGGGTCAGTAGGGGGTAGTCCATGGACCAGTCCGTGAAGTGGTCCGTGGACCCAGTCAGGTGGAGGGGACCGGGAGTCAGTCTTTTCGGGTTACCCTAACTGTATAACTGCCAACTCTCATGCGTTATGTGTGAGTCTCATGCCTGCTCATCATATTTCATTTTAATTACAAAGAAGGCATTTTTGTTTGCTGCAGTTTTGCAGAACCTTGAAAGGAAACTCTTCTTTAATTTTAAACTAGAATACTTAGACAAACAGTTTATAATGCAAAAAAATCTATGCATAATACATACATATATGATCAGACCTATTCTTTAGAAAATTATATAGAACATCCACAAAAGGAATAAAATAACTGACACCTTCTACAGTCCATTCTTGCAGTCATGATGTTGTAAGTCTGACTATTGCTAGATATTTTAATTTGTACTGCAGACACCCCTGCATGCATAGTTCCAAATTTTTGTTTTAATTTTTACTTAGAAATTCCACTCATTTTTATTTTTAGCTTCCTGGTGAAAGTAACATTCATTGTAGATACAGAAATTACTAGATCAAAAATTTAAATTACTGGCTTGGGATGACTTTGAGTACTGTGCTAATTTAAAAAAATGGGGTTGAGTCAAAAATTGCCACACTGTTTAAAAGCTTACTGGCCCTGAGAGGGCAACCCATCCAAATGTAAATGACACTAGGAGGTCTGTCATACCTTATCTAATATATCAAATTACCATTGAAATACTTTCAGCTTGTTCAAATTGCAAAATCTGTCAGGGATGCCAAATATACATTCCAAGATCCATTCATTCAATCAGTGTTATGCCATACAATCTCAACTCCAATCTGTATTTGGAACTTGCGTTATTTCTATTGTCAATGTCAATTTAAAAATGACACTATCGACCTAAATCAATTAACACCATCATCATTATGATGATGATGATGATGATTATTATCATTATCATTATTATTATCATCATTATTACAAGAATCAAGTAAATTTGTTCTCCATGAAGGAGAGAGATATCTATACATAAAACAAACATGACTTTTGTGTCCGTAATAATAATGTTTTGTGATAATTTTTACATTTTGTTTTCAATCTTGAAACTACAATAATAATTATTTCCATTTTATGTTTTTTAGATGTATAATGAAACAAACCTGCTAGTACTTTCCTCTGGTGGCGACATAAAAAAAATATGCACTTGAAGTTCTGGCAAGTTTGTCTACGACTGAGGAAAGGCAAGGAGGATAGTTGAGCCTTCCAGAGAAAAGGCCTCAGGCAAGGTGGAGTTGGACCCCACCAGAAGTAACCCTCTAAAACGTAAGTTAGTGTTCGTTCTGTTGATTTAATCTACACGTTTTAAATATTTTGCTGTGATTGTTATTAGTAACTTAGGAAAACATGTGAAGTAAAATGAACAAAGCATGAAAGGTCTTAATATTATCATATTGTTGGGTGTTTCCTTCTCATACTTCTCTCCACATATTTAGTAATCTTAAAAATTCTGGAGGCTTTTATGAACTTATCAAAGCTGCAGAAAATGGTAATATTTAACACATTGTAAATGGTTCAGCTTACACTCTGGAGTTTGTAAGCATAGAAGAAATATAAATGGGCAACTGAGGGCATTTGGCTTAGTGCAACATTTCCAAAATAACAAACTGAAAAGTGACATTCATGTGTTACTTTAAAGCTGTTTAAGCCAGGAAACAGTGATCTTAATTTTCGGTTCACACGATGATGTACAAAGTTATGTAGTCCGGCTCTTCGGTGGGTTGTGGCTTAACCAGCTAAATGACTGTACATTCCATCCCCACTTAAATTTGTAATAAAAAAAATTGAAATGTTAGTTGCTTCACAGGGTATCTCTTGTATATTGGTGCCATCCTTTTAGCTGAAAAGTTGAAAAACTCTGCTCCCAAACAGTATAAGTTACTGGCCCACTGACGTGAGTGAAAACTACAACAACTCTCAAAAGTTGTTGAAATGCTGCTCCTCTTTACTCTGAGTCAATGTTGATTGAGCAAATTGGCGCCTGTGTTGTCGTCACTTTCATTTTAGTTTTAAATGTTGATTAAGCAAATTGGCATGCACGTTGTCATTACTTCCATTTTACTTTTGAATGACATTGCTTAGAAGGGAGAGGGAGGGAGATGCTTCTAACAAACAGTGTTTCAACATTTTGACTCCAATAGTAGGCAGCTGTCAGCATTTACTCAGAGGCAAATAATAGATGGTGAGGTGACCTTGGGGACATACACTTAACGTACATAGCAAAAAATAATAATATCTTGAGGTTTTTTTTTTTAATTTTCTTTTTTTCTCCACAGGGGCCATCAAGGAAAAGTTTGGTGATGCATAATTTGTGAGGAAATGGCCAGCAATACGGCAGTCATTAAATCAGAAGTGTTTAGACACCAAGAAAAAATCTGTCTGAAGGAGAAATTAAAAGAGTGTGAATGACGGAATTAGCATGGTTCCCACTTCTGTAGTAATTTTAAAGATGTGCATTAATATGCTCTTGCTAAATTAATATGTAGGCAAAAAAATATCAATTGAAAATGCAGGGTAATTTCAAGCTTTCATGTTTTCTTGCTTTTAATATGGAACTGAAAGAAATTATTGGGTTTTTGTTTTGTTATTTTTTTTTAATATTATTTTTTAACACTAAAGAACATTATTGTACTAGTGGAAACCAAGCTCTTATTCATATGTACACTATGTTGGTTTGCTTCTTTTTTGGAAAATAATACATGTACCGGCATATGATAAGTGTCAGGAATCTTAGAAAGGCTTAAAGCTGACAGGTTAATTAAGTCAAATAGATCATTATATAATGCTTCATTAACTGATGCAAACGAAAGAAAAAGTTACATGTAGAACTTTATTTTAGTCTAGAGAACATTTGTTGGAAAAGTTTTGTTTATATCACTCTTTTGTGGATTGGAATAATAATATTATTTTAGTGCTGTTGATCTTGTGAGCATGCATCACAAGAATACAGTTGAATAAATGCCTTGTATAATGGCCATATATGGCGTTGTAGTTAATGAAGTTTCCATGTTAACTTGTGAAGATTGTTGTGGTAAATTTATTTCACAATAGCCAAGATTTAGCAATAAAAAGGTTATCACACTTATGATTTTTCTTGTTGGTTATTGTCTAACAGTGGCCCATCCTTTAAATCTAAGTGCTATGAGCATATCCACCTTGAGTCAGTTTCTAGGTACGTATGGATTTTGTATTTTAAACAAGCTGTGATCAAACTCTCAGGAACACATGATTCTAGTTTAATTTTGAATGAACCTGCAGTGTATTGGTCATTGCCAGAAATGTCAGGGCAATCCAAAGGAAAATTTAAGTATACACTTCAGTTCGCTTGTTCGTGTTACCTTTTTCCTACACAGAGTAATATTAGTACACAGTATTTGGTATTTATGCCTAGCCTGCACACGCGCGTAGACGTCTCCCATGTTCACCTCTGCGTGCATGCAGATATATCAGTAAGCCAAACGAGAGTCATATTTAACGGTTAAGATCGTTAGGTCAGGCAAAGATGTTGGTATTGGTAAAGTATGGAATGTTTCAAAGAGGTATACATATTTGAAAGAAATGTGATGGTATATTTCCAGCCTGGTGAATGAATGAGAATGATGATTATTCTAGAAAGTGACGCAGGCATACTCGGAAAAAAGAAATCCGAGTGCTCACTTTCCAGAATAATCATCATTCTCATTCATTCACCAGGCTGGAAATATACCATCACATTTCTTTCATATACCACACGTTTGACATTCAAATCCTAGCAGTATGCAGGATGTTTGTCCCATGAACCTAGTTTAATGGCCTTAGCTCCCACGAGTCTCCTGTAGCTCAGTGGTAGAGCACTGCATGGGCACTGCTGGTATTGGTTGATATATAAGTTGCATGATGAGTTCAGTACATGTCTATCTCCATTCCTTTAAAGTACACAGCAGCTGGTCATTGACTATATTATGTCTCTCTATAATGTTATTTGTGAATGCAGTCTCGGTTTTAAATGAACTGGACGTAGGTGGTTCCACATCAGAGCTGTTTCGTTCAAGTTCAAAGAAAGTTCAGCTATCACCAGAAAATTCAGAAACAAACGTAAAGAAGAATTAATTTCATTTGAAGTGTTTTGTCTTTGTGTCAATAAAGATGAAAACGGGATTTAATTATACTTTGGAAAATGCTCTCATTTTGTAGTTGACACCGCCTGGTTACTTCCAAATGTTTTCATCCAAGTACGCAGAAAACGAGCTTAAATTGAACATGGACTATTAACCAAATATTGTGCAAAGTAATTCTACGGGGCTATGCACAATTCTACAATAAAATGGCAACTTAAAGCAAAGTAAATTCAATAACCGTTTGGACAAATTAATGACGAAGATTGAATATGACTTCGTTTCATCAGGAAGTTTACAGCTGTAAAACAAAACTGCACGCGATGAAATGAATTGTTATCTTGTGATACTCTTTTGTTAAAATTTATGGAAATTTTTTACATTGACTCGAGAAAAGAAAAAATGACAAACAATGCGAACAAACAAGGTCATACTAAGATCTTAATAAGATTTCCACCTCCAGGGGCATCATAAATTGCAGTTATGTGACCTTGCAGCTTAAGCAATATTGCAAAAAGAAGGCCTGAAAAAAAAATTGAGCTTGAATGTTTTTTAAACTCAATATGATTCCTGCAATTATGTCAGGGCAGTGTCTAAATTTTCTTAAAGCCCTTTCCAATATTATTTTCCCTCTTTACTCTTTATGCTATGTTTTGGTTCCCTCTTGACATTCATCACTCGATGTCACGACTTCATCGCTCAATTTGAGGGTCAAAGAAGTTGACTTGTGGAAAGTCAGTAAGCAGTGTCTTACCAATAATATTAAGCTGGCATATGCTACACAGTAATTTATGTATCATCAATAGATAATTAAGTGATTGTTGTTTCCAAAGGCATGTGTGAGAAAGAGATACTGAATGAAGAAATTGAAAATGAGAAGGCCACCAAGCATCGCAAGAAACTCAAAATTGGAAGATACGCCATTGATAGGTAAGCAGATGAGATAATGTCTGAAACCCAAAAGGGGTTGAAACGTGTAACTTCCCGGCATAAGACTTGTAACAAGCTTATGAATATTAACCTCTGCAAAGAACCAACCATACACTCACAGCAGTGAAGTACACCTCCATAAAGTGAAAGCATTTTGTCCTGATTTCAGTTGTGCCAGCGTTGATGAGTACGTGAGCATGAGTGATTTCCGATTTCACCTGTGAATGTGAAATATCCGTCCATCTTTAGACACTAAAGTCGGAAATCCTCAATAGAAACACCAAACGATCGCTCGCTTCTGAAACTTAAACCGTAAACTTATTGTAACGACAGGCGGAAAGACACAGAGTCCGCAAAACACAACTTATTTATTCCGGTTGGACAGCGACAACAAAACTTCAAGATGGCTTCCTACAAGCTCGGTCACGTGACACGCAAGGCGGGAACTAGACTTGTACCTCATGTAACCATACTCGTTACATCTCCCTTCCTAAGTCTAATAGTTTAGTTTATGCATACAGAACGTTAATGATAATAAAAAAGCAATAACATAATGTTCAAATCTGCCTTAGAAAGTCTCCTATATTAAAACGCCCCTGCAAAAGTACATAATAAAGCCAAATTGAAAAAAAGGGGCAACAAGGCAGAGTCAGTGTCTTATTTCAGCACTCATAATCTTTTAACCACACTGGGGGGCGGCGGTCCCGCACTGGACGACCTTCAGTATGAGGCCCAGAAACCACTGGTGATGATGGTATCATTGCCTGTGGCGGCTCAGCAGGACTTGACTCTACCAGTTCCATTGGATCGGTCATGTCGAGGTTTGTCTCCACTGACTCCGGTAACTCCTCGGGTATTGCTCTGAGCCATTTGCGGTTCCGACGATAATGCTTTCCGTTCACTTCAACCAAGTAGGAACGGGTCCCCTCCTCTCCAATGACGCGCCCCAGTGACCATTCCTTCTCGCGTGGCAATCGCATTCTAATGGCATCACCGTCACGCAATTTTGGCAGTTCATGTGAGTGACGATCATAGTAGTGTTTCTGCTTCTGCTTTCTAATCTTGATCTTTTCGGGGACATCAGTTATCACCTGTGGAGTTAACAATTGCTTGGCTACTGGGAGACGGGTGCGTGTTCGCCTACCATATAGTAGCTGAACAGGAGAAGCATTCATACCCTCAGTTGGTGTGTTGCGCCACTCAAGTAACGCCAGCAGAGGATCACGCTTATCAGCTCGGGCTTTGGTCAGCAATGACTTGCAAGTCTTAACTGCTTTTTCCACACGACCATTACTTTGTGCGTGATAAGGGCTTGATGTGACGTGGTGAAAATCCCATTCCTTACTGAAGGTCTGGAAATCTTCACTGTTGAAGGGGGGCCCATTGTCACTGATGAGAGTCACAGGAATACCATGCCTGGAAAACCACGCCTTTAGAATGGTGATAACACGGTTGCTGGTGGTACTACTCATATCTTGCACTTCAAAATAGCCAGAGTAGTAATCAACGGCTATCAAAAATGATTGCCCGTCCAGCACGAAAAGATCAACACCAACTTTCTGCCATGGCAAATTAGGCACATCATGAGGCTTTAAAGGCTCTTTACATTGTTCGGGCTGATAACGGTTACAGATTCCACACCTTGACAAGTGATCTTTGAGCTGGGCTGTGATTCCAGGCCAGTAAACAATGTCGCGGGCACGACGCAATGTTCCTTCTATTCCAATATGTGATTCATGCAGGCTCTTTACAACACCAGAACGCTCTTTAAATGGTATCACAAGGCGATGACCCTTGTACACCAATCCATCTTCTATGGTCAGCTCATCACGGCTGTTCCAATACAGCTCAATTACTTGCCTCCGACGCCGGTCATATTTGTGAGCTTCTGACAGGGTCTCTGGCCAACCCTCATGAATAACATCAGACAGGGTCTGTAATTCTTCATCCTGAGCAGTCTCCTTGCGCAGCTCTTCCAGGCGAGTGGGGGAGGCACTTAGATCTTCACCATTTTTAATCTGCTCTAACTCAAAAGCGAACAGTCGTTCTCTGACAGAACGGACGTCACTGTCCTGGGTCTGACTCACTGGTTCCTTTTCCAAGTAAGCGCGACTTAATGTGTCAGCCAAGAACATGGTCTCTCCTTTCTTGTATACCACTTGGATGTCATAGTTCTGTAAACGGAGACGCATGCGTTGGAGGCGTTTTGGCGAACTGTGGATTGGCTTCTTGAATATGGTTTCCAACGGCTTGTGGTCTGACTGCACAATTACATTGCTCCTTCCAAAAATGTACTGATCAAATTTCTCACAAGCATAAACTATGGCGAGTAGCTCTTTTTCAATCTGCGCATAGTTTTGTTCCGTTTGAGTCATCACACGAGAGCTGTAAGCCACTGGGCGCTCCTCCTGTAGCAGAGCTGCACCAAGTCCACTTTGGGAAGCATCGCATTGAATGACCACTGGCTTATTCACGTCATAGTAGGCAAGTACAGGTGCAGATACAATCATTTCCTTGACATGGGCCACAGCATCAGTATGACTTTGCAGCCAACACCACTCAGCATCCTTTTCAGTGAGTTTTCTCAAGACTTCTGTTTCTTCGGATAGACGTGGGAGGAACTTTGCCAAGTAGTTGACCATGCCCAGGAACCTACGTAAGGACTGGACATCAGTCGGGTCTGGCATCCCCACAATTGCCTCAACCTTGTGTGGATCTGGTTTCAGTCCCTCACGGGTTAGAATGTGTCCGATGAAGGGAACTTCTTGCTGTCTCAGTCGGGCTTTCTTCTTGTTCAACTTCAGGTTTCTCTCACGGCAACGGTCTAGGAAGGCACGCACATTGCGGTCATGGTCTGTCTGCCACTCAGCAGGTGTGTTGCCAAATCCAACGATCACAAAATCATCTGCAATTACTTCTACTCCTTTAAGCCCCTCAATGTGCTCTCGCATTTTGCGCTGCCAAACTTCTGGTGCACTATTGATGCCGAATGGCATTCGCTTCCAACGGTAGCGCCCGAACGGGGTGTTAAACGTTGTTAAACTACTAGACTCATCGTCAAATTCCACTTACCAGAAACCATTACTGGCATCAAAAACACTGAACAATTTTGCCCCATTCAGCCTAGTTGCAATCTCTTCAATTGTCGGCATCGGGAAGTGTTCACGCTTTATGGCAAGATTCAGATCCCTGGGATCCAAACAGATGCGTAACTTGGTTTCCCCCTCAGCTTCGGTGGATGGCTTGGTCACCACTAGCATACTGGATACCCAGTCAGTAGGATGGTCGACTTGTTCGATTATGTTAGCAGCTACCATTTCTTCGAGTTTCCGCTGAACTCGCTCTGTCATCGCAACAGGTAAACGCCGCGGAGGATGCACTACAGGTCTGATGGACTCGTCTGTTACAATGTGGTACTGTCCGTCCAACTTTCCAAGGCCTTCAAATACATCGTCATACTCTTCCAGCAGTGGCTCTGTGTCGGACTTCAGTACATTGACGCGTGGATCTCGGTCACTGTCTAGGATCTTTATCAAGTTCATTTCCAGCATTGTCTGCTTAGACAGTATGGGCTCATACCCATGGCCCCTGACTACATTGACTTCAATTTTGTGTGCGTTTCCTTTGCGGGAGACATACACTGTGGCTTTGCCCTCGATGGGTTGCTCATCTCCATTAGCTAAAACCAGGATTGACTTGCCGCGTGCATTGAGGAAATTCAAGTGCAGATCGCCAGTCACCTTCTTGTACACATCCAAGGGCAAAAGATTGCATTCAGCCCCCGTGTCCATCAAGAAGCTTACATCCTGACCTGAAAGGGGGTTAGACTCTTTTGATACAGTGAGGGTAACCATCTCACGACCTCCGTTTCCAACACCTGCGGCACTTAAATAAAATCGCTCTTGGACAGAAGACACCTTGCTTTTTGCTGGGCACTTGACAACAAAATGATTCCTTTTTTTACAATATACACAAATCTGGCCAAAGGCAGGGCAGCTACGTCTTTCGTGGTTCCTACCACAGAATCTGCAGTCCTTGATCCAGCCACTGCTGACAGATGGGACATTTTCTGACTGCTCTTTCTCTTTCTCTTTCACAGCACTCAATCCAGACTCAGCAGACATAACTTTCATTTGGACAGCCGTACTCTCGGCGGCACGAGCGATATCTATAGCTTTCTCAAGAGTCAATTTCTTCTCTTTGAGCAAATTTTCACGTACCTTGGCAGTTTTGGTACCTGTCACCAGTCGATCCCGGAGAAGCTGATCGGGTGTGATTGACTCGAAATCACAATTTGCTGCAATTTGGCGAAGCTCCGTCAAATATTGATCAACAGTTTCAGATTCCCGCTGATCCCGCGTAAAGAAAAGAAAACGTTCGTAAATAGTGTTTTCCCTGGGAATGCAATACTCTTCGAACTTGCTTACAACCGCAGCGATTTTCTTCGCGTCGTCTGGCGAGGCCCACGTGAAAGTACGAAACACCTTGTTCGCTTCTTTTCCAATTACGGCCAAAAGTGTTGCTACTTGGCGTGCTTCTTCCTCTTTATCTAGCTTCGTAGCCAGCCTGTAATTATTCCAAGCAGAAACCCAAGTTCGCCAATTGGACGCTGTCGAACCTTCGTTTAGCTCGAGTATGTCAGGAGGAGGTATTTGGAAATTCGCCATGGTTATCAAACTTGAAGCCGGACTTTCGCTATTTTGAACACTGGTTTCAGGCATAAATTCGGTAGCTTCTGCCACAAATCATTCCTTTTCGTGACGTGTGGATCCGGGAAACTTCTGACACCATGTAACGACAGGCGGAAAGACACAGAGTCCGCAAAACACAACTTATTTATTCCGGTTGAACAGCGACAACAAAACTTCAAGATGGCTTCCTACAAGCTCGGTCACGTGACACGCAAGGCGGGAACTAGACTTGTACTTCATGTAACCATACTCGTTACACTTATTCGTCGCGAGTTCTTGTTCGAAAAACGTAACATAAAGAACACACGCCTTTTCCAAGTGTGCCGATTTTGTCACATACATGTTGTTATTATACGAGTTAAGAAGCGCACAAAAAGTTTTTTGTAAAGTGTTAGATGTGCCCGGCAAATGTTATTCCCTTAAGGGACTCTGTCTTCAGGATCCAGGAGAGGGGTACTGCCCTATATAAGCTACATATAGATACATGGAGCACCAAAGGTTATAGTTTTTGAGCGGCTTGGTCTGAAAACGGGTATGCATTTTAATGAAAAAGAGATCAAGGTTGATTTCACCGCCAGGGAAATATAGTTACCCAATATTTCGAAATTAAGGCCTTTCTTCTTCAGGGTATTTTTGAAACTGACGCTATGGAAAAAGACGTGACAATTTAAAACGGTTGCAATTAGATACCATTTTACTCTTGCCTATAATTTTAATTTTCTTTTAACTTTAGCCTACGTAATATCTAATTGCACCTGTTTTAAATTGTGACGTCTTTTGCCATATGGTCAGCCTTACTCTTTTTTGAATTAGTTTTCTACAATTTTTTGTTGATTAGATCCTTTACTACAGAATCCGGCACTTTTATTTTGTCGCGGTGATTCTTCCAAACCAGGAACACAGTTACTGGTTTGTACTGTATAGATTTTAACCAATTTGGTCTAAAATTGTGAAAAGGGGTATCTATTCTACAGAAACGGGTATTGGACTTAAATAGCAGATCTGAAAATGGGTATGAATTCCCAAGAAAGAGTACCGGAAAATTCAATTTTTTGATCTCAAATAGGGTCGGAGTTTTGACAAACGAGCAGCACACTCCCACCAAAAAATCCGAGAACTACCCCCGACCCCAGGCTTCAAGATAGACAAATATGTGTAATATATGACTAGTAATATGCCTTCAAACGTCTTTCAGAGGGACTTTCAAATCCATTTTTATAATCATAGCGATATTTTATGCAATGGTTTGTTGTTCTACCTTATCCTGAGTACCAGATGCTTTCCTTGCGCGGTTTCCGGTCTCGTCCCAATTTTCGCGCCCGCGCGTTCTAACAGCGAAAAATTGCCCACGGAAGAGCTTGCTACGCTAATGCCTAGGAGGGAGGATGGGGGGGGGGGGGGGCACTGCTGGTATTGGTTGATATATAAGTTGCATGATGAGTTCAGTACGTGTCTATCTCCATTCCTTTAAAGTACGCAGCAGCTGGTCATTGACTATATCATGTCTCTCTATAATATTATTTGTGCATGCAGTCTTAGCTTTAAATGAACTGGACGTAGATGATTCCACATCAGTGCTGTTTCGTTCAAGTTCAAAGAAAGTTCAGCTATCACCAAAAAATTCAGAAACAAACGTAAAGAAGAATAAATTTCATTTGAAGTGTTTTGTCTTTGTGTCAATAAAGATGAAGACGGGATTTAATTATACTTTGGAGAATGCTGTCATTTTGTAGTTGACACCGTCTGGTTACTTCCAAATGTTTTCATCCAAGTACTCAGAAAACGAGCTTAAATTGAACATGGACTATTAACCAAATATCGTGCAAAGTAATTCTATGGGGCTATGCACAATTCTACAATAAAATGGCGACTTAAAGCGAAATTCAATAACCGTTTGGACAAATTAATGACGAAGATTGAATATGACTTCGTTCATCAGGAAGTTTACAGCTGTAAAACAAAACTGCACGCGATGAAATGAATTGTTATCTTGTAATACTCTTTTCTTAAAATTTATGAAAATTTTCTTCGATTTGAGAAGAGAAAAAATGACAAACAATGCGAACAAACACTTCACAAACCAACTTGTCGACAAAATATTCCTGAAAGCTATCGAGGTAGGAATACATCTGTCAAGGTACTGCTAATGAACAGTACCAAAAAAACAGAAACTAATATAGACTTAGGAATCATATTTTTCATGACACATTCAGAATTCCTCAAGATTTCTTTCTACGGTGTAATTAAGATTTATACATCTAAATTGTGGTTTTGCTTATATTGACATTTTAGACAACATGCTCAGCTAAAAGCTATTTACAAAAGGGAACAAACAGTTCTCTCATGTTTGTCACTAAAGGAAAGAGTGCAGCATAATAATTTTAAACACGAAATAATAAAGTTCTGGTTCTTAATCTTCCATAACTGAATCTGATGCTAAATTTGCTCTAATGTTTTCCAACCGTAATTTACTCCCTATCGGTTTATGTAAATAAAACCAGCATTTTTGATAAAAAAAAAATATGCTTGGCCACACACGTAAATTAATGGCTTCTTTGAGACCATGGTTTTATTCGTTTTTTCTAGCTTAGCCAGCTGGGAAATTAAGTTTCAAAACTGCTGTACTCTAATTAACAACTAATACAAGAACATGCATGCAAGCGTTTCGAGGTATAGAATTGAAGTAGCTCAACTCGTATATGATTCGTACCCGCATAAACTGACCTAATTTAAATGCATAATATTTTTTGTTTTGGATGAATTAGTCAGTTTTGTGTGCGAGTTGTTAACAAGCCTAAAGACATAAAAATATATATAAGAACTTCACATTTCTTAAAAAAGAAGACTAAGAAATAAATAAATGAACTGGAGCTTAGACCTCAGTGGTGAAAGTCAACGCCTGTCGTATCATGCCGATTATTTTGGCCGGAATTACGCCATTAATACCACGGGCTTGTGTTTAATTCTTACAAAAAACACAAGCAATTTGTGAGTATTAAAGCATTGAAACAACCAGTATTGATCAGTACAATTGCTATTTTTCCAAAAAAAGAAAATAATAATAATAATAATAATCTTGACTTTTTCATCGAATACATCATGGGAGACTTTCCTTTTTAATTCTACAAACAGAATTATAACGGTTATTTGCACAGAGCTGGTCATTAGCACCTGCTCAAACTCGACCCTTCAAATTATCAGTGTCGACTGCTAGAAACATCACTGATGTTTTTTGTAGTCGATACTGGTAATTTGGCGGATGATCGCAGCAAAGAACTTTAAAGCGAGTAAGTCTCTGTTAGCATCTGATCTTAAACTACAGTGGAAACGGTAAGAATTCTCAGGGTGAGCAGGAAAATAAGACAATATAGTAAGTGAAATAAAAAATTATCTTCTTTTCAACGATGTGAATTTTTGTGTTTGGCATTTTAAACGACCTCAATCCAAAAAGCTTGATTAGACTGAAGCGGCGTCAGATCTCGCTGAACCATTTAATTCTTTTGTGGGAAATAATTTTCACCGTTGCGTGGGTAAAAACGTATCTTAAGGCAGATAATTTCTCGTCAAAATGTTATTTGATACTGAAAGGTTTGGTTGCGTCTATGTTCAGAATTTAATTTTGGCATGCGAAACCACGCGTACACATGACATCTTGTGAGACTGAAATTGTTTTGCTTTTCTTCCTTAGAGGGCCACGAGCGCGAACGCAGGTCAGCCCGACTAACAAAAATTTCACACCGCGCCACCCACTCGCGTGGGAAACACGCGGAGCTTAGCCTGTTTGTGCGTGGTGAGGTGGCCTCGCTCCGGGAGAACTGCCTTCGTGATCACAGTTGCTCCAGTGCATTGTAAGTATGGTAGATTTCTTCCAATCTCCTGCTTTTATAGCTTAGTGAGGGACACTCTAATATGGGATGAAGTCTGTTTGTCTTCTTCAGTAATTATGGTCTCGTCCAATTCGAGAACGAGGTTCTACTGCGCATGTTTTAATGGGCAAGGCATTTGCACATGCGCGGAAAGTGGTTTATGTCATTACTTGACTGGAAAGCGAATCCCGTCGTTTGCCGTTTTGAAAGCCATGCTTCGTTTTCGTTGAACCTTTTCTTTCCAACCATACATGCACACGTGTGATACGTGTAGTAAGATACCTCTCCTAAGTCCTGGACCCTTTCTATGAAGAGTTCCCTCGAATGGGTGCGGCAGCGATGCCTTTTGGACTGCAAAACAACGAGTGGCCGGAGATGAAAATCCGGAAAAACTTCCTAAGGAAATGTCAAAATTCCTAACGAATGAAAGGCTCTTCAAACAAGGGTTGTGTCATGATTGTTTTGCAAAAATACTTTTATTGTTATCTCAGAGAGGAGCTAAAGCGGAAAGAGGGCTCTCTCGGTCCATGCATACACAATCGAGGTTCGTAGTATTTCTTGGTTCAAAATGCTTCTCAAAGAAGGGAGGGTAGCCACTATAAAAGCTCGAAGAAACTTATGATTGAGGGGTATGGAAAAAAATTTGCCACATATCTTTGAGAAATTTCCTTTTCCGACCCACCTAATGATGAACAATTCTCAGATTTGACAAACGTTCCTTAATAAATGTCTGTGCGTGCCAACTTTTAAGCAAACATATTTGTCACAGAAAAAAAGGCAAACTTTGTCATTTATGTGAAGAGAAGAGTTTGTTACAAAAACATTTACTTGTGTGGAAGCTAGCTTCAGCTCAGTTCTTTTTTGTTACTCAAACCACCAGATTTTTTTTATCAATCCATATGGGCCAGTCGAGGATATCAACCTTAATTTATTTCATAGTAGACTGGCAACACAATAGCTTTCGGTGTTTTGCATATTAATTTATTGTTTGTGATAAAATCCCTAATATCAGACATTAAAATCCATCTTTGAGCAAAAAAATGATTAATTAGTCTTTCTAATTGCACATCCATTTTCAGAGAGTTTAGATTAAACTTATTGTTTGAAGGTTGGTGAAAATATTAAAAAACGGTTTTTTATTGAAAAGTTATCATCGACTTTACTCTTTCGTATCTTCTAGGTAGCTAATTATCAGTATAAACTAGAAAATTAATTAGTTAGGGGTATTTTCACCTTCACGTCCAGTATTTTGTGGTCGGCAGCTAACTACAGTCATTAGTCTGTGAGAGATGCTGAAATGGTTTTACTGCAATCTATAATTAATAGTGATTTATCTTCAAAGAAAGGTGGTTTATAATAAGCGACTACTTACGGCTATTTTGACTTCAGCGAACATGTAAAAACTATATATTTTTACTTTTACAAGTAAAAAAAATTGAGTTCAAATGCATCACTGGTGAAAATAATTATAGTTTCCTTTTCTTTCAATACAATGGTCTCGCACTCTGTCACCTTTTCCTTGACAAGAAGCTTTTGCATACAAACACAACGCATTATTTCATTAATAATCTACGCTTTCTTGTGTTCCTTTGGATTCTGTGTGTTGAAAGGATAAGATTATCTTCTGGCATAAGCTTAGATCTTTCAAGCTTTGCCTTTACCTCAGAGCAGCAGCTTTCAGAGACCACAAAGCTTTATTTGGTGTTAATGACACTTCGGCTGCATTTTATAAATTAAAATGGAATTGCCTAATTGCACAAATATTCCCATATACATATTATTCAGCCAAAACATGGATGTCGATAAATCATGACAGTACTATATCTACGATGAGGCCTTTCGTGCCAGTAACCACAAAGGGGATTGAGTTATATTTCTTCGGAAAGTGGTCTTGTGGGAAATAATGCGTGGTTCAATTCGAAACTTCGACATTCCTTTCCCCGGGAAACCCCCGCGAGTAATTCGACTTTTGATGATTAGCGTTTTCAAATTCTCACTCCCCCTCCCTCAGTGTTAAAAGGCCTGTCAAATGCCCTACCATGAAGTCCTCAAATGCAGCCTCCTCGAGGGCAAATTTTCAGCGTCAATCAAGAGCTGTTCATGCATTACAGATAGTAACATATTAGTATCACCTTCAAAAATTCATTAGAAGCCCTATTTGGGTGAGTCATTCGCTCACAAAGTGCCAATTCTGTTCTTTAAAAATTCCTTGACATTCACAAACCATGAACCACACTGCACAACCAGGGGTGGGGGAGGGAGGGGGGGTGGCTGTTGTCAAAGGTTTGAATTGTGCTGGAAAGCGGACATCACGTGTGCTACTGGAATTTCACGTTTGTTGTTCGAGACATGATTTCAGCGCAAAGAAAGTTGTCTTCCGGCCTGAGTCAGAAAGTTAATAAAATGTCTAACAAAGATTGTCATTTTCGACGAAGTCAGTAGAAAAACATTGAAAACTCCATGCTTAGTTGTAGATGCTCTACTTCTGTCAAGGTTGTCAAGAGTACGTTTAAATCCTAATCGTTGTTAGATGTGTTCATGCTTTTTTGACAAGTCTCTAAAGCCCTTTGAATCAAGCAAAATGTCCTTTCTTCCGTTTCAATTGATAGCTTTCACATTCTTGTCCTATTTCATTTCACGGAAACAAAACAGCTTTCACAACAAAACAAACCTTGGAAATGGTGTTTGATCGCGAACTCATTAAACATTAAGCAGTGTCAAGAACCTCACAAGCCAACATTATTAAATTTGACTCGTTTAAATTATGCTTGTGTGATTTTCTGGCGCCTTATTAAACGCATGGGGCCTGAAAGGTAAGTGTGGCCTGGCAGCGGGCGAGATGCACCTGTTTCCAATTTACTACTGCGCATGCTTGCAACCGCTGGATCAAGAATCATGAATATCAAGAATCCAGCGGCGCACTAACAATCCTTTTGTTTTTTTTGAAAATATAGTTGATCTATTTTTTTGTAAGCCCTTGTACGAATGAAATTATTTCTCCACAGACTAGACTAGACTTGTATTTCCTCAACTAGCCGTCGATATGTCTACAAAGGAACTTTTCCCTTTCCCAAATTCTGTTTAATAATAGAATGTTGACGATAGCGAATCTCTGAAACTGTTTATTTCAGTTCAGTAATCAATGACAACCGGTTAAAGAAACTAATGACTTGGATTTCAAACTGTGTTTGGTTTGTATCCTCCAAGATAATATCAGAAAACAAAGCTGAAACAAAGAAGATCACAATTGAACACAGAAACCAATTCGCTCAGATATCATCAGATTGATCCATCTTTCACGACGGCAGCGTAAAACCGAATCGGTAACAACTGCTGATCGAAAAACGCTCATAAAAATTTCATGAAGTCATTTCCCTCAACTTGATAACAACTCCTCTCAATCATCTTTCAGCGATCCACCAATCAGCAGTGAGATCATAAAAGAAAGGTGTTTTCTGTTGATGTTAACGTCAGCGATCATTCTATAAATGGACAAAAGTCAGTGGTGATTGTCAAACAAACGCAGCGGGGAGGAAATTCATGGACTTTACTTCTGGTGTGGCTTGAAGACCTCGAGAGCAGAACCGATCGAGCAAGATTCACTCGGAGAAGAAGAAGACGGACTCCTTCAATTGTTACTATTGTACTGTGCATTTCAATTCGCATTTCAATTCCTGTTTTTTTTTTTTAGTTTGTTCTATTTGTGTCAGATTACAGCAAACGTGCAATTGAGCGCATACAAGACTAAAGACATCGCCAAATATTGTTTGTAGTGCTGGATGACACTCTCTCTTTCATTTTCTAACTTTCCAATGAGTGATCTTGTACTTACTCCCTTATTACAGTATTGACCTTGCCCGATTGTTAGTACTACAGGACATTGTTAGTATAAAAATATGATACCAAAAGGCTAATATTTCTAGCCTTAGTTGCGTCTTCCTTCTATTTATTCGGTATGGTCTTGTATCTTTGTTTTCCTTATCATACCTCAAACAGGAAACGGCTCTGACTCTAGATAGAAGGAAGCTTGTAATCAAAGGTTTCTTAAATGATTTCTTTCCTCTTTCTTAAAAGGATAAGAACGGACACTGAGCCGATCATCCAGGGAGTTTTGAAGGACAAAAAAATCTTTGTAGGTAGACAACCGTCGGTGCGTGGACGTCCAAAATACACCATACGTCTAAAATAATTTGCTCAGTTAACCTCACTACTATAATTTGCCTCAATTTTAAGCATACAGTGACTTTGATTTCATAGCTCAAAGTTGAGTATTTTATCGAACATATGGAAGCAAAATTCATCGCTAGAGGTTAAAAAGTTTACTACGAGCTGCGAAATTTCTTCGTTCATTATTTAATTTTTTCGTCCCGAAATCTTGAGAGAATTTCACATCACGTAATGATGTATTTCTACAACTTTCAAGGTGTTTGTTTGTAACAAGGGAGATATATAATTTTAGTTGGAGAGATAATCCAGATATCTTTTGTTATCCTGACAATACTTCCACCGCGCTTTCATTACGACTGTTGATAAAATACACGGACGACCATAGAGCAAACACAATTCACAAAACAAAGGATATGTTGGCTTGTTCAGGAGTAGCTTTGCGTCAAAGAGCAAACCAGCTGGTCGCTGAAAAACAAATCGAATTTTTTTAAATACGCGTCAACTGTTTCATCCTTTAAAAATAGAAAGAAACAATTTAAAATCTTCCTTTTTTTTTCAATGCTTGAAACATAAACAGGACCACTGGATAATGGTATTCAATAGCTTGGCCGCACTTGAGAATTTTATCAGTAGACTCAAATATAAAGTTAATACAGCCTTTTAAAAACAGCATGCCAAGCAGCATCACAACAAAGATGAACTGTTTGTTACAAAGTCATAGAGTTTGGCACTAAAAGTGAAATTGTCAAATGAATTTGAATCCCCAGTAGATAGATACAGGGATTATTTTGTTTTGCTAACAAAAGTAGCGATGAAAAATGTTTCGATGTCTCTGAGGTTCATGCCAAAGTTTAAGTTGCTACGAAACCAACGGCTGTATTTCTATAATCACTAGTAGCGTAATAAACGAAAATCAGGTTTTCAAAGTTGCAACCTTACAGGATATCATTAGTTACATAAACCAATCAGTCATTGAAACCGAAAAGCGTTGGGGAATTAATTTTGCTAGTGACATAAATAATAAATTTCTGACAACTCCGTAGGCTCAAATTGAAGTTTCTGGAACAACAATATAACGTGTTGGCGATTATCGATCAATCTTTCTTTTCATTTTGTCTTATTTTTCTAGCCGTATGCCAGGCTACATGAATATCGGTGTCTGTCCTAAGTTTTACCGTTGATTTAAGGCTACAAAATGTGATTCCTTTTCTTAGAGATTATTCTGTATAAGAGGAATAAACTATATTGAATATAAGTTTTGAAAATTATTTCGTCAACTTAATTTAGTCTTTCCTTAAAGAGAAAAGGCAAATCTTGTCAATCTTAATATCAAGACGCAATTGAATTTTCTTCCAAGAATCGTTTTTAATTAATGGAATTTTCGCACTTAAAAATAGACTAGAGATTTATCGTTCAGATGACAAACCTGGGTTAAATATATGATTTGTAATAAATCGTGTAATGGAACATTTTTTCTTTGGTTCAGGCCGGTTGTCAAATTTGAGTGTAGTAACTACAGCACTGTTGAGCGGACATTTAATTAAAATTATCGCCCGCCGACTGATAGAGTGCACGAAGTCGGCTCCAAAATCTCGAAATTCAGAGAGTTTCCATATCAAAAAGTCGTGGTCGGGTCCTCTTTCTTTGTCAAATCGTTCTTGAGTAACTCTAAATTAACGTAAAAGAAAACAGGACTCTGAAGACTTGTTAATGCTTGACTAGAAAAAAGTTAATTAAAATGAAAAAGTTCATTGTGGTTCAGCCTAGATGTACAGTAATGGCAAATTCCCCAAAAAATATTTGTCATAATTTTACCGGCACAGAATACTACAATTAACCCGAAAATAATAAACCTGTGCGTTGAATTAAAAAGAGTAAATTCCTGCCTTGGTTTTAATTCTGCATGTAGGTCGTCTCTAAATAATTAGATATTCGTAAATGAATAAATCAGGATAAATAAAGCAATAGAAGAATAAAGAGGTTAGGAAGTTGTTTGGCTCAGTTTTGATTTGAAGGGCAAACGAGCGCGCACGCAGGTTCACCCACTAACAAAAATTATGCACCGTGTACCCACAGAAGGGCTCCACGCAGAGATGGGCCCTCTCAAAGTGCAGAAGAAGGCCCACCCTGGGAGGACTGCCTTCATGATCACAGTTCCTCCAGTGCATTGTTAGTATAAAGGAACGCGCAAACTTTCTCGCCTTTTATACGCGGCCGCGCGGTCGTAGAAGGCGGGAAAATCGCATCATTGCGATGACATAAGCCAATCAGAGGCTTTATTCGCGCCATTGTGCTGCGAACGCGTGCGATCTTTAGCAACAGATGTTTGAAGTTTGTAAAGCAAAAGAAGCGCATTTTATAAAGGAGTCTTGCAGAGAGCTTGTTAACCGGGTAAGTACTTAATTAAGTTAGCTTCACTTACAGACCTCATACATAATAGACACATTCTCAAATAAATCTTAAATGTTAGGAGCTGTTCAGTGTGTTATAAATTTCTACTTGGTTACTAATGCCAGCGACTTTTACAATGATCTAGCCGATGAAGTCAAAATTGAAATTAAAATAGTCAGGGTTGCTCTGTTTCGTGCCTCGTGCGCTTTCACTAAATAATTTTAGTTAGCCGTGTTTGAAAAAATGAATAAAGCACAGCAAGAAACTTAAAATAATTTCTTAGATCGGTCGGCGATGTTTTTATTTCCACACGCGTTCAAACACCGATTATTATAGTTACCTTTAATAAATCATTAGCTTTCTTTTTCGATGCCAAGTTCATCAAAGGTAACGGGGACTGTAAAAATCAAGTTTTGTGAAATTACTATGCAGCTTTTTCATGCCAAAAAAATGCGTAAAATAAATGCTTAAGGTTTTGCTCTTTACATCAGTTTCTTTGATAAGTTAACTCATTTTTATGCATCCATAGCCTTCACCGTTAGTATGGGACAATTAATGTCAAGGTCTGTGCCTCTTGTTGTTAATGTCCGTATGTTCAGGGCCGCGTATCGCGGCATGGCCCAAGAAACTCGACTGTTTTTGAAGGGAGGGGGGGGGGGGGTGGCTCCTAATACTTGACAATTATCCTGATACTTAGCCGACCAGGCCGTAGGGTGAGTCGAATTCAGAGGATGTTCTTCAAGATTGAGCAGGACAACGCATTGATAACAGAGCACAGTTTTATGGCAGAAACGTTGGAGATGATCTTTGATATTTTGCCATTTTTCTCCCCGACACACGAAATTACGTATATCACAGGATATCGGTTGACTACGGACGACGAATATTCAGTACACCTTGGCCATATTTGGCCAGTGTTTAAATGCGTTAAATACGAAAAGATATGTTTGCGCGGTTTATGGCAATGTGGGAAACGTCAATCTTAGTAAGAGCTAAATAGGTAGTAACCACGCATTGCCCCGTTAAGATCTGCGCTTTTCCCACGTAGCCATGATCATAAACCGTCGGCGGAAAAAAAAAACCTTGTTATCGGAAGGCACACCGTCCGTAAACATTGAAAGCAGTATGTCTGACTCAGTTCTCATACCGTGTAAAATAAATTAGATAAATGTAAGAGATTAACGGAAAGTTGGTAGATGTTGAGATTCTTCGTGTTGTCTGTAAAGTGCGTTATTTAATTAGTCACCAAGATGTAACTGCAAAAATACTATGAAAGGTGTTCATCATCGTGGTTTGAAATGATAGCTGAGTTTACTCGTTTGTCCCACGATTGAGTCACATAGATGTGGATCACGATGTTTCGACTGCTATCCTTGGTTTTCACCTGACGTCACTAAATTCTAGAATTCAAAACTGGGAGGCCTACAAATTTTTTACCTTCATTCAAGGAAAGATTACCTAAAAATATGTCTGTTCACAATTTCTTAGCTCGATGCCGGCGTGCTTCCTTTTGAAAATAGAACAGTTTCAATTTCCGAGTTTCCATCTTGCGTGACATCAGGAAGACGGCCGTGACAGAGCTTTTCCGTATCTTAAAAATGACTCTTCGTGTGATTTTCAGCATTCTAAACAATTTAAGTTTGAGGAGAAATATTAATCTAAACATTCGAAAATTCACAAGGGTAAACAAACAGCTTTTCTGGCAAAAGTGAACTCCAGATGTTTTCCCCTATTTCCTGCCGCCATGTTTGTGCCCCTCAGAGGGACACAAACATGGCGTCTCCATACTAAGCTCTATAAATTTATGTGGAACATTTTGTCAAATAACTCGAGTACGGAATGCCGCAGAGACCTGACACTTGAACAGATGCCTTATTTATTTATCCTCTATACCATGTCAATTTCTTGACTTCATTCATGGAATGGTTTCGATTCTTTTTTTCAATGGCGTGGCAGTGAAAACCGAGAATACTGCTGGGCCGAATGGTTCAAAGCCCGATAAAGCAAATCTTGGGTTACATGAATATTGATTCGAGTATATTTACTAATCCGTAAGGATTTATCCAAAAGATTTTTGTCGCTCAGTTTTGCCTTAGACTATTCTTTACCATCAGATTAAAATGAAACTTTAACATCATCTTTAATGAACGAGTTGAAAACCTCGATTAACTTTTAATCGTGGATTAGCGGTAATCGGCTTTCGAACAACCCGGCCCTGGGGCCCATTTCTCGAAAGTCCCGGTAACTTTAATTAAATTTTAAAATCTTATAATTCTGTGAAAACATTGGCCGAGTACCATGTCTTTAATCATTGTGTAACCGGCGAAAAAACATTTAAAAATAAACTTACCGGGCCCGGTAAGTTACCGGGACTTTCGAGAAACGGCCCCCTGGTCTTCATCAGGCGATGGTGTCAACTGATTGCGTAACAGTATAAGTAGCACCTTGGTTTGTGTTGATTGGTGCGTTTCGATCCTCTCTTAGGCTGTTGTTGATAAGAGGATTTCAATCCTTGTCTTTCAGACTAGAAATTGTTTGCTTGGTTCATATGACACGCCTCCTCCATACCACTGGGATCAATGATGTCTAAAGCGTTCTGTCAGGGTGGTTTTAGGTAAAGAAAAAAGGTAAATAAAGCAGCAAAAGACACTGTAGGACATGAGAAGAAAGACCTAGCATTGGAAGTGGAAAAGCCCAGAAAGTGACAGAAAGCCTTCCAGACCACAGAGAAGAGGCGCTAAAATAGTCAGAGACCATTTGGGTGCAGAGGAAACAAAGATTAGATACAGCGAGTTAGGCAAAATAATGAAAAAAAAAAAATGCTGAAAGTAAGTCCAAGAAGTGGATAGATGATCAAGCCACGGAGTAGTTAAAAGCGGCGAAAATGAAACCCAGAGAGAGGTCTTCTTTAAAACTATTAGTTACTCCTTTCCCTGATTTGAAGAGTTATGGAAACAGAGTGTTCTTTGTCTGTGCTCCTAAATTAAGGAACTCTTTACCCATTGAATTAAGGAACTGTTCTTCAGTTAATATTTTTAAAAAATGAGTTAAAAACGTTTATTTTTAAACGAAAATTTACTTAATATCTAGTTAATTTCCGCATGTTTGAACAATTTTTTGTACACATTTTTAGCACTTGTGATGAATTTTTCTAACTTTCGCAAAGCGCCTTAGAGGCTTTTGGATTTTGGCACATATAAATTGTCGTTGTAGTTGTGAAATAAATTGAATTAAAGAAATTGAATTCAATTAAATAAATTGATCATCACGTCATGTTAAAATGCGCGTTACAAGTATTAAGTATTATTAATATTAAGTCAACGACTAGAAGGACAGGAAAAAAGCGAAAAGGATCTCCTTCCCTTTTCAAAATGAATGGATGAAAAATTTGCGTGATCTTTCTACATTGCATAAAATAAATCCCATATCATCCTAGATGGTTGAATGGTATATAAGTTGCTTAATTAAATCCTGATTTGTCATACTTACAATGTACTGGAGCCACTGTGATCACGAGGGTAGTGCTATCCACGACTTAACCTAAGACACTTTTTGACAAAGTTAACAAAGGAAAAAGTAAACAAAAATCTCATCCTTTACAAAATTCTTAATTATAGTCTATATAAACTAAATATCCGGATGCACAAAATATTAATTCCCCTATGGCACTATGAGCGCTCAATAATTTCCGAAAATGGGGTTTTCTTTTAATTTCAGAAAATTGTGTGATAAATCAAGGTAGTACCTTTGGTTGGCGAATTTTAAAAGGTTAAAAGTTACAATTTTAACATGAAAAAAAAAAAAACCTTCACTAATCACGTGACCTCATATCCCACACCACACTTTAGTGTCAACATTACACATGCGTAGTTCAGCTAGTTGCAGCGTAAACGCTCAGTACCTCTTTTTATTGGCCATTTAACAGCAGATAGATGGCTGTTTATAGAGCATATGGTGCCAAGCGAGTTCCCATAACACTGTGGTGATTGTCAGGGTATAAAAGCCTGAACAAAGCGCGCATTTCTTATACTTACAGAGCACTGGAGTCACTGTGATCACGAAGGCAGTGCTCCCTGGTTTCGGCCTTCATTGCACTCTAAGAAGGCTGAATCCTGCGTGTTCCCCAGACCTTGGGTGCACGGTGTGAAATTTTTGTTAGTTGGGCTGGACTGCGTACGCGCTGTTTGGCCCTACAATGCATAATAGAACAGCTTCATTGACTTCTTCCTAATGAAATGTTTACTCACTACACACAGAAACACAATCGATAACACAGGATAAAGCGGTACAACTTAGGGTACCTCGAGATCATGCAAGCTACTAAATAATAACAGGGGCCGGTAGGATAAAAATTAACTTTTACCTATCTTCAAGACATTATACTATTGTGAACAGAATGTGAACCAAGTTTACTGCTGAGAAGCCTTAACTACCAGCCTTAATGTTTACTACAATAGGTCTCAATATCAACACTCAATGCTCTCAATGCTCTTTAGCAGATTTGTATGCAAAACGTTATTCTCTTCAAAATCCTCTAAAAAATATTACTCGTCTCTTCGGGGAAACTAAAAAATTGAATGACCGGGAACTTTTCAAGATAGTATACCGGTTGTATAAAATTTATAGTTTCCTGCACCATCCGACACTTCGCCGTTTACTTTAGAAAATGCCTCATTCCTGTAGTCTCTAGATGCTGTATATTTCTGTTGTCAAAGCCGCAGTTTAAAAACAACCACTTGTGAGTTGTAGAGAAAGAAGGTTTTTTTGGAGTTTTACTTTAGCAGACAAACAGCCAGCTGAAGTCACTAGAAATATGGAAACTTGAATATGAAATGTCACGTTATTCTGAAATGCTGGAATTTTCTATAAAAGACTACTTGTTAACAAGCCTGTTTCTTCTTGCTAACGATTTGTACTGACAATGGAGTGAGGGAGTGAGAATGAGTAAAATATTGAGCGCAGGAAGTCGAATATTTACACCATAGCATAATTAAATCATTATTTACATGTAGTTAAACTGGTGCATTTGTTGGCGAAAAAGCAGCATTTGAATTTGAATCTTCGTTCATAAATGTCACAATTTTCAACTTGCTAAGGAACAGTTTCCAACAAATGAACTCGAACAAATTAATTCGTTTCGTCAAAGAAATTCTGTAATCGGCATTTAAGATTACAGAGTTTTCATTGTTTAAAGATGGAAGGTAGAAAGGTGGTTTATATTTCTGAAAGAAAAGAGAAAGAGTCACGTCAGATGTCATTTCAAATTCGACTATTTGTCTGCTATACTGACGCGAAAACGATTCGTCGCTTGATTTAGAATTTCATGAGTTTGGATGGCAGTCAAGGTGCGGAAACATTGTTCCAAGTGTGTCTAAAATGTCAGGCTATATGCTAGTTGTGAGTGACGGCTTCGCTCTCTCGTCCATTTTCCGACAACATGTCAACCAGCAGTTAGGCTACTGTTTGAAGAATCCATTGTCCTTTGCAAACAATTTGCTAAACCGGGATACCCCCTGTCCGCCGTAGAAGTGCACATCAATTTTATCGTTTGCTTATCATCTGATAATAGAAGGGGTATAGCAGCTGCTTTATTCGGTTATCTTACTTAAAATTTAATGGCATCCACTCAGAAACAGCCAGGGCCAGAATTCGAAGACATCCTGTTTAATAATGATTTTTTCCTTTGTCACCCCAAAATCTGCAATGAATCTTTTAGCACGTGAATCCCCCCATCAAATAACTTCCACTATTTTAGAAGGGGTTTACAAGCGAGTACGCATGTCACCCCGACATCAAACAAAAATTTAGCACCCGACTCACTCGGCCTGGAGTGAACGCAAGGGTCAGTGGCCCGGAGTGCAATGCGCCACCTCACCTTGGGAGCCTTGCCTTCTTGATCACGAGGCTCCTGTGCACTGTAAGTTTGACGAGAATCGAAGAACGAACACGGCTTTTATATGTCGGCGATATGGCCTCCCTTACGGTGTGCTGTTATAATAATTCACTAAAAACGGTTAATCAGCCAATGAAATTGTAGCAATTCGAGTCTGCGTTTTCAACATAGGGCTTTCAGGAAATTAGTTATTTTGTTATATTTGTCATTAAGGAAGCTGAGAGCATTTTCAATGCAATCTTATATACAACCAATTATATATCAGCATGGGACTGAAAATTGATTCTTTCAACTCGTTTAAACTTTCTTTCACGTCCAAAATTTGTACTGTACAATATTTATTATGTTTATTGAAAATCGACCTTCGCTGTTAGCAGGGTCGATGTGTTGCTCAGTAATTTCTGTTACTTTTTGTCTAAAAATACAATGGTTACTATATCCCTATTCAGAATGCATCTTTAGTGTTAAACTCAGCGGAAACTGGTAAATTAGATTATCAGATCCACTAAAACAATATTTGAAATGTAATTTATTTTCATGTTATGCAAGAGGCATATTATTTCGATAGAAATGAAGGTTTTTATCGATCAAACTTTGGTGAAGAATGTGGAAATCTCTTGAACTACAAAACATATTATTTATTCCCTTGAAAGCTCCACAAACGTATGATAATTTGAATTGGTTTTGTTCAATAAAGGTTATGTTAATGATCTTTTTGGTGATGAATTCTACTAAACTTAAAAATGAATCTTCAATTATTAACTGAAAATGATCAAGAAATAACTGTTTAGACCGGACAAGAACTAAATGTTTGCCTGAGGTTAAATTGTTAACCAAAGAAACTTGAAAATCCTTACTAATATTACAAACGTTAGGTTTGTATTTTTGCTTGAGGTTAAGTTGATGGTTTTGTTACCAAGACGTGTACATAGGGTGCACGAGGGAATAAAACATACAACAGAAAAGTAGTGAAGTGCAGACTTCAAAGGTAACTAAAGGTACTTCCTGCATTTTGAACTACTCAAAGGGGCCAACGGCAGCCCTCTCTATCCTCCCTTTTCACTCGCCCTTGTTGATAATAACCCAACAAAATCAAATTCCCTCATACAGGAGCCCATGTCAAAGGCTCAATACTTTTGGAGGGGCTTGTATTCGGTATTCGGTGCCATTAGTTTCTTTTTGTTGACAGCGAAATACAACCACCCTTTTAGGCCCTCAATAATCCGAATAAATTTGAAAACGGCATTTCGCCCAAGAACGCACCAATTGAAGTGTTTTCCGTCCATACTATCGTTTTCTGGCCGTTTATAACATCTACTCACTGAAATGCTATCCAGTCCCCAGAAATACTAAATTCACAGTGTGGTCGAAAACACGGTTTTAGTGTGACTGCGGATGGCCAAACTAGACGGGAAAAAGTTCCTTTTCGTGAACGGGGCTTGGTGTTTCGTGATTGCTGTCAGAACGTGCTAAAAAATATAGTAATAATGATTCCTTACACCGTCAGCGATATGTCATGCATCTATTAAGGCAAAAGGTTGGCTTAACAAACCGTGAAAGATCGAGGAGAGCGAAAATACGAATAATCATTAGAAAAAAAAGGTAGACAAAATTGCCTTTAAGGAGAACAGATGTAAACAGTTTTTCCTTCTTGGGCTGTCGGGGTTTTGCAGGTGTGGTTAATTAAAATTTTCAATTGAAAAATTTTACTATGAATAATTTCGCATTTTCCCCAGAAGGTAAACAAACGTTTTCTAGTTTCTAGAGATATCGACGTTTGCCGCCTAATTACTGGGGTAATTTTTAGCTTTTCAAAGGTATGCGACATTTGAAAATGATTAAAGAGCGAATTTCCTATAAAAAAATCCTAGACTTAACAGTTTCATAACCGCCAGACCGTCTACAAAAGTAATGTATTTGACATCAAAACAGTTTAGCTGTACTGACTCAGCTGATCTGTTTCTAATGGTGCGCCAAGTCAGCCAGTGAGCTTGTTTTTTGTCTCCTTAAAGACTTCGCACTAATTTAAAGCGAAAACATTTGTTGATCTATGATAAAGGTGTGCCCACCTTGATTTAGTAAACTATTTGGAATCAAAACATATGGCTCTCATAGTACCCCAGTTTACTGCCTTACCAGGAGATCTTAGGTTTACCCGTAACTTAACTTGAAATTTTGGCTCAAAATGACACAATCACTAATTCAAACTTCTTTGCTTCAGGCTTCTCGACTATTGGAGGAAGTTAAAGTTTCCTATCTTTGAGCAAAGCATTTAAAATGAAATATTTGGTTTTAAAAGCATACTGTCCTGGAATATAATTTTTCTTAGAGGAAGTGTTCTTTCTTTACGTTCTCTCCGGCCATGATTATAAATTTTAAAAAATAAAACTCAAATGAATTTCGCTTTTCGACTAGGGGACGCAATTATAATTTTGTGGCGTAGGCATACTGCAAAACAACAGCTTGTTACTTCCGGAAATAACTCTTCCCTCCTAAAAAATAAATGCTGCAGAGAATGTTTAAATTTTTGCGATAACGAACTCTCTTGGAGGATTGAATCAGCTTGGATTCGAGAGGAGAACCGTCTATAACTAAATACTGTGTTGTTTATGCAACAGCTGTGTTCAGCTACCTAATTTTGGACCATAAACTCCGGTAGATAAAGCTACTGCAAGCTTACAGGTGGGTAACATGTTATTTCATGGAAGAACTGATATTGTGGTGAATACGACATCCAATAAATTGTCCATTCTCAGGGTATTTTGCGCACTGTAGCGCAAAAGCCATAAATGAAACACCTTCGCCATGTTGCCTCGGTCTGGTATAATAACACGCTTGGCTGCCATGGATACGGCACTGCACGTGCCAGCCGGTAACGTCACAGTTCACTGTGAGCCAATTGTATTGCTATACACTGTTCTCGTGACAACGAGGGACAGCAACATATTGTTGAGTTCAACTTATATTTCGCGCGAGGAAACTTTGAACTTACCAGACACACCCAGTCCACGGACGACGAACTAAAACTTTTCTGTCATCGATTCCTGGCTTCACGAACCTAACATGAACATTTTTGTACCTGTAAGCCAACGTATTTACCACTTATTTAGTTCGAATACAATTACTTTCTATAATTATGGACAATATTTTTTAATAGAGGAACAAGAGATTCCTCGAAAACCTAGCGATACATGTTTCACCTCAATCTCATTTTTTCACTACTTTTAGTCACTATTGAGCCATCACAAAATATTTTACGAAATATTGTCATATTAATGTCTGTATATAGTTATGGCAGATTAATGTGCTGTGAATTTATGGTTTTAAGCTAGAACCGGATCCGACTGAAAAGCGTTCATAAATGTATGAAAGCTAAACATAATTCCTGATATTTTTGCCTAAGAAGTCGGGCTTGCCTATGAAGAAGGGTTTGAATAGTGAGCATTTTAATGAAAAGATAAAACAAATTCACTTAGAATCTCCATTTGATAGAAATGTCTCAAAAGCGAGGCGTTTACTTCACCAAAACAAAGTTCTTCTCTCGGGTGAAAAATTTGGTTTCGAGGTAAATTTTTAATGATTTCACTCAAGCAAAGCAATTTGGCGTCTTTCAGTTGTTGCTTATCACACTTTTGTGATATTCGACTGAAGATGGAGCAACGGCCTAGAAGACTCCTTTAATTTCCTGAAGGCAAATAACTTCAGTAACTATATATTTTTTTAAATCTTTGGCTATATATACTGTATACGCTTCTGCTGTCACCTTCATAGGTTTAAATTTAATGTGGATAACAATTTCTTTAACAGTATTCTTCCGAGGCTTTGCACTTAACATATTAATCATGTTTACACTTTTTGTTTAATTCATTTCATTGAACTCCAGCAGAGTTGACACTGAATGCAATTTACACTCAGGTATGGGGTGAGACAACCTTGAATCATTATCCGGCAGCAACTGCAATTAAATGAAACTAATACTGTAAGTAATATATGTCGAGATGGTAAGGAAATCAGTGATATGTGAAAACTAGAAAATCAGTGCTTTGTCCTTCTGTAAAAACAAGAGTCAAGGGTAGAACATCTGTTTGAAAGATCTGAAATTGTCAATGATAAAAAACTGGCGTTTTCTCTAGCTGGTATTTGACTTTCGAAAATTAATTCTTTTTGTTTCGAAAGGACAAAGGATGTCGTTTGGAGGACGAAATATTCTGAATACTGAGTCACCTAACGATGATTTTCGGAAAGTTGACAGCAGCTCGCGATCCTAAATTCGGGGATGGAGTTTTGATCCCAGTTGTTCAAAGAGCGGATAACTCGCTATCCAGCGGATAAAAATGTATTGGTTGGGGGTCTTCCGTTACTTTAGTGCTAAATATTAACAGAACTACAAAATTACATACATAACCGCCGATTCAAATACACAAAGTTTTACTGAAAGAGAACCCAATTGTTCGAAGAAGTTGATCTTCGGTGTGTTTATCAAACGGCCGACGTTAGCCGAGGTCTCAGCAAATAGAGCCCTCTGCAGCTAACAAGGCTCACAGCCCATAGGTCGTCCAACACAAGTCGGCACTGTCGCGTTTGCGGTGAGGTGGACATCTTCTCCCCACCCCTCCCCCGAAAAATACAACAAACAAATGAAAAGAAATCAAACAAAACCACAACTTCCAAGAATGATGTTTTAACAGGCTGACAGCATTTATTCATGATCCGTGTAATTCGGTGAAATCTCAGTTGCGAGAAAATAATAATACAAAAATGATAACTGAAAGTAAAAAACTAAATGAAATTACCCAGAGACAAAAAGCGATACGCATAACAACAACAACAACAACAACAACAACAACAACAACAAAGGCAACTTGCATCGACCAGCCAGTTACGTGGATGAGTTCAAAAGCTAGCAATAAAAGATTGATAAATTTAATATAAACTTCTAAACTCCGAATCTCCGATCTTTTTATTCGGAAAAGCACGAAGTCGGTAAGACCGCGGAGGCCTGGAAATGCTAATGAAACCGGAAGTCAGCAAGGTTGGTCCCAGGACCCTGCAAAGGTGAACTCAAAGATCTGGAGGCGACCAGTTGAACAAGTTCCTCTTTATGTTATCTATTTTGGTTTGGCGACCAAGGCGCTATATCGACATGACGTTTTGCAAATTGCGTGTAATTATAACTCGCTTTTAATCACAAGAGAGTTCGCTTGGCCACAGTCAGTGCCATTTTCAACGCACCGTATTGTACTGGTATATTTAACCATAATTCTTAGTGTACGAAATCCCTAAAAACGCTCATAGAAACGGACAGAAAAGTTGTCAAAAACTTCAAACCAAACATTTACCTTTTGTTAGCAGAGAGACGAATTTGAATTTCGCAAAAGAAATGTCTTCGTACGTGCCTGTTGGCTGTATGGTAAAATACAAATTAAGCCGCCAATTTTTTCCGTATGGTGGATTTTGCAGCAACTTGATTTGTTCTTTACAGATCAAAGGAGCTAACTTCAAAGAAAGTTACTGCAGGCCGTCTTCCATAATAAAACGAAAACATCTTAGTTAAACAATATGCCAATTTTGAGACAAGAAAAGACTAATTATCGACTTTAATAATGTTTTCAGAAAAAAAATTCTTGAAATTGATTGGTTTTTGCCGAGAAAGTTGACCGACCTCTTTATGAACTGCTAGCTCATTGGCTCATTGGAATAGTAAAGACGCCCAATAATGGACCTTCTGCAATTAGAACTAACGATTTCACTTTAACTTTGCATATTTCAAAAATAACGTAAAGACTTGACAAATTTATTTTGATGTGCAGCAACCGCAGAAGACGGAGAAAAGTGAGATAAAAAATACACTGATTATTTTCTGACGCTATCACTGGCTATGCAAGGTCGTAAAGTCCCACGTTCGTATACTCCTGTAAGAGTGTTAGCAAACTATAAATCGGTTTCAACTAAACTTATTTTACATCTTGTAGGATCGACTTGTAGCTGTCTCCAGAATTTTACACATGGCACGGATTTTTTTTTTTTTTTGCATGGAACAGTTTAGAGCAAAAGTTTTACCTTTGTGTACAGCAGGTCTCAAAGAAAAACCTTTGTCAGTGACAATCAGCCGGATAACTTAGTGCGCCAGTGAGAACGTCAACTAAAACTCCCAAGGATAGCTATCCATGCTTTTTGTATTGTTTCATTTTACATGTTTAATGGCAGGAGGTCCGCAAACAAACCCAGTGGAATAAAAGATAAAACACGCCGCCTAAGGCCAGCTTTACCTCAAAACAGTCAAATTCCTATTCTAATTTGCTCATTTTAATAGTATTTTCGGCCGGTGTATCATTCGAGGTTTCTCCTAGCTGTGTCAGTTTGTATTAAACCGACCACTTCGGAATGGCAAACGGCCCAGACCGATTAGAGCTTGTGTTTTAACAAGACACAACGCGGTTCTCTCTAACGGCGAGGTCCTTCTTTACTCAGTACGCTTCTCCGACGTATCAGTTAAATTCATTTGTTTTTGTATGTCTCGACTGAAAGCGATTATGGAAGTTTTTTCTTCAGTAAAATCAGTAACTCCTACAAGAATAAAACAGATCGATTCAGTTAATTCACAAAGAATACAAATTCGTTTTCATTTTATGCTCTCCAGCTTGTAAGGACATTGGTTCGAAGTTTGCATGTACTAGTTATAAGCGAAACGTGAAAGATGAAACCGACAGTGAAATGCAACACTGAAACAACTCTATTAATTCAAGTGCACTGCAAGCCGAACACAAACGGCCACTAATTAAAGCCTTTTTTTCATTTTCTGGGCGCCATATCGATTAGATAGGGAGATGGTAGATGTATATTAAAGTGCAGGTGATTTAGCTTTAAGACTTTTTTCTAAAGCGTTTCATTCTGAAAAAAAAATAAAATAAAATAAAAAGGGGGGGGGGGGGGGGTTAAAAACTTACGCTTAATCATATCGTGAGTTTTCTGTAAGCCTTGATTTACACTAAAATTCCATTTCTGTTTTCCTTTGTTGCTCTGTATTAATTAAACACGTTTTGTTTAAAAATATATACAACTGAGCGATTAGATATGAAGCCAATTATCTGAAATTGTTGTTAGCATTCAAAACGGCCAACTTCATCATATTCGGCGTTTTCAGTGTTAATAAATACGTACAGCTGACCCCAAATGTGCTATCTAGTTAGTCTGACTGACTATTTTCGTCTTCCAATTTTCCAAAAACCCAGGGGTTATTATTTTCCAAACAATCGTCGTATTTTTCTTGGAAAAAAAAGTTTTCTTCGGGCTTAGGCCGCAAACTGTCAATCCTTTTTTGTTTAGTTTTACTGAAGGACAAACTAGAAAAAGTCGGATTAAATGACCACGCATTTTCCAAAAGACTTACGTGTGTCAGAATAATAAACATATGTTCAAGGCTGTTTCAAAACACAGCTGAAAAACACAAATTAAGGTCCTGGTAGTTAAGCTCGATTTGAAAGCTATTTCTTAAAAACGTTCGTTATCGTCGACCGGTCTTTCCTCGATTTATGACTTAATTATTTACTTTAAAAGCGCCCGAACGTTTGCGAGCTCAAAGATCAAATTAGAAATGAAAGTTCAGTTTATCAAAGCTTTGAAAACGTTATTCGTAAACAAAAGAGTTTTGACAATTGGATCGTACTGTATCGGTAAGTCGATTAAGAAACAAAAAAGATTTTGCTGTAGCTTTGACAAGTGGATACTTTCACTGCTTAAGTTTCATTATTTTCATTTGTGCACAGACCTTCGTTGCTGATGGTGTCGAGAGCCTAAAGCTTTTGCAATTATAATTTTAATAAAGAGCTAAACCCTGACACGAAAGATGAAAGAGATAGGAGTTTTACTTGTGATGTAGATGGCTATATCAGAGAGCTATAAAATAATTTCCTTAGCAACAATTTTGCCCGTTTTGTGGCGGTTTAGAGACAGCTTGCTTTATCTTGTATAAATTTAGTTATCTTCCGTTATCCATTGTATGCTCTATTAAATTAATATTTCATATTGACGGCGTGGTTAAACATGAACTATGGCTAACAAGAGACGATATTAACACCTAACTACGATCGCAGGTCTAAAATATTATCTGTTAAGTGTCTAAAGTTTGAACGCTATCAAATCCTTTGATGTATAGTTGTCTAAAGAAGATGAGAATTTATGAGAGCGTATGGGAGTTGATGAGAGCGCATGAGAGTTGTTGAAGACGTTTGAGAGTTGATCAATGTTGATGAAAGCATATACGTCGTAGATGAGAGCACATTAGAGTTTATGAGAGCACGCAAGAGTTGATAAGAGGGAAAAGTTAGACTTAGATTGCGTAAGCACTCATCAAGTACCGTCGGTGAGTGCTTGTTCTTGTTTTGTCCCGTACTCAAGTAAGCTGTCTTATATTGTATTGGGGGCCAACGAGCGCGTACGCAGGTCAGCCCGACTAACAAAAATTTCACACCGTGCACCCAAGGTCTGGGGAACACGCAGGAATCAGCCTTCTTAGAGTGCAGTGAAGGCCGAAAACCAGGGAGCACTGCCTTCGTGATCACAGTAGCTCCAGTGCCCTGTAAGTATGAAAAATGCGCGCTTTGCTCGGGCTTTTATACCCTGACAATCATCATAGTGTTATGGGAACTCGCTTGGCACCATATGCTTTGTGAAGACTGCAATTTGCTGCAAAAACGGCCAATGAATTGGGCCTTTGGATAGTTAAGCAGCGTGTAAGAGGTCTACGCATGTGTAATACGTTTGTATTGTTCGCGCCCAAGAAGTCTGGTCACGTGTTCAGCCTACGGTCACATCTGTGTTTTGGCGACCTGGGGTTTAATAGCGCCCAGTTCTCTAAAATTTTAATTTTTTAATTATACGTTTTGGAAGCCTTGTGTCTGTTGTCTTATTATGCTAATAATTCATCCATAATGATGTTTTTGTGCAAACTTGTAACAGTGTTTTATGTTTTCGTTTCAATGGGGGCTTAAACTGCTTTGTTTTCTCTTGATAGTTGTATTCATTGCAGCTTTCAAACCTCTCAGCCTAACGAACGTCCTAACTCCCGAGTTTAATATACAATAATATTTTTGTCGTTTCCCACTGCAATTAAATCATCCCATAAAAAACCCCTTTTATTTAGGCATTTTATGATGAATAGGAAAATGCAGAACATAACTGACAATTAAAGATGCAAAATTGCTGTTGGCAGACTAGTCATTGTTGTTGTTAAGTTGAAATAACGATTTTCAAACGGAAGAGGGGCATTTTTAGTATTTTTTCAGTCCACTTCATATTAATCTTAACTATCATTTCGTAACATTAAACGAGAGAATCTATTCAATGGCTTCTGTTTGCTATGCTATGTGTACAAAGAACTTTGCTGTAAGTTTAACTGCAGCGAGCAGTACGGTTTTGCACAATTTATTTCGATTTAGCTTACCATGTTAAGGCATAAAACAGAAACAAACAAGATGACCCCTTGAGTTGAAATAACTAATAATTTTAAGCTATTGAATTATTCAGACTGATTTTCATAGGGTCGCGTTTTTTTTTTTGTTTTTCTTAGCATTTACCTCACGCCTGGGAATTTCTTAGCGCACTTTCGCAGAGGGCTCACGCAGGGAACCCTAAACTCAACAATTAGAAATCTTCAAACAAGGTACATTGCTTTGTGAGACGGTCATTATGGCATACAGGTTATGCATATTCAACGGCAAGAGGTCTGAACTAAGGGACGTTAGGAACCCATTGGTAACTCTAGTGAAATGTACCCCACATACAAGAGGAAGAGTCTACGAATCTCCGAATAACTAGAGACTGGACTTCGCGTCTCCAGCTCTCCCAAAATCTCACGGCCACTTGATGATTATTCAAAATGGCGGTGCTCATTCGTACGGACACCGAACGATAATCTGATGTGAGACTCAATGCACCCGGCTAAGGTCAGTTAACAAGTATATAAGGAATTCAAGGAGACAAGAGATAGAGAGCGCTAACAAGTCATACGGCACGCGTGGGCCTCCACTTCTCAATTTGTGGAGTGAATACAAAATGGAGGATATAATGGATTGACAGTATATTTATACAACGACAATGCAATGCAGCAAGTAGCTTTATTTCCACGACCGTAAGTAAAGATAGTTACCCTAGCTCCAGAGACCCTTTGGCTAAAAACTAAAAATGAGCAAATAACCACATCGGCGGTTATATCACTAGTAATTCACGTCAACCGCGCAATGCAAATTACCCTCACTGAATTTGTTTACAGTCTTGTTTAAGCTGTGGTATGATTCAGCCTTTCAAAAACTGGTAGAATTCTGAAACGAAATACGAGATCTTAATTAGATATGATCAGCTGTTACAAACTTAAGCATTCAGTTTTATGTAATACCTAAAGTAAGTGGAAACGATGGGGCAATTGGTTTTTACGAACAAGTGCGGTACTCCCACAATTTTAGACAAAATTGTTTGCTGCTGTTGATACAAGTCAACAAAACTTAGGACATTTCAAAGAGTTCAAAAGGTACAAAGGCAATACAATTTTGCTGAACTGTAGTTGAAGACAATCCTTTAATAGATTGCCAAACAATCGTTTTGTCTTTTTCTCTTGAAATTCACTGAGGTTGATTCGAATCGCCAAAAGCTTAAACATGCGGGGCACAAAAAGGGAAAATGCCGGATTTTCGCGGACGGGAGCCTCTTCCTCCCTCTTCTCTCCCCAGTGTTACTCTCTCTTTATTTTCTCCCTTGCCCCAGACTGTTCATCATTTGAAGACTGCTTGTGTTTGTACGAATGACCAACGGACTATTTTGGGGTCTAATTCTGCAATTTTTCAGTCTATAATTACAGAATTATAATTCATGGCAAAGAGTTAAGGTTGAATTTTTAACAAGTTTTCCTCTTACCTCCGTAATCAAGCTTGTTGTCACCGTTTTCGTCTTTCTGTTCAACAGTAAGCTCCAAACTTCTCAGTGGGACGTCTTTTCTAAGTTCTTTTAGTCGTTGTTGCATCTCTTCAGCCGTGATATATCCATCATTGTTCTTGTCGAAAGCTTTGATGTGAGCCATGTAATTTGATGGTATTACTGTGAAATTAACAAGTGCAAAAACTCGCGCGTTAAATAATCTGTTACAGTCGAACCAGGTCAAGCGTACCCCCCTAGACTCTATTAATGGGTCGATTATTTGAAAATTGAACCGATTAGTCGTTTCAAAGAATGCATTCATTTATTCATTGTTAGCGCGGATCGATGTTCAAATTAAAATTCGTATAACATAGATCCGCGCTAACAGTAAAAGCAGTAGCCTGTAAAATTCAAACGACAGTACATAATTGAAACAGCTCGATCGTTAAAACTGTTCCTGCGTGTTGTTGACACATTCACATAATTCGTTATGCAAATTTGGTCATGGCAAGAGCACAAAGTCAAGCGCTTGCAAATGAGTCGGGTTGAAAAATTCCAATTTATCTTTCATGTATAGCTAGCATTACCCACCTTGTAGCATGAAAAAGTTTGGTATGTATTATTATTTCACCAGACTGTCCATTATACCGCGACGAATAGCGCAACACATGTGCTGCCATTGTCGAAGGTCAACTGAAATGAACATCTTTCACTGTGAGTTCGCATACTTTTCGCCAAATAAATTAGCATATACCTCAAAAAGAGAATCGTTTATTATGATAAAACGCTTCCAGTCCTTTTTCATTTTTGTTTTTGAATAATTAACGGAAGAAAAACGCAAGTGTACAAACGTAAAATGTCCATTTAGTGATCATTAGTGAGTTTAAACTTACACGACAGGACCACCGTGCCCGGTTTAAAATGGCGAATTTTTTTTCTGACAGTACGCGTTGACTGCTGTAAATGAAGAGAAATCTGCTTTTTGGAAAATCCATTGCTATATAAGTCAAGAATTGCCGCTCTGAATATATTAAGAAGGGTTTTTCCCGCGGGCTTTCTGGTTTTCTGGTTTCATGTATTGTTCGTATAATCCAATCAGAAATCTAATTTTGATTTGAATACTTGAAACGACTAACGGGTTCAATTTTCAAATAATAGTTTCATTAATAGAATCTAGGGGGGTACGCTTGACCTGGTTCGACTGTAATAATCTGAGAAAATCTGATGGTTGGAAAGTCGAGAATAAAAGTAATCAGTAGATCTGCCAACTACTGATCAGGGCTCAATTGTTCAAAGCCCGATTAAACCGTAATCCTGGATTATTTTAACGTGAACGTTGATTCCAATTTAATGACTAATCATTAAAGATTCTTCCAAAGTTTTTTGTCCTCAATTTTTGATTTAGACTTGTCTTTAACATTAGCTTAAAACGAGCTTTCAAAAACCACAATAATGAGCGAGATGAAAACCTCGGTTAACTTTTAATCGTAGATTAGCGTTAATCAGCTTTCGAGCAACCTGGTCCAGAGTGATAACCAAGAGAGCGTCCGAGAGCATTTTGACAATTTATGGAATCGATACAAATAACTTGACACTTAGGATAAAATGTCACGACCATGGGACCATGGTTGTTGGTAGTGTTGGGGGGGGGGGGGGGGGGGTTGAACTTTCGATGGGACAAAGAAAAATGGGAGTTTTCGGCCATTATTGATAACCGCGGCTTGTTTTTCCTTACTCAATTGCATCCATGCCACTCTCGTGAAACATTTTAACGATACAAATGAAAAAGACACCTTGTGGCCCAATCATGTGTTTTCCAATTTGTCAAGGCTCTTTATTATTGGTCCATTCAAACTCCACAAATCTCTTGACTCTTTACATAACCCTTGGTGGAATCAAAGAATGGATTTTCAAAACCCAATTGCGTATCTAACTGCTAAATTCTTTTACATTTTCCACCCATACTACGCATACTGTTGAAGCCCAGGATGTTGTTATGTTAGCTGTGTATCCCCACCTTTGTATCGGTAAACCGTACAAGGCATGAAATATTTAGATGATTTTACACGGCACATTTGATCGCAACATAACGCGCGGACAACATGTTTTAACTTTTAAGAAGACAGATAAAATTTGAAATGTTTTGCCGGAAAGGAATTTCTTCGTTAAAAGGTGTCCGCGCGCTATGTTCAGTAACACAATACTAACAATGTTGCTTTAAAAAATCGTTCCATACGCCATCATCTTTAACTGATACATATTAACAACGAAGGTGTCTAGCTCATTTATTAATTCTTTCATCTGAAGTTCATATATATGGTATTGCAACTCCCATCTCTGCTTTGTGATAGGCTAATATAAATTACAAACTCACAAAATGCTCAGCTCACTTGGTAGAGCACCGATCTAGTGATCTAGTATCGTAGATATGGATATCATGATATCATGAGTTTGTTTAGCATTTCGCTTCTCAGCTGTAAAGTTAAATTGCCCAAACTAATGCGACGGAATCACATTTATTAATAGATCAGCAAATTTCCAATTCAAGAAAAAAATTATAATTAATAGTGCTTTCGATATACATAGGCAAGTAAAAACTAACGATGTAAGGTTCCGACGTTTCGGCGACGTCATGACGCCATTCTCAAGGAATGAGTTCAATAAGCGAGTTCAACAGAGTAAGATCTTAGATGGTATCATATGATGTGTCGTCTTTGTTTACCAACGTGCCATTGAATGGAACCATCGAGATCCTCGCTGAGAAAGCCTTCAAGGACAACTGGTTTAACTCTACATATGACTTGAACATATCAAAGGAGGACCTCGTTGATCTCCTGAGTGTGGCTACGAAGGACCAGCTGTTCCAATGTAATGGCTACCTCTATGAGCAAATCGATGGAGTGGCTATGGGTTCCCCCCTTGGTCCGTTACTAGCTAACGTGTTTATGTCATCGTTGGAAGAAGAACTAAAGATGGTTGGCAAGTTGCCTCCTTATTACCGCAGATTTGTCGATGATACCCTCACAGTTATGCCCGATATCACCGCAGCTACGGATTTCCTTGATACCCTCAACCACGCCCACCCTGCTGTCAAGTTTACCATGGAAATCGAAAAGGATGGGATGCTCCCCTTTCTCGGAACCCAGCTCTTAAATCGAGCGCCTCAAATCGGGACCAGGGTTTACGTGAAACCTGCTAATACCGGCTTACTTCTCCATTACCAAAGTCACGTAGACAACCGGTACAAACAAAGCTTATTACGCGGGATGCCCTGAAGGGGCATACCGTGTCTAAAAACGGGTCGATTTCTTTTTTTTTTTTTTTTTTCTTCCTCGTAGCTACAAATCTGTACATTAATTTATTCATTAAACTCACCCCTCTCCTACTCGGGGTGTATTGTTCTGATTGTCTTCAACAGAAGCAGGCCAAGCAAAATCCATTCTTGTCACTTACATCGCGAGGGAGGGGACCCACTCACCCCTATCTGTGTGACGTCAACGCATCATTTGATCTATTTATTAAAAACAGATTAAATTTGGCGCCATATTGTTAACATGTTCTGGACTCAAGTGTGCCGTTTTCAAACGGAAATTTCACCATTTTGAAGGGGCAAATCGAAAGAATAACTTCTAAGAAGCACCCAACATTTAAAACGGTGGAAATTGGTAAATTCCTGGCGAAGGAATCGTGCTTTGTTTGACAGTCTTAGACCACGACGCGAGACTGAAAAGAGGTCATTGAGAAGCTTACGTTATCGCAATGGAATTCCCGCAATTTCCCTTGAAACCCTGAGTAGCGTAACACAAGGGAAACAACGTAACGCGATCGTCGTGACTCAAACTATTCCATTAGCAAGGATAGTTTTATCAATCGGCGAAGCATACAGTTGGAATAAATGAATCAGCCCCAGCATCACGCGTAATGCCAGTATAGCAGGCATCTTGTTAACAACTATGCTGGACCGGTTATCCTCGTCATGGAGTTATTTTTCGGACGAGTGTGAACGCTTGAAGTCTGTGTTTTCGCGCCTAAAGTACCCTCTACACCTCATCAACTCCACCATTAACACCTTTATCAACTCGAGAGTTGCTGACCAGCAGACACCGCAGGCCTCGCCAGTAATGGAAAGTGACGTGGCCCGTGTGATCATTCCTTTTAAGGATCAAGTTTCCGCTGACATTGTTAAGACTCAGTTGAAAGACCTTAGTCTTAAGCTCCAAACTACAATCCAACCCGTATTTGTCAGTCGCAAAATTGGCCAAGACCTCCAAGAATTGGAGCCCAAAACCACAGCTAGTTAACCAACAATGTGTAGTTTATTGTTTGCAATGTAACCTGTGCGAGGGAGGTAGCTATGTTGGTTATACTCGTGGTCATCTGCATGCGCGCGTCATTGGCCACAACAGCACTTCATCCTCTGTGCGGAAACATTATGATAACGATCACGCGAGCGCAGTCCCTGAAGACCTCCTTAGCTGTTTCAAAGTACTGAAAAAATGCAGGAACAAATTTGATTGTTTAATTCACGAAATGCTGTACATCAAACAATTAAGACCACGCTTGAATGTATAATCAGATTCGATCCGCGCCAAAGTATTTATTTAAATTACTCATTATGTTAATCTAAGATCTTACTCTGTTGAACTCGCTTATATTATTCATTCCTTGAGAATGGCGTCATGACGTCGCCGAAACGTCGGAACCTTATATCGTTAGTTTTTACTTGCCTATGTATAAGAAAAAAATTCATTTACATAATTTTATTTGCCTTTAGGTGTTTCTCATACCTTTGTAGTCTGGTGGTGGCTTTTTGGTGGATTCTGTAGTGATAAAATGAAAAAACAACGATTAAGTAAGCAGCACTGCCTGCATTTTTCAAATACTTAAACTTAACTGATAACCAAAGGCTCTTATGAGCAACTCGTGAATGCAGAGGATATATTATATAAATTTTGCCGTTGCATTTGGGTCTCTTATTCTGCATTTTTTTTCTGTTGCAAAAAGGATTTCTGTACAGAAAATGATAATTGTGAGAAGTCATGGATTTTTTTTTATGAGGTGAGTGTTAATAAATGATGCAAATAGAGTCACGGTTGATAGCTGTAGGTACAAGGACTGTTTAATGAGGCAATTCTTTTTATTAATAATTCTTTAACTGAAAGGTCAATGTTCATTAGTCTTCCATTTATTATTTCGTAAGACTCCGGTGAAGACAATGGTTGGTTAAAGGCTCCGAGTGGTGAGTGTTTGATCGTTACTTTTGATCTCGGGAGAGGTAGTCCCTTACAAGGTCTATAGGTATGTAGTGGAAAAGGGCTTTAGTACGCCCTACATTCTAAACGTAACTAAGCCATACACTGAGCTTAGGGACAAGCAATTTCCTCCGACGGATGGCGACCGCAACAACAACAACTACAACAACAACAAAAACACTCCTTTGGGAAAGAATAGTTCGAATTTTAAGTACAAAATAAAGTACACTAGTTGCGGACTAAGAATTGCCCAAAAAACAAACTTGAACAACTACGCTGAAATTTGATCCTCGCGTCAGATGGGCTGCGAAATTGATCCGCTCGCGAGGACATGTGTTTGTTTGAGTACGATTGCTGAGTTAAAAAAACATGGAGGAAAACAAACAAAAACGCTTTCCTAAATGAAAAATTCATTCAGATAAACATTTTTTCACGCCTGAAAAGCGAACGCTTCAAGGTGAGAAACAGGTATAAAGCGATTTGAAAGAATTGGGAGTCAATTTGAAGCGAAGTTATTGACCCGTGCGAAGAATTTTTTTAAACAAAAGTTCGCGAAAACTGTTAGGAATACAAAGAATCGGTCAATTGGAAAAGCATTTCAGTACAAATTCCGAGAAGGGCTCAAACACTTACAAAAAAAATAAAAATAATAAAAGCCCGAGTCCCGTCTTTGCCTAGAAAAGTCACACTCTGTCTTCGAGGCATAACTTTTTCGATGTTAGTTCTCGGATTTTATTGTTTAAAGGGCCAAGTATTAAAAGACACGGAAGGGAGGGGTGATACAAAATGTCCATGCTGTCGTCTTTGAACGCGTTCATAACTTCTCAAAGTTACAATAAACACCACTAAACATATGACGTTTTGTTTGATGATGTATTACTTAAGTACTTATTTGCTTGTTTTGATTACATTTAGGACAATTTGGATGGTCTTATGAGGTTTTGAAGAAAATCAAGAAACTGCAACGGTTTGAAAAATAGAAATTGTGCAAACAAAATGACTTTTCAAAACGAGGAGTGTTTAGAAACGCCCAATAAATAAGCAAACCTTCTAACTATGGCATTCAGTATTACCTTGGCAACCATACAACTCCACCCTCATTGCTATCCAGTAATTCCATTCTGTTGGCCGAAAACGAATGTAACGTGCCCAAATTGGTGGATTGAGGTCATGATAGACAATGGTGTTCTTGTCTGCGTTTCCTTCAAACTCCTGAATAAGAAAGATAGGAACATTATACTGATTTTAAGGAAAGCGAAAAAGCTTTTGAGTCTATAAAACATGTTTCGGCAGTAACTTCTGTCATCCTCTTCTAGAGACTATTTTACATACAAATTAAGTTTATTCAGAAATTCCAGTTCTCCAAAATTATCGAGTTATTTTTAATTTTAGTCGATGAACCCGTAATTCTTAAAATAATGTTGGATGCCCAATAAGGGACTCGCTTCCGGACAGGTACCGAGAGTCTTCTTAGCTCTTTTTTCTAAGCTTTATGAGGAACCAACAGGCTAAACAACAACGACTCCAACTAAGCAACAAACTTTATTACTGAACAAAGGTTCACAATTATATACCGTACGTGTAAACATGTTTGGGTAAACTGACCTTGAGGACTTTCAGAATCCTCTTTACCACTCAACTAAGAAAACCCAAATGAACCTAAGGACCACACATTAAAATAACAGGTATCCAATGAAAAAAATGCAGAGAACGGCAGTTCAAAAACAACACACTAAGGAACAGAATTTTAACGGTGTTCCAAGCTAAGGTCAGCAACAATTATCAAGCATGGCTGTTTCACAGAAATTGTTAACATACCAAAATAATCCATCAACTACCATTAACATACTAACATTTGTGTCGCATAACCTAGTCCTTGAATCATAAGATTAACATGACAGTCACAAGTCATTAAGTCATGCAGGCAAAAATACCCAACTCTCTAAATTCTAAATAACAAAATTCCATTTGATAAGAATAATGACGATGAAATTCAAGTTCTCCGATTAGGCTCTTCCTAACACGAGAGAAATCAGTGGGTGTCTAAATCAATAAATCCTTGCACGGGGCCTTAGAAGTTCTTCTGTCAGGCTAACCTATCTATATGTATTAACGTCAAATAGACAAGTATATCACCTTGTCAGTTGTCTGTCCTTGTTCCTTGTAGTACTTGAAGTTCTCTCCATCATCGCTGTACTGCAATTTGTACTTTTTCACCCACTGAGCGGTTTGGCTTCTTCCCTGGGTTGCCACACGTGTTACTTTGAAGTTGTTCTCTTGTAGATCAACCTGAAGCCATTGGTTTTCATCGGGTTTGCCAGCTGCCCAGGATCCTGATGTTTGACCTAATGTGGCTTTGCTGGCAGCTAAACCATCATCATATCTTGAAGAGGCAGTTAATTTAGCACCAGAGACAAGGGGCTTCTGACAATCTATACGTAATTTAGGATCGATTAAAATCAACAGCGTTGCATATGGGATGCTACAGAATTTATACCAATAACCAATAAAAACTGCTACAACTACTATCAAGGGCTCCTGTGAGCCAACTCGTGAACGCAGATGGCACCTCAGTAATTGAAATTAAGACACTACTCTGCCTTGAAAATTAAAAGAAATTATATCTTTGGTCGATTTTGACGAAAAATAACCATTCTTGTACTAAAATGATTGTAAACTTATTCTCTATATATTGATTTAGAATAAAGTTATTTTGATGCGCAGAGTAAAAAATTTTCGCGTGCTTTTTTTTTTAAAGTTCATGCCAACACTTCACTAATTTATTTTAGGAAACCGCACTTTGTGGAAAAACGAAAAAAAAAAAAAAAAACTCACAACTTTGCACAGATTTAACGGTAAATCTCCATTCTTGCACTAAAATAATTGTCAAATTATTCTCTACAGATTGAATAAGATTATTCTGATGCGACGCGAAAAAAATTTCTGGTAAATTTGCCACTAATTGAATATGAAACACTGCAGTTCTTTCAAAACTGAAAAACCTTATTACTCCTGCTGAGATTTAAAGAAAAATCTCTATTCTTACATTGAAATGATCGCCAAATTGTTCCCTATACATTGAATAAGGTTATTCTGATTTGTATTTATAAGTTGTTGAGGGTTTTGATGGTGAATTCATGTACTACACGTAACTCATGAATAATTTATGTTTTTGATTAAATTCCGATGAAATTAATATATAGTTTACATCTGATCGAGCGAGCTAGCGAGCGAGTGAAATTCAAGTCTAGATCACGATAACTCGTTCATTGCGCATGCGCGCATTCACGAGTAAAAAACGACAGATCTTCTTAGCTCTTTCCATGTTATGTGACGGAAATGAATCGAAAAATAATAAACTATGATAACCACCACAGAATTACGCATATTTACACTCCTTGATAAGGGTTCTGTGGAATCGAATGAATTTTCAACACAGTCAACAAGGGTACGCCCACTTCTTTGATCACCAAGGTAGCGTGCTGCCTTGTTTAGGCCGAAACACGTAAAAAAAATGTCCTCTCATGCTAGTGATTTCAAAGTCATTCAGATAAACTTTGTTAACGTCTTAAAAGCGAACGCTTCAAGTTGAGCAAAACGTATAAAGCGATTTGAAAGAATTGGGAGTCAATTTTGAAGTAATATATCAAACACGAGGAAGAGTGTTTCATCAGATATCCAAACACTAAGAAGTAGGTTGAAAAAACGAGGCGCAGCCGAGTTTTTTTAAACCACTTCGAGGTATTTGGATATCTGATAAAACACACTTTCGAATGTTGGATATGGCTTCTCAAATGATCAATAACTCTTGGAAAAAATCAAGCCTAAAGTTGGCAAAATTTTATGGTAATTAGGATCACATATCCAAACGACGGTCACGGTAGTGATTTTCTGTGTTTTCTCTTGATGAATTATTAATGAGTTTAAGAAGCCAATTTATTGACCCATCCGAAGCACTTTTTTTTAAAACAAGAGTTCGCGAAAACTGTTAGGAATACAAAGAAACGGTCAATTGGAAAAGCATTTCAGTACAACTTCCCAGAAGGGCTCAAACACTTACAAGAAAATAAATTTAAAAAAATAATAATAATAATTCCGAGTCCCGTCTTTGCCTAGAAAAGTCACACTCTGTCTTGAGGCATAAGGTTTTCGATGTTAGGTCTCCGATTTTATTGTTTAAACGGCCAAGTATTAAAAGACACCGAAAGGAGGGGTGATACAAAATGCCCATGCTGTCGTCTTTGAACGCGTTCATAACTTTTTAAAGTTACAATAAATACCGCTTAACATTTCATTTTTTTTCGTTTGATGATTTATCACTAAAGTACTTATTTGTTTCTTTTGATTATATTTAAGACAACTTGGACGATCTTGAGATTTTGAAGAAAATCAAGAAATTGCAATGGTTTGAGAATCGAAATTCTTGTAATAAACATTGTGCACATAAAATGACTTTTCAAAACCGAGGAGTGTTTAGAAACGCCCAATAAATAAGCGAACCTTCTAACTATGGCATTCAGTATTACCTTGGCAGCCATACAGCTCCACCCTCATTGCTATCCAGTAATTCCATTCTGTTGGCCGAAAACGAATGTAACGTGCCCAAATTGGTAGGTGGAGGTCATGATATACAATGGTGTTCTTGTCTGCGTTTCCTTCAAACTCCTGAATAAGAAAGATAGGAACATTCTAGAGATTATTTTACATACAAATTAAGTTTATTTAGAAATTCCAGTTCTCCAAAATTATCGAATTATTTTTAATTTTGGTGGAGGAACCCGTAATTCCTAGAATAATGTTGGATGCCCAATAAGCGACTCGCTTCCGGACAGGTACCGAGAGTCTTCTTAGCTCTTTTTTCTAAGCTGTATGAGGAACCAACAGACTAAGCAACAACGACTCCAACTAAGCAACAAACTTTATTACTGAACAAAGGTTCACAATTATATACCCTACGTGTAAACATGTTTGGGTTAATTGACCTCGAGACTTTCAGAATCCTCTTTCCCACTCAACTAAGAAAACCCAAATGAACCTAACGACCACACGTTAAAATAACAGGTATCCAATGAAAATATTGCAGAGAACGGCAGTTCAAAAACAACACACTAAGGTACGGAATTTTAACGGTGTTCCAAGCTAAGGTCAGCAAGAATTATCAAGCATAAATGTTTCACAGAAATTGTTAACATGACAAAATACCAAAATCTATCAACTACTATTGAACTACTAAACATTTGTGTCGGATAACCTAGATCTTGAATCATAAGATTGACATTCTGGGCCCAGTTGTTCAAAGCTCCATTAAGCTAATCCTGGATTAACGCAAACTTTGACTGGAGTTTAATTGCTAATCGATAAAGATTCTTCCAAAAGATTTTTGGTTCTCAGCTTTTACTGAGACCTTTCTTTACCTTTAGCTCGAAATTAGCTTTTAAAACCATTTTTAATGATCGAGCTAAAAACCTCGATTAAAATGTAACCGTGGATTAGCGTTAGTCGGCTTCTCAACAACCTGCCCCTGTAGGATAACCTAGAACTTCAATCATAAGATTAACATGACAGTCCCGACAAGTTAATTAGTCATGCAGACAAAATAACCCAACTCTCTAAATTACTAAATAACAAAATTCCATTTAATAACAATAATGACAATGAAATTCAAGTTCTTTGATTAGGCTCTCCCTAACACGAGGGGCTTTTGACAATCTATAGGTAATTATTTAACTGAGGGAGCTGATTCGTTATAAGCCCGGTGGCTTCCCTTGGGCTTCCTCGCCATTTAGCGTTTAAATAATGAGACATGCTTCTGTACAATGCAACTTATGGCAAAACAATAAACTGAACTGAACTGAGCTGAACTGAACACGAGAGAAATCAGTGGGTGTCTAAATCAATAAATCCTTGCACGGGGCCTTAGAAGTTCTTCTGTCAGGCTAACCTATCTATATGTATTAACGTCAAATAGACAAGTATATCACCTTGTCAGTTGTTTGTCCTTGTTCCTTGTAGTACTTGAAGTTCTCTCCATCATCGCTGTACTGCAATTTGTACTTTTTCACCCACTGAGCGGTTTGGCTTCTTCCCTGGGTTGCCACACGTGTTACTTTGAAGTTGTTCTCTTGTAGATCAACCTGAAGCCATTGGTTTTCATCGGGTTTGCCAGCTGCCCAGGATCCTGATGTTTGACCTAATATGGCTTTGCTGGCAGCTAAACCATCATCATATCTTGAAGAGGCAGTTAATTCAGCATCAGAGACGAGGGGCTTCTGACAATCTATACGTAATTTAGGATCGATTAAAATCAACAACGTTGCATATGGGATGCTAAAGAATTTATACCAATAACCAATGAAAACTGCTACAACTACTATCAAGGGCTCCTGTGAGCCAACTCGTGAACGTAGATGGCACCTCAGTAATTGAAATTAAGACACTACTCTACCTTGAAAATTAAAAGAAATTATATCTTTGCCCGATTTTGACGAAAAATAACCATTCTTGTACTAAAATTATTGTAAACTTATTCCCTATACTGATTGATTCAGAATAAGATTATTTTGATGCGCCGAGTAAAAAATTTTCGCGTGTCTTTTTTTTTTTAAAGTTCATGCCAACACTTCACTAATTGAATTGAGGAAACCGCACTTTGTGAAAAAACGAAAAAAAACCTTACAACTTTGCACAAATTTAACGAAAAATCTCCATTCTTGCACTAAAGTAATTGTCGAATTATTCTCTACAGATTGAATAAGATTATTCTGATGCGCAGTGAAAAAAAAATTTCTGGTCAATTTTCCACTAATTGAATTTGTAACACTGCCGTTCTTTCAAAACTGAAAAACCTTATTACTCCTGCTGTGATTTAAAGAAAAATCTTTATTCTTACACTGAAATGATCGCCAAATTGTTCCCTATACATTGAATAAGGTTATTCTGATTGGTATTTATAAGTTGTTGAGGGTTTTGACGGTGAATTCATGCACTATACGTAACTCATGAATAATTTATGTTTTTGATTAAACTCCAATTAAGTTAATAAAAAGTTTACATCTGATCGAGCGAGCTAGCGAGCGAGTGAAATTCAAGTCCAGATCACGATAACTCGTTCATCGCGCATGCACGCATTCACTAGTAAAAAACGACAGAGCTTCTTAGCTCTTTCCATGTTATGTGACGGAAATGAACCGAAAAATAATAAACTATGATAACCACCACAGAATTACGCATATTTACACTCCTTGATAAGGATTCTGTGGAATCGACAGAATTTTCAACAAAGTCAACAGAGGTACACCCACTTCTTTGATCACCAAGGTAGCGTGCTGCCTTGTTTAGGCCGAAACACGTAAAAAAGTGTCCTCTCATGCTATTGATTTCAAAGTCATTCAATAAACCTTTGGTAACATCTGAAAAGCGAACGCGTCAAGGTGAGCAAAACGTGTGAAGCGATTTGAAAGAATTGAGAGTCAATTTTGAAGCAAATTTATTGACCCGTGCGAAGAACTTTTTTAAACAAAAGTTCGCGAAAACTGTTAGGAATACAAAGAATCGGTCAATTGGAAAAGCATTTCAGTACAACTTCCCAGAAGCGCTCAAACACTTACAAAAAAAAAAAAAAATTAAAAAAAAAAAAGTCCGAGTCCCGTCTTTGCCTAGAAAAGTCACACTCTGTCTTCGAGGCATGAGGTTTTCGATTTTAGCTCTCGGATTTTATTGTTTGAACGGCCAAGTATTAAAAGACACCGAAAGGAGGGGTGATACAAAATGCCCATGCTGTCGTCTTTGAACGCGTTCATAACTTTTTAAAGTTACAATAAATACCGCTCAACATTTCATTTTTTTCCTTTGATGATGTATCACTAAAGTACTTATTTGTTTCTTTTGATTATATTTAAGACAACTTGGACGATCTTGAGATTTTGAAGAAAATCAAGAAATTGCAACGGTTTGAAAATCGAAATTCTTGTAATAAACATTGTGCACATAAAATGACTTTTCAAAACCGAGGAGTGTTTAGAAACGCCCAATAAATAAGCGAACCTTCTAACTATGGCATTCAGTATTACCTTGGCAGCCATACAGCTCCACCCTCATTGCTATCCAGTAATTCCATTCTGTTGGCCGAAAACGAATGTAACGTGCCCAAATTGGTGGGTTGAGGTCATGATAGACAATGGTGTTCTTGTCTGCGTTTCCTTCAAACTCCTGAAGAAGAAAGATAGGAACATTCTAGAGATTATTTTACATACAAATTAAGTTTATTTAGAAATTCCAGTTCTCCAGAATTATTGAGTTATTTTTAATTTTAGTCGAGGAACCCGTAATTCCTAGATTGTTGGATGCCCAATAAGCGACTCGCTTCCGGACAGGTACCGCGAGTCTTCTTAGCTCTTTTTTCTAAGCTTAATGAGGAACCAACAGACTAAGCAACAACGACTCCAACTAAGCAACAAACTTTATTACTGAACAAAGGTTCACAATTATATACCCTACGTGTAAACATGTTTGGGTTAATTGACCTCGAGACTTTCAGAATCCTCTTTACCACTCAACTAAGAAAACCCAAATAAACCTAACGACCACACATTAAAATAACAGGTATCCAATGAAAATATTACAGAGAACGGCAGTTCAAAAACAACACACTAAGGTACGGAATTTTAACGGTGTTCCAAGCTAAGGTCAGCAAGAATTATCAAGCATAAATGTTTCAAAGAAATTGTTAACACTGCCAAAATACCAAAATCCATCAACTACTATTGAACTACTAAACATTTGTGTCGGATAACCTAGATCGTGAATCATAAGATTGACATTCTGGGCCCAGTTGTTCAAAGCTCTATTAAGCTAATACTGGATTAACGCAAACTTTGACTGGAGTTTAATTGCTAATCGATAAAGATTCTTCCAAAAGATTTTTGGTTCTCAGTTTTTACTGAGACCTTTCTTTACCTTTAGCTCGAAATTAGCTTTTAAAACCATTTTTAATGATCGAGCTAAAAACCTCGATTAAAATGTAACCGTGGATTAGCGTTAGTCGGGTTCTCAACAACCCGCCCCTGTAGGATAACCTAGAACTTCAATCATAAGATTAACATGACAGTCCCGACAAGTTAATTAGTCATGCAGACAAAATAACCCAACTCTCTAAATTACTAAATAACAAAATTCCATTTAATAACAATAATGACAATGAAATTCAAGTTCTTTGATTAGGCTCTCCCTAACACGAGGGGCTTTTGACAATCTATAGGTAATTATTTAACTGAGGGAGCTGATTCGTTATAAGCCCGGTGGCTTCCCTTGGGCTTCCTCGCCATTTAGCGTTTAAATAATGAGATATGCTTCTGCACAATGCAACTTATGGCAAAACAATAAACTGAACTGAACTGAGCTGAACTGAACACGAGAGAAATCAGTGGGTGTCTAAATCAATAAACCCTTGCATGGGGCCTTAGAAGTTCTTCTGTCCGGCTAACCTATCTATATGTATTAACGTCAAATAGACAAGTATATCACCTTGTCAGTTGTTTGTCCTTGTTCCTTGTAGTACTTGAAGTTCTCTCCATCATCGCTGTACTGCAATTTGTACTTTTTCACCCACTGAACGGTTTGGCTTCTTCCCTGGGTTGCCACACGTGTTACTTTGAAGTTGTTCTCTTGTAGATCAACCTGAAGCCATTGGTTTTCATCGGGTTTGCCAGCTGCCCAGGATCCTGATGTTTGACCTAATATGGCTTTGCTGGCAGCTAAACCATCATCATATCTTGAAGAGGCAGTTAATTTAGCACCAGAGACGAGGGGCTTCTGAAAATCTATACGTAATTTAGGATCGATTAAAATCAACAGCGTTGCATATGATTTGCTACAGAATTTATACCAATAACCAATAAAAACTGCTACAACTACTATCAAGGGCTCCTGTGAGCCAACTCGTGAACGCAGATGGCACCTCAGTAATTGAAATTAAGACACTACTCTGCCTTGAAAATTAAAAGAAATTATATTTTTCCCCGATTTTGACGAAAAATAACCGTTCTTGTACTAAAATGATTGTAAACTTATTCCCCATATATTGATTCAGAATAAGGTTATTTTGATGCGCCGAGTAAAAAATTTTCGCGTGTTTTCTTTTCTAAAAAGTTCATGCCAACACTTCATTAATTGAATTTAGGAAACCGCACTTTGTGGAAAAACGAAAAAAAAAAAACTTACAACTTTGCACAGATTTAACGAAAAATCTTCATTCTTGTACTAAAATAATTGTCAAATTATTCTCTACAGATTGAATAAGATTATTCTGATGCGCCGTGAAAAAAAATTGCTGGTAAATTTGCCACTAATTGAATTTGAAACACTGCAGTTCTTTCAAAACTGAAAAACCTTATTGCTCCTGCTGAGATTTAAAGAAAAATCTCTATTGTTACACTGAAATGATCGCCAAATTGTTCCCTATACATTAAATAAGGTTATTCTGATTTGTATTTATAAGTTGTTGAGGGTTTTGATGGTGAATTCATGCACTATACGTAACTCATGAATAATTTATGTTTTTGATTAAATTCCAATTAAGTTAATAAAAAGTTTACATCTGATCGAGCGAGCTAGCGAGCGAGTGAAATTCAAGTCCAGATCACGATAACTCGTTCATTGCGCATGCACGCATTCACGAGTAAAAAACGACAGATCTTCTTAGCTCTTTCCATTTTATGTGACGGAAATGAATCGAAAACTAATAAACTATGATAACCACCACAGAATTACGCATATTTACACTCCTTGATAAGGATTCTGTGGAATCGACAGAATTTTCAACAAAGTCAACAGAGGTACGCCCACTTCTTTGATCACCAAGGTAGCGTGCTGCCTTGTTTAGGCCGAAACACGTTTAAAAGTGTTCTCTCATGCTATTGATTTCAAAGTCACTCAGATAAACCTTTGTTAACATCTGAAAAGCGAACGCGTCAAGGTGAGCAAAACGTGTGAAGCGATTTGAAAAAATTGAGAGTCAATTTTGAAGCAAATTTATTGAACCGTGCGAAGAACTTTTTTAAACAAAAGTTCGCGAAAACTGTTAGGAATACAAAGAATCGGTCGATTGTAAAAGCATTTCAGTACAAATTTCCAGAAGGGCTCAAACACTTACAAAAAAATAAAAAAATGTTTAAAAAAAAGTTCGAGTCCTGTCTTTGCCTAGAAAAGTCACACTCTGTCTTCGAGGCATAACTTTTTCGATGTTAGCTCTCGGATTTTATTGTTTAAACGGCCAAGTATTAAAAGACACCGAAAGGAGGGGTGATACAAAATGCCCATGCTGTCGTCTTTGAACGCGTTCATAACTTTTTAAAGTTGCAATAAACACCGCTCAACATTTCATTTTTTTCCTTTGATGATGTATCACTAAAGTACTTATTTGTTTCTTTTGATTATATTTAGGACAACTTGGACGATCTTGAGATTTTGAAGAAAATCAAGAAATTGCAACGGTTTGAAAATCGAAATTCTTGTAATAAACATTGTGCACATAAAATGACTTTTCAAAACCGAGGAGTGTTTAGAAACGCCCAATAAATAAGCGAACCTTCTAACTATGGCATTCAGTATTACCTTGGCAACCATACAGCTCCACCCTCATTGCTATCCAGTAATTCCATTCTGTTGGCCGAAAACGAATGTAACGTGCCCAAATTGGTGGATTGAGGTCATGATAGACAATGGTGTTCTTGTCTGCGTTTCCTTCAAACTCCTGAAGAAGAAAGATAGGAACATTCTAGAGATTATTTTACATACAAATTAAGTTTATTTAGAAATTCCAGTTCTCCAAAATTATCAAGTTATTTTTAATTTTAGTCGAGGAACCCGTAATTCCTAGATTGTTGGATGCTCAATAAGCGACTTGCTTCCGGACAGGTACCGAGAGTCTTCTTAGCTCTTTTTTCTAAGCTTTATGAGGAACCAACAGACTAAGCAACAACGACTCCAACTAAGCAACAAACTTTATTACTGAACAAAGGTTCACAATTATATACCCTACGTGTAAACATGTTTGGGTAAACTGACCTTGAGGACTTCCATAATCCTCTTTACCACTCAACTAAGAAAACCCAAATAAACCTAACGACCACACGTTAAAATAACAGGTATCCAATGAAAATATTACAGAGAACGGCAGTTCAAAAACAACACACTAAGGAACGAAATTTTAACGGTGTTCCAAGCTAAGGTCAGCAAGAATTATCAAGCATAAATGTTTCACAGAAATTGTTAACATACCAAAATACCAAAATTCATCAACTACTATTGAACTACTAAACATTTGTGTCGGATAACCTAGATCGTGAATCATAAGATTGACATTCTGGGCCCAGTTGTTCAAAGCTCCATTAAGCTAATACTGGATTAACGCAAACTTTGACTGGAGTTTAATTGCTAATCGATAAAGATTCTTCCAAAAGATTTTTGGTTCTCAGTTTTTACTGAGACCTTTCTTTACCTTTAGCTCGAAATTAGCTTTTAAAACCATTTTTAATGATCGAGCTAAAAACCTCGATTAAAATATAACCGTGGATTAGCGTTAGTCGGCTTCCCAACAACCCGCCCCTGTAGGATAAGCTAGAACTTCAATCATAAGATTAACATGACAGTCCCGACAAGTTAATTAGTCATGCAGACAAAATAACCCAACTCTCTAAATTACTAAATAACAAAATTCCATTTAATAACAATAATGACAATGAAATTCAAGTTCTTTGATTAGGCTCTCCCTAACTCGAGGGGCTTTTGACAAGCTATACGTAATTATTTAACTGAGGGAGCTGATTCGTTATAAGCCCGGTGGCTTCCCTTGGGCTTCCTCGCCATTTAGCGTTTAAATAATGAGATATGCTTCTGCACAATGCAACTTATGGCAAAACAATAAACTGAACTGAACTGAGCTGAACTGAACACGAGAGAAATCAGTGGGTGTCTAAATCAATAAATCCTTGCATGGGGCCTTAGAAGTTCTTCTGTCAGGCTAACCTATCTATATGTATTAACGTCAAATAGACAAGTATATCACCTTGTCAGTTGTTTGTCCTTGTTCCTTGTAGTACTTGAAGTTCTCTCCATCATCGCTGTACTGCAATTTGTACTTTTTCACCCACTGTGCGGTTTGGCTTCTTCCTTGGGTTTCTACACGTGTTACTTTGAAGTTGTCCTCTTGTAGATCAACCTGAAGCCATTGGTTTTCATCGGGTTTGCCAGCTGCCCAGGATCCTGATGTTTGACCTAATATGGCTTTGCTGGCAGCTAAACCATCATCATATCTTGAAGAGGCAGTTAATTTAGCACCAGAGACGAGGGGCTTTTGACAATCGTTAGCAGCTTCAGTTTCTGTTTATCAGATGTAGACGGAAAAAGCAAGTAATGTTTATCAGAGCTTAGTTTTCTCCGTAAAGTCATTTACAAAAAACATTGCTAGCGCTTGGCTTTCAGTGTTTAATTTTTTACACCTGAAAATGTACTGTTCACGTTACGGTTATATTTACCAGTAGAGACACAAAGTAGCAATTAAAAAAAAAAAAAAAAAAAAAAAAAGAATTGGGACTATGCATTGAAATTACGACTTGAATGTACTGTAGTCTCACGAAATGGCCTGCGCAATTGGTTGGATAACGTTGTGCGCCGCAAAATTTAGAAAAAGAAAAGAAAAGAAAAACATTCCAATACTTAAACTTAGGCTAAATGCGAGATACTGAATTTACAACGTACATTGATATTTTGGCATGGAAGCAGGCCACACCCACAGTTACTCATCTGGGTGAATTAATTTATTTAATTAATATAATATTTGAAAATAACTAATTAGAAACTCTGCATGCGGTGCATCAGAGTGTTATATAAGTTTACCTCTAGGGTTTAGCTGCGTTGCCTCCAATAACAGTGGTGACAAAATAAAACAAAGAACAAACGCTGTTTCTCTGATAGCCATCTGTGAATCTGGTAAGGAGAAGAAAACGGATTTCGAATGGAATGGTAAGCAAGCAACACTTATTCTTCAGCACCAAGACATAACTATTACAAGTAACGTACTCATACGTTGATTGTTTCTCGTGCTAAAATGAGCCAGAGTAGAGCCAAAAACATGTAACACTAGAATAACACTGTTATAGTAAATCACTTTACTATTTTCCTATATTGTATTGTATAATTATATGGATGTTACTAAAACGGGGAACGGGGAAGTCGGAACGGGAATCTGGGAACGAGTACACAGCGGTGATCCGCATAAGAATTCGATGATGATGATGATGATAATGATAATGATAATGATAATGATAATGATAATGATAATGACAATGACAATGATAATGATAATGATAATGATAATGATAATGATAATGATAATGATAATAATAATAATAATAATAATAATAATAATAATAATAATAATAATAATAATACTGTGATGAAAGGGAAGCTTTTAACGCCAGGTCGCCGTTTGATTAGACGCTAGACGACTCGCTCTTTTTTAAATTTTATTTCATTTTTTTTTAATGTCGTCTAGGCGAAGTCACAGAGCACAGTATTCCTGTTTCTGCAATGGTTGTTACCATTTGTTTGGACGATTTTTTTTCCTTTCTGGAATCTTCCATCTTTTGGCAAAGTTTGTGTATGTAGGTGTTTGTGTAGCCTACCCTCATTATCATTATCAGCCGATAATTAAAGCAGCGAGGCGGTAACTGATCGAGTCTGAACACCAATGAGGCAGTCTTTAAACACACAAAATTATTGCCGACATGCAAACCGCTACACACGTTCGCACAGGCCTACCTATTCGAAAATAAATCCAAGAAACTTCTGTCATTTTGCCCCGCCAAATTGTTAGTATTCGAAAACGTTTTGAGGGATCAATTTAGTTTGCGATTAATTTGGATCAATGCCCCTTTTATTTTCTCTTTAAAAACGGAAAACCAGAACCTTTTGAAAGTCCAGCCTGATGGAGCAAAAAAATTTTAGAACTGTATTTTAGTTTAAATTTTTTGGTTATCTTCTGTTTTGTTTTTTTTTTCACCTACTTTGGTACTGCGGACCGCGTGGTAGGCAAATTTCCTTGATTATTAGTTATTTACTATGGCATCGTGAAGAGAGGGAAATTTATTCTTTGTCATTGTTCGTTCCTTGTTGAGTTGTTTTCTCTCTTTTTTTTTTACTCAGTTTATTTTCTTTTCAATTAAACAGACATTTACAAACAAGCAGGTTACAAAGTAATTTTGTTCGTCCCTAATGTAATTCATACCCCAGTGGCAAATTAATATTGTTTTATTGTTACACTTTCACTATGCCATCACCGACCACGGCAGTGGGAAAATTTTTCTTCATTGTCATTCATCTACTATATATGAGGCCGCGGACAACGGTGGCACACAAATTTTACTTGATGATCATCCATCCACTTTGGTATTGGGGATCGCGGATCGTGGTTGTTCATACTTAATTTTACTATTACCGTCCACCATGTCACCAAGTGCAACGTCACTTGTGTATCTAACCCTTTAAGAGGGCCTCTGTATTGTGAAATTGCTCCAGAAACTTAAGTTTAACCCCCAGGGGGGGGGGGGGGGGTACTCCAAAAAAAATTGGTTAGGAGTGTGCGGCCCGCTTCCCAAAACCCTTACCCTATTTATGACCAAAATCTGCGATTTTCCCTACCCTATTTATGACCTGAAGTAGCTTCTTCTAAAAAAAATCGAACCCAGGACTAGAGTGCAAAAATCTATACCCTATTTATTACCAAAATGGCTAAAAGCAATACCCTATTTATGACCAAAACAGCCGAAAAACCATACCCTTTGGCGCCGCACATACCTATATAGCCCATATAAGGGAGTACACCCCGGGGTTTAACCCCCCCCCGCCCCCCCCCCCCCCAAAAAAAAAAAAAAGATGCCCAGTCAGTCTCTTGTAATGCGTTAAATGCCCAATTTATTGTTCGCCAAATGTGAAATAGATAGATTGTTTCCGTTAAACGTGATCTGGATGTTGCCCGTCTTAATTTTAGCACCGTAATCAATAGGCACCGCGGCCCTTAAACAAAACATGACCGTTATATGTTGGATACAAATTAATCAGTTGTGCCCACCTCGAATATCGGACTCTTAACGTCACTTGCTCACGATGACCTCGACCTTGATTCCTTGGGTTATAAAACTTCAAAACCTGTGAACGATCAATAAACGGTTAGACACTGACTTACTATACAGCTAACGCGTTCCAAACTAAAATGAGTTTTTTCAAAATACAAAATTCAGTCATAAAAGCTCACTTTCGCATTAGAATAAAACGTCATTTCCTACAGAAACCTAAAATACTTGGCTGCAGGAATATTATTAATAGGAGTGACACCCTGTTAATACGACGAAATCACAATATTGCACCGTTGTTGTAATGAACCATATTTACTCTAAACGGAATTCTACACTACAAATCTACAGTCAAAAATTACGGTAATACATGGAGACAACATATGGGCTGAAAAACGTGTTTCCATCAACACGACGGGCTTACTCGCGTGGTGGTGACGTGGCCTACGTAGTAAACATGTTTTTTTCTCTCTTTAGTCACATTAATTTTTCTAAAAGTGATCCAAATCTCCCTTATAATGTGAGCTGGCCGTTGTTTGCTCATGAATCAGTACTAGTAGTATCAGTAGCGGTGCTCTGTGACTTTTCTGAATAATTCAGTGTTTCGTGAAATTAATGTGAATTAAGCGAAAGGCGTCATTTCTACAATGGCCTTCAATCCCTCTTGGGAAGGCTCGACCATAAATCCCACCTACTGATGGCCAAGCAATTTTGCCGAGTTACTTATTTTCCGTCTTTGTTTGCCGTCTGATCCCCACTCCCAGGTTCAATGTTGGATCCTCCACGGACAATCAGTAATGCACAAATACTAACCGCTGAAATTTACACAGCAATGAAGAAGGGCAAGGGGAGGGAAGCGAAGGCAAGGTAAAACATGGCAGCCTTCCTAAAAACAATGACGAGAATTGTAGGAAAGCAATCACACAACAGTATTTGACAGACAGACACCGGTGATTCTCGAATCCCGATCTTTTAATCCAATGTCCTTTTCATCATTTAATCATGGAGACAGATCGAGACTGATTGTCCGAAATGTCGCGTGTAGAGACGAAGTCAAACAAGACAGGGCATACGTCCTGAGTCTAAAACACCTAACCTTCATCTTTATCTCTGAACTATGGGTGACCCTTTTATTTTCTATTCATTTGTGATCTACTAAGATACCCTATTCAGCCGTAACTAATATATAACAGAGGACCATTATGCGAGTGTTTTGCGTTTGACACAAATTCATTACGCCTACCTTGGATATCGTAAACGGAATAAGGATCACGAGCTTGATTCCTTTGGTGTGAAACTTCGAAACCTTCAAGAGATCAATATGCAGACAGTTAGTTACCTTGATCTAAGAAAGTTTCAATTCATAACTTACTCTCAACCCACCTGGACTAAGGCTGATGCTGCAAGCTCCTGAAGGAAATGTCCTTTACGTCAACAGGCGAGGAGACTTAAGAGGAGAAACGTTTGAGAAAGGAAGCACTTTCATTGGATACTGGTGACCTGGTGAGTTCACGATTGGCCATCAACGAGGAAAACACAAGGTAGGCGTCCATTTAGAAGATTGACAAGCTCAGTGATATCATTAGTAATTCCACCCAGTCCCTTGCTATGTTTTTTGTTGCACAAGTCAACCGCCTCCTTATTAAATGGTTAGCTTTCCGCCTCATTTTTTAATTCTAATCCTCCCATCCCGCACGTCGCATCCTTTATTTGCAGCTAGTAAAGTTCTTACAAAAACCAAACCGTCTGAAACATTTCTAAGTTTTAATTAACTATTGAGCATTGAAATGGTGTGTTTGCCGTAAACGCGATTCAAAATCTCTGTATTATCTTCCCCCCAAAATCAGCTGAGCTAGAACTGTTTTGCGGGCCGCCAAAAGTGGGACTATTTTAAGCCAAGATTAATACATTTTGCCCCTTGGGAAAAACCGAAATGCTCGCTTTTGAATAATGTTTTCTTTTTAATCAGACATTAGAAGAAAGTTTCAACCACAACTGAAGGTCCGCAGGAATAAGTACAATAATTACTGTTAGTGTATGAAGAAAGAAACTAGGAAGTTCCGGCAATGCAACCTGACTGTCGTTTGTCGTTTGACAGGAATAACATTGCTCTTTTTAAAATACGCCTTAAATTATGATCGGATTTGAATAAACACTAAGGGAGGGTAACTTCCAGTTTAATAATAACAGAACAGAACCTAAAATGTTAGACTTTAATGGTTATTTGCGACAACAAGAAGAAGAAGAAGAAGAAGAAGAAGAAGAAGAACATGTTAGAAACGTGAAAATCTGCGCCAAAGGTTCTAATGTGGCTTATCATGGCCTCAATCATTGACAAGTGCAATTATCGCCACCTTAAGACCCTTGAGTCCTGGCAAACCACGAAAACTGTTGACGCTGACAATAACTCATGCCCACTCCCTAATCAACAAATGTTTTTCACACTTATTACCTGTATTGTACATTTTTTTTGTATTTATTAGTCCTCATTTTACATTCTCTTCATATTTTATCCGTTGAAAACAACAGGACGGTTGTCGAAAGCTCATATCTTTTCAATTGTTAACCAGAGAACGGCCTTTCAAAATTTTTTTTCATCATTACTTTTTTTGTTAAAGAATCAGTTTGAAAAAAAGAGCAAGCGGTAATAAAGTTTTTTTTTCTATCGCTGAATTTGCGAAGCGAGCAAGGTTTGAAATACGACAGCATGTTTTCATGCTGTTTTCATGCATGTTCTCATTCGAGTTTGTCATTACAAGAGAAGCGAGCGCGAGTTCGTTGTTTTTAAACACGTGCTGCACTGTTCCATGAAGTAATGTATGTTCACGAGCTTTTCTTTTTTCTTAATTTAAGGAAAAAGAATTACAGACGGTAGCAATTTGCGAAGCGAGGTTCTAAATACGTACGATTATACTGGCCGGCCGTCATTGATTTTTTCATATTATGCGAATTTCGTGCTTGCGGGCTGCCGCGTTTACTTTACCGTTTCTTTTGTTTTGCAGCAATCAATAACAAAGGCACATACGAGGAGAACATACGCGTATGTGCGTATGTGCTTGTATTGCGGCCTGTCAAGTGGTTCACTCATGGCCATGAATTGACGAGGAATTTAGAGCCAAAGGGATATAATAATTGTTTAATAAACTTTTAAAAAAAATGGACAACCACTTTGAGTTTGTAACAAGACATGCTTCGATCATTCAACGATCATCATCGGTTGTGAGTTCGTTTACAGTTGTGATTCGAATTTACGCTAGCAATAACGTAACAAATTTTGAAATGTGTTTATCTAAATCATTGTTGATTTGATTTAAATTTCGAAATTAACGAACAATATTTAAATGAGCGGGACATGGAACAATACATTTCGCAAAACCGAAAATACAAAGAGAAACATAAGGACTCAAATTATTACAGCTATCACACAAAATTGTATGAATAAACAAAATTAAATTTAACAAGAAGACACTAATATATAAGAGAAATAGACTCACGAGTTGGGTCGGCATGTTTAAGCTGCTTATTTTTCGGTTGGCTTGGTTTCTTTTGTTCTTTTCGGTTGAATATATTCAATAGCCCCTGTCAATTACTAACTCGTCTGAAAAGCTGGGTGTGGCTTTGGTTGTAAAAGGTGAGAGCGGGCCTGATAACAACGGACGAGGGGATTATGACGAGGGGGGGGGGGGGGAGATATATATATTTTTCCCCCCTCGCCATATACCGCTCGACTTATTCCCCTTATTCAGTATTCTCAAAAGTTTCAACGAGTTCTTAATCGTTTACTATTAAAGAAAAAATCAACAACATAACTTTTACCACTACTATACTACTACTACTACTACCACCACCACCACTACTACTACTACTACTACTACTACTACTACTACTACTACTACTACTACTACTACTACTACTACTACTACTACTACTACTACTACTACTACTACTACTACTACTACTACTACTACTACTACTACTACTACTACTACTACTAGTAATTCAATAACAGGCGCAACAACAAACTCAAACTCATCTTCTTGTCGACTACTAGTTGGAAGGGAGGTCCTTTCATCCGACCACTTATTCCATACTCATACTGTCCCACTGGTAACTTTCTTTACATTTGCAAAGACAGTGTAAGAAGTTTTCGGTAAAAAAGACTTCATCTTCGCAATCGCTCTTCGTTGTTTCCACACGGAACGATAGCCGACTGCACACTATTTACAAAATTTAACAGCAGCCGCTCAACTACGTGTAGTGTACTGAATGCAGTGATTATGCAAGAGTGACAAACATGCTTACCACGCATACCAGCAGACAAAAGCAATTGTTTATACACATCGTTGTGTGAATAATCCAAAGTTCAGAAAACAGTTGACTGCTGAAAACATCTTTACAGCCGAAATCTCACTGCCTACTAGTGCCATTAAAAAATGTTATGTTTTAGACTTCGACCCGGTATAAAATAACTATTTAATTATTTAAGGTCTTTGTTTCTATTAGGAATCCTCACCAACCGAAAAAATAAGCATGTTATTGACCTGTCCCTCGGGGATATGTAATATATTCCCCTCGTGGCGTGCCCTCGGGCTTCGCCCTCGGGTACGCCACGAGGGGAATATATCACACATCCCCTCGTTCCAGGCCGATAACCCTTACTTATTTAACGTGGGATTTTCCCGGCGGATATGAGCAGCTTCTTTTAAAATAAGCTTTAAATAAGTCTATTGGGTGCAGAATCCTAAAAGTCTATAGTCTGCGGCATGTCTCAGATTCTTGTAGGCTCGATTTCCAGCCGCTGTTTAGGAAAATGAGCCTGCGCTCACCGAGGGAGAGGAGGAAATCGAGCCTAAGATTCTTGCCGATGTTGGAAAATGTGTGAGTTCGGAATCCTATCTGATGCTCATGGATGCGTGTTGAAAGATGTTGGCTGGTTTCGCCGATGGAACAGGCAATAAATCCTGCACAAGAAAATTTGTAAACAACACGCGCGAACGGATATCGAGAGGCATAAACATTAATAGCATATATAGAAAGCTGGAGACTGATTCGAAAACCCCTTAGTTACCTCAGTCTCCAGGTTCTGAGTTGCTTAAAACATGAGCTCAATCTTTTTTTATTCTTTCTTTCTTTATTGACAATTGTCTGTAATTAGTCACATGTTTGATCTTAGGTTATACGGAGGGGCCTAATGCCAAGCTCCTTTCACCTTTTCAGCCTTTTATGGGGTACCGGTGGGTGTACACACAAAAACAGCGTAACGTAACGTAATCAAGTGTGAAAGTGCCATGTTCATAATTCTCATAGCGTTTAGCAGAATGGTTCGTTGTATACTACTTAAAACTTTATTTGTCTTAGACCTTCCTAGCAAACTGTTCAAGTCATTCTTCACTTTCCTATCGTATCTTCCCAGGACATGCACGACAATGTTCGTCTGTTGGACTCTGAAACCCACAATTCTTTCAATCAGTTCTCTCCTTACCGTTCTGTATTTCTCTGTCTTGCGGGTGTCGGTTTTGCGCCTATTTCTCCAGCTTGGAAACGCCATTTCTACAACATTAACCACTTTCTCCCTTTTATCAGTGGTTTCTTTCTTTCTTTCTTTCTTTCTTTTTTATTTACGATAACTGATCTTGAACTGAGGACAAGAGAAAATAGCTTTTCTATTAATTCATACTAAACATGCTACGGACTTTGTCCGAAGTAAAAAACCAACCTAATTTCAGTATTAGTACAATAACGTTGAACGAGCCAGTACGTAATCTTTTCTGGGCTTCCGGAGAAAAGATAGCCTGCAGTGCAGGCGTTTTTCAAGGGCGAGCGCTGAATAATAAATTTAGTTCGCGTATTTGAAGGAGGCTGAGGGGGAGGGGGGGGGGGGAGGGGGGGGCAGGAAATGACAGCGTATTTTTCCCTCCTCTCTCCCTCCCCCCTCCTTTATTTCTCAGCCAGTCGTTCTCTCCCTTAGGGTCTATTTTGACTCGCTCCATCCCTCTCGCGCTTCCTCGCCCAAGATGACAGCAACGAAGGATTATTCAGCGCTCCCGCTCCAAAAATACGCCTGCATTGCAGGCTAGCGAAACGAAACCTACATAAGGGCAGTAACTTGAAATAATAAGATGAAACTGATGGCTGAACCTGAGTACTATCAGATGGAAGGTTTTGAGCTCTACTGACGTATTATTTGACAACCTTTTCAATAACATGAACATGCAGGGAAAAGGTTTACATTACGTAAAATAAAGATGAGATTAAATTCCTTATGCCATTATGAAAGTCCAACTTAACTAAGAGTTGTTGATTTTGTAAACCCTGTCAACCAGCTTTCTAACAAGACTAATTTTGTAGGAGAATGCAGTTGAACTAACATAATTGGTAAGCAGACCCTGTGAAACTTCCGGAGATTAAGAGGATTGTTATGAATTAAGACATCTGAGAATGCTAATTTATGATTTACTTCTTTCTCCATAGTAAAACGTAGCTTTAGTTGTTGAGAATTGATGTAGTTATAAAACGAAACATCATCTTGCCAGCTGTCTTGCTCTCTTTCAAATACACAAAAAGTATCATCGACATCTCGTCGATAGAATAAAATCCCTGAATCCTTATACTTTTCTATCCAAGCATTCTTATTGTGTCCCACGCTCAATGGACACAAAACCGATCAATGCCGTTAAAATAATCTACAAAAACCTGATGAAAGAAGAGATCATTGTTCTTTGAGGGAGTGCTTATGAAACCGTGGCATGAAAAATGGTGCTGCAATTAATGTTGGAAGGGCCGCGACCGTGCACAGTCCTTTGTTTCAATGTTCACGCTACAGTTCAATATCTTAACAGGAACGTTTCTATTGGTCAGTTGCTCCAACACTTTTAAAATCTATCGTGCTTTGTGCACGGTTTAAAGGCCAAAAAATGCTGACAAAAACATATAACAAAGCAGTTTTTCATCCTTCATAACCTTTACTTTTATTTACTATGAAGAGACAAAAACTTTGAACAGAGAATCGAAAGGAATTAAAAAAACTGGGCAGTTTTTTTTATAGACGCGCATAGCGTGACTGAAGAGCCGCAAGAACCGTCTCAGTTTAAGAAATTGATTTTATGAATGACCTATGAATGCACAAGCCGGAATGTGGTACTCAGTAGCCATCATTTAAATGTTCGCAAAAGCTTGATATTAGTTTACATTTTTCACAAACGGGTGAGACAATACATCTGCAGACTAGACCACTGAACTGAGTCTCTTAGCGCCAATATTTCCGCACAGCCCCATACATTAATTATGTGGTACACATTTTGCGACTCAAATTCTATTCATGTTCGTTCTTTGTGTAAGAGGATTAGTATGACATTTATGCATGTACAATTACATATGGGGCTGTGCGGAAATCTTTCCCTCTTCGCTCTTGGGAAAGTATTGAGAGACATCTAATACTAGATATCAAATTAAAGAAACGTACCTCGTTGGACGATCACGCAAAACTCTTTGCCTGTACCTTGATATTCGGGAACTAGCTTGTTCCCATCAGAGTCACTGCCAAAGATTACCATTGATGCGGGGCTCAAGCGAATCTGAATAAAATCTGTTCGCAGTACCGGATTAATCGCAACTGGGTTCGATGATAAATCTTCTTTATAGAAAGCAGCCCTCCATTGTATTTGGTAACCAGAATGAATTCGAGGTGGTAAAGTTGTAAGATCAATTGCAAATGAAGCTTGATGAGCTTGTGCTGTTCTCGTTTCTCATGGGAGATAGCAACAACAACGACGCATATTTTTGGACGGTATACATGAAAAAGACGGATATACGTAGCTGACGTTGCTACAAACACTGCCGAGGGTGAAAAATTAACAATTAGATTATGAGCTCGAGATATATCGTGACGGAGGGCGCAGCCCGAATCAGCTATCACGCATAGAAGTCGAGAGCGAATAATCTAATTGTTTTAGTATCAATCTACTACTCGTTCAAAACTAAACAAGTAAATTATCTATTTCCTCATCGCAGACACTTCGAAAACGCGACGAAACGGCCGCCATTTTGTTGAAAACCGCAACTCACTATCTATCACAGAATAGATAGCGAATAGCGTAGTCAATCAGAGAACGGCATTCGTGATAGAACACGAGTAGATTTATTCTAATGGTTATTATAATAATGGGTCCGATCCTTTGTAGCTAAAGGTCACATGGTACAAAATCCACTATGCTGAAACACAACTAAAGGGTATTTTATAATTAGTTGAGAGCGAACTATTCAAATGACAAGAAGTGCTTAGTCGTGCGTATCAATGAGCGCAATCACTGGGCGGTAGACGAAGCACGAAAGGGTGGATTTTGATTGTTGGCAAAGAAATAATTCTTTTCTTAACTGACAAAGGAGCTTCGTGGATGATCAGGTGACAATCACTGATATAATTCGACTATGAGTCAATAGCTAGTAATTCTTTAATGCGGGGGGGGGGGGGGGGATACTCAGGTATATTAGTGATAAGAATGTACAAAGGCCTAATTTAAGCTAGAAATTGCTGCTTTTTGGGATTAGAAACTTTGTGGTGACTTTCTAGTATGGGCGAGATATTTTTGGTATTTTTGGGACATTTACAACAAACCGAAGTAAAAAGTTTGTAGATAGAAATCATGGCGCAGAAAATTCTTTTCGGCGCCCTGAGAGAAACCCACCACTCCGAAAAAGCAAACAACAACAATAACAAATAACATAAAATCCAGCAGCGCCTAATAATAAACAAACTAACCAGTGCTCATGAACAACTGGCATCTCATGCCGCTGACGGCATGAAAATTAGTTTTGTGTGCATATGAATGAAAAGTAATTTTCATAACAAAAACTTTGCACTTAGCCTCGCCTTCATAATAAGGTTCAAAGCAACTCGGAAATGGTCTATAGGAATCCGGTATAGAGATAGTTTGTATCCGGAATCCATGTGTTGCATGGGGCGATACCCTTGTAGTTAATAAACTGGATGCCACTGTTTTCATTGTTTGGCTGCATTGTTCTAACAATAAATCTTGGTAGTGGCTCATCTATCAAAAAACAGAACAAAAAAAAAAAAAAAAAAAGCGATACAAAGTGTTTCAGGAGAGTTCGATTTTTTCAAACCGGCACCAGCAAGCATTTGTAATGGTCCGACACATTTTGATAACTTGTACTCACAAAACAGCAGAATCTCAAACTGTTTCATTTCCTTTCCTTTATTGCATTCATGCATCTCAACTAACGACTACGATCCATTTTGCAAACTTTCAACACACCACAACACAAAGTAAACTACAAAAAAAAAAAAAAAAAACAGCCACAACTGAAACTAAAAATATGGTGAATGCCGATCACGCGTTATCGTACAGGAGAGGCCCGCAGATTCGGTGCAGTCTTCTCTTGTTTAATTAGCTTGGTATAGCTTAACCTGAAAGGAATGCCTTGAACTCTGCAACACAAATTTAAATGGAATCGTAAGGTTGAAAAAGAACAACAACAACAGCAACAGCGACAGCTAAGCACTTAAAAACAATTTTGACTTTGACCTTTTCGTCTCCCCAGATCTAGACCCAATTCACCTAGCGCTACCCTCGTTGGAACGTTCGTACGCGCAGTTGTTCACAGATTTCGCATATCATTTTCTGTTTAGGGCAAAAACAAACAAACAAACAACAACAAAAAGACAAAACAAAACTGCGCCTATTAGAGATTCGCTCGGCTCACAAAATTGCATAACGCAGAAATAGCTTATGTTCAGTTCGGAAGTAGACAAACAAATATATATTCACAAACATTTTTTTAAAAGAGCATGAGCTCAGTCACTCCTACAGTACAATATTTATTAGCAAGAGACTATGAGGTAAGAGAGCGAATCCCTATGCCCCATGATAATTATTTTCAATCTTTTTTTAGTTCGCACCATGCTATTTTGGGAAATTATTATCCGCCATTGAGTTTAAAATTAAATGACGTCACTCTAACTGACCAATAAGATGTCAAGATTAAAATAGCAACGCAAACAAAAATGGATTGAAGAAAATTTTCATAGGAAGAGAGGCATGTATGGGGGATTTGTTCTCTTACCTCATAGTCTCTTGTTATTAGTCTTTGTTTCAGTTTCATACTCAAGAACAGCAATGGAAACAGTTTAAATTCTAAGAGAAACGTTTTTTCAACTCTTACCATAGTAGCCGAGTTTTCCGTCGTTATTTGTGTCTTTCTGCCTGACAAAATTTACGAAAGTCGCATATACGTAGTAATGACCAAGTTCTTTGTAGCGCCGTTGCAACTCCTTCGGCGTGACGAATCCATCGCGGTTGTAATCAGCAGCTCGGAAGTGGTTAAAGTACTGCGATTCTCGGCCGTTTTTAGCAACCGCCTCTAGTATTCCCCACTCTTCCCGACTAATCTTTTGGTCATCTGTGTAAAATCATGAGTTAGAATTTATGGCGTATCTCACTTCTTTAAAATTTTTGTCTCATACTTCATTTATTAAGAAGCAAGCGTACATTGTTGTTTGTTGTCTGCGGTGTGGAAACTCCAGGAAAGCATGCTATTTTAAGTTAAATAAAACTTAACTTATAAAATATAAAAAGTTATATTTTTGCCTATCTAATGTATTTACCTATTTAAGTTTGTAACTTACCTATTTGTCTGCTTATTCAATTTTTATTTTTACCAGGATTTTAGAATCAGTGTTGCAAGCGCGTTAAGATTTTTTAAACGCGCCACAAGAACCTCATGCGTGGTGTCCTGAAGATATCTAGTATGCCTTAAATTTGCCTATAACAAAGCGGAAAAATAAACATTCCACAGGTTCGATGTAAATAGACCATTTCCGAAATATTAAAATTCTAGCTTGGGAGAATAAAACAACAAAAATTAGTTATTCATATTTCTCAATGTTATTTCTGTTGGTTTATTCCCCCAAGCCTAGCAGCCAAGCTAAAATTTTAATATATCGGAAATGGTCTATTTACACATTATATTTTTGTTTTTGCTTCAAAACCCACTCATTTCAAAATTTAGTAAAATTGTAGATAATTTTCGGTAACGAGGGCAGTTTAACTTGAGGAATTCTACGGTAGGTTAAAAACAAGACGGTGACTTGAGGTCACTAGCTAGTTCCAAAACCGTACTTGATGAGTAATGAGGAGTTTTAACAGCTACAATAGAGGTGAAACCATGCAGCAAAATACGTCTGTCCAATTACTAAACAAAGTGGCTACAATTAAAAGTAGAAAGTTTCATTTCAGTATAATGCCAATTTTTCGTATCCTCACTCGTGGTTTAAATGTATACGTACTGTTTAGGTCGTAAATTGCAACGTCTGACCACTTCACTCCAGCCGCTTCTACCTCACTTCTACTGAGAAAACCATTATTGTCCTTGTCAAGGTTTGAAAACTTATCTGAAGCAAAGATAAAGATAACATCATTTGACACATTTATTAAAGTTAACATATCAAAATTAGCACTGCCTTAGTTTTGACATAAATCGGTGTTTTCGTCAAGTTCAGCTTCACTTGAACTATTGTCAGATTGGTTTTGTACTTTGACTAGCCTCCCCACCACACCGCCCCCCCCCCCCCCCCCCTCTTTCAGTAGTTTAGACACTCAAGGTTGCACTCGCTTTTGCAAACCAACTTGTGGCAGTCGATCGAAGTGTACGAGTCTCGAAAATCCCACGAAAAAATAGAGGATTGTGAACAGTCTATCCAAGGCGAATTACATTCAAAAGAATATTAGCAATGAAAAAGCAATTCAAAGTTACAAAGATTAAGAAGTTCAGTGCGACCTCGTCCACAAGGTGTTCCCTTGTAAATAAGGTAACTAGGTTGGCTTCAACGAGCTTCAGTTGGAACCAAGAATGTAACCGGAATTTGAAAGTACAACTGCCGCAATTTATAATTACGATTTCGGAAAACTTTCAGCCAAACTACTTAAACAATTGTTTGCATCATAATAACTAATTTTCCCTACCCGTTTTTAGGCAAATCTGTGAAAGCTTAAATGGCCGCACTAAATCAAAATAACAACTGCAAGTTTTGTTAGCCTTCCATATTTTCTTTCTTTCGCTGGAAATGGTTTGATCAAAAGCTAAAGAAAACTAGTTTGACAGGCCTCATCTGTACTTAATTTTAGGCTTAAACGTTATTTTTTTCTTTCTTTCTTTCTTTCTTTCTTTCTTTCTTTCGAGCATATAAGCTTTGTCTGAAATGATCCGACATCAGTCATGATCAACAGGGTAAATGTAATCGGTGTGATCTCTGCGATCCACAATTAAAGCCATCAGTTGCGTGTAGAGGAATGGCAACAAATTGTACATTGTGGATCAGTGAGTTGATTGGCTTATCATCATCGTACGATAAAGTACCTTACTAATCCTGCTAATTTGAAAAGAAAGAAAATTGTGTAAATGATGCAAAGTTGTGTTTACCTTGATCCCTGCGTCGCAACGATGTCTGCAAAACAAATGTGGGACAAGCTAGTAAGAATTAATTAATGAAATATGAAGTGCTAGATCCAATAATAATTGACATCGCGATCCTGTGTGACGTAATAAATTCAAATATTTACAGTTCGAAGAAGCCTAATTGTGGTTCAGGGATCGGTTGTTCGAAAGCTGATTAACGCTAATCCCCGATTAAAAGTTAATTGAGGTTTTCATCTCGCTCGATAATTTTTAAGTGCTTTTAAAAACTGACATTAAGCCAAAGCATAGTTACTTGAGGCACTGGTTATGAAACCTTGCCATGAAAACAATGGTCCGGCTTTATGTTGGAAGGGCCGCGACCCTGCACAATCCTTTGTTTTAACGTTCACACCACAGTTGAAAATCTTAACAAAAACATTTCGATTGGTCAGTTGCTCAAATACAGTCCAAATTCTATTGTTGTTTGTGCAGTGTCAAGGCCAAAAAGGCAAAAAAAAAAAAAAAAAAAAACATATAACAAAGAAGTTTGTCAGGTTTCATAACCATTGCCTTCAATTAACTATGGCCAAAGGTAAAGAAAAGTCTCGGTCAAAACTTATGGACAAAAGTCTTTTGGATAAATACTTGTTTAAGTAATTAAACTCAAATCAAACTTCACGTTAACCCAGGGTTAGCTTAATCGGACTCCCCCCCAAGGCCAAAAAGGCAAAAACAAAAACAAAAACATATAACAAAGAAGTTTGTCAGGTTTCATAACCATTGCCTTCAATTAACTATGGCCAAAGGTAAAGAAAAGTCTCGGTCAAAACTTATGGACAAAAGTCTTTTGGATAAATACTTGTTTAAGTAATTAAACTCAAATCAAACTTCACGTTAGCCCAGGGTTAGCTTAATCGGACTTTGAACAACTGGGCCCAGTTCTACAGCAGGCGTCCTCGGAAAAAGGAAATCCGGGTTCTCCTAACAGTAGACAAACCTAGGTTATTCCTAGTCACACGAGCAACCACATCACTTTAAAATTAGTCAGCTTAATAACAAGGGTGAATACTCCTGTAACGACTTTACAAACTTAACTGATTTCAAGAAGTATTTCGAGGTTGGCAACTAAGAGGCAAAACGGCAGTTTTATGATCAGGCCAATATTTTAGAATTAATAGTGCAACTAGAATTATCTTTTAACTTACCAGTTTATCGTCCTCAAATCGGTCATGCTTAAAAGGATACGCATGCGCAACTGACGTCAAAACCACTAACAATACTGCGCACTTCAGAAAACCTGCCATTGTGTGTTGTGTGCACTGTAAGGTTTAAAGAGATAAGAACATCATAACAAAACGTTCTTTTCTACTGCCCCAGCGACGCATTCATCACAGTTTCTTTAAAAACTGACCCTCTACAAACGCAGAAATTAAATTTGAAAAGATTAACTGTTAATGGAGTAAATACAAGCACAATGTACGGTTTGTTTGCGAAAAAAATGCTTTACTTGATGTTTCTTGTGTGCGTAATAGGAAAACATTTAGCAAACAACGTGCAAAGATTTCCACACAGCCCCATACATTAATTATTGTACTACTGTCATATTAATTCTCTTACACAAAGAACGAGCATGAATAGAGTTTGAGTCTCAAAATAAAAATCAATCGATGTTTCGGGCTGTACAAAAATCTTACCAACAACTTTTCGCAATAATTTTTCTGCACCGACGTCTTCTCGTTTGCAGGAATTTTAGATGGCTTAGTTCCAACAGTGTCCATAATACAGGAATTCTCGGAAGAAACGCGGAAAAGCCTTACCCCAAAAATAAATTTATGCGCATGCAATTTGCAAAGTTAAACTATAAGCGTGGTAGATGAGAAAACAGCGTGGGAACCTTCAGGCACAAAACTCTCTTGAAAATGGAAAAGTTTAAAAGAAATATAAAGCACTCATGTAGTTTGATGCCGGAATATTTTCTTCCGAACAAGCACATACGCGCGCTCGACGGACAACCTGATTCATTTTAACAGAGCAACTTTCTTTTCAAGCCTCATTTGTTTGTGTTTACTTATCCGCAACCGTGAAGTTAGTTTGAATATGGTCGACCTGAAACAACGAAGATTAAATTTTTTAATGAATACCAGTGCTTCAAGCTTGCTACCAAATAACAAAGAAGTCATTCTTCAACTTGGACTTCTTACGTTTTCTATTCGTCTTAGTATTCACTTTAAACCCACTCACTAATGAAAAGTTTTAGAAATCACTGAACTCAGTCAACTGTATCCACCCGATTCATTTGAAGTTCACTCAGCCGGAATTGTGTGGCAAACTCCTCCTACTCTCACGTAGTAAACTCAAATTCCCGCCAACTTTGTGAACATTAAAACTGATCAATTCCGTGAACAGAATTTACATTAACTATTGAACGAAGAGATAAATCTTTAACTCTGAAAAGAGAAAGGAGTTAAAAAAGCCGCGCAGTTAACACCTAACTTGACTGAACAACGAAATTGATGCATGTACTGTAAGTGAAGATTCCGTAAGAACCATCTTATTTTAAGAAACTGATTTTATGAACCTCTGATGAGGGTAAAAGGAGGAATGAGTTTGCGGAATAGCATGCGACATGACATGCACAATGGCATAATTATGCGTAACACGATTTACCGCGTCCTGTTTTGGCGCCAATTTTATAAAAATAAAACTGGCGCGAAGCTGGACGCGCTCTTCATGATCAGTTAATTTATTTGGTTAAGCCATTTTGTATAACTATCTCATTCCGCGTGTCCCGCCACATACCATTCCGCAAACTCATTCCTCGTGTTACCCTCACCAACTCTGTTAACATCAAAACCAACCAATTCCATTAAAAGAATTTACAAATACTTGTGAAAGAAGAGCCAAATCTTTAACTCTGAACAAAGAAAAGAATTAAGAAAGCCCGCAGTTAACTCCTTGGAGATCAACGGAATTGCGGACGCGCACAGTGAAAGTGAAGATTCTGGAAAAACCATCTCTTTTTAAGATACTGATTTTTTGAAAGACCTATGACTACACAAGGGGGATGTGATGCCTAGTAGCCATCGTTTAAATGTTTAATTTACCAACGCTTAAGTTACATTTTCCAGAAACGGGTGAGCAACTGCAAATTAATTGTAAAGCATCTGAGTGATTAGATCTGGGGAAAGGGGTTGAGAGGAAGCTTACTATAAATCAATTAAAGTAAGGAAACGTACCTCGTTGGATGATTAAGCAAAACACGGTAATCTATACCTCGACCTGGATCTAGCTTGTTACCGTTAGAGTCACTGAAAACTCTGCTGCGGGGATCAAGCACACTATATCTAAAGAGCAATCTGTCTCCAGTACCGGATTGGTCGAAATTAGTTCAGTGATAAATCTTCTTTATAGAAAGCCGTCCTCCATTGTGTTTGGTAACGAACATAAAGAGATAAATTCTTTTAAAACTTTTAAAGCTTAATGTGCTGTTCTCGTTTCTCATGGGAGATGGCAACAACAACAGCGTTTATTTTTTGGCGGTATACATGAAAGAGACGCAGCTTACGTTGCTATAAACACTGCCGAGGGTAAATGAAGGTTATTATTATTATCACCTGCAAAGTTGATGTGGGTAAAAAGAGTTCTCCACCAAATATAAAATCTCTCCACAGCATGCACTGTGATGAACTTTGCAAGGATTAACTTCACATGGTTAAATATGAAATACGTTCTTAAAACAAGACTGTACGGTATATAAGTTGAGAGCGGATTGAAAGCGAGCTATTCAAATGACAAGAAATGTTTAATCTCGCGCCGCCGCGGCAATAAGCACAATCGCTTTGCGTTAGACGTAGAACAAAAGGGTGGATTTGTCAAAGAAATAACTCTTTTCTTCGCTGACAGACCTGTCACAAAGGCCATTCATTTACTTTTGTAACGTGGTAATTACGTTTTGACCCTCATTTACATGAACACAAGTACTACAATTTGGAGTTTCCAGTAGCATGGAATTCAATAAAAGAGTGAAAGCGAAAGACAGCGATTATTTGAATTTAGACGGCCAGATTTAGGAAGGAGCATGGAGCCGTCATGTACGTGCTAAGAAATTGTGAAAAGACATATTTCTAGGTAATCTTTTGTTGAATGAAGTTAAAAATTTTGTAGGCCTCCCGGTTTTTTAATTCTAGAATTTGGTGACGTCACGTGAAAACCAAGAATTGATGTAGAGAGTTCAGTAGAGCAGCTGTTTAGAGGTCGGAGAAAATATTAAAGTTGACATTCTCAGTAAAAATGCCCGTGAAGGATGTAGTGTGTTGAAAACGCGTTGTACTGCGGGGCCAAGGCAGTGCAGCATCGTCACGCTCTCTGAACCGCATCGTCCGCCTTCTTTCTTAGGTCTGAGGCAATGGCGTAAATTTTAAAATCACTCAACCAGTGTTTCCACTCACTGTACAAGTTGGCTGCATCAATGTTGAACGCGGTGGGTGCGGGCAACGACCGTTCCATCCGTGTGGAAGTTCTCCCGGTTTTGGCTGGTCGATTACTGGATTTCCCACCGAATTCGGTGGTCTGGAAATTTCTGCAGGTTCTGGCTGTCCTGGATTTTCTGCTGGTTCTGCAGCCAGTACGAGTTCATCCTCGTCGCCAATGTGTTGTGTAGCCATTTACTACTTAAACGAGGAGACACACACTCTTCCATTGCTTTCTATGTAATGTCCTTTATTCACTAAGCAATTATCTATATTGGAGTACAATCATTATTCTACTTCTACACAGTAACAATACTTTCACGTCATGCAGTCGGCATGCAGTAGTTTCACATAAGGTAACAGAAACGCGTCCTTGTTGCTATAATAATCAATACACTACATCCTTTGTTCAGAATTTACCTTTATAAATTAAGATACTGTAAATTAAGATTGCACACCTAGCCTGTTGAAAGGGAGGTTGTAGAAATTCTGCGACCTTTAGATCAAGTTAGTCAGTTAGCTGGAGACTCCATCGTATTTAAGAACTTAGAACTGCAACTGGTTAGTTCAACTTGTAAGTTATCATTATGTTCAAGGGAATTTATGTAAAGCCCGGATAGAGAAGTGACCTCCTCTTTAATTCTAAAACAAAGTAAAGTGTCTGAATTTCGGACCCCTTCGATTTAGAAGTGTTTGATAACTGAATTTTGCGGATTCATCAGACAAAGTGTCCGAATTTCGGGCTCCTGGATTAAGAAGTGTTTGATAAGTGAATTTTGTGGATATATCAGACCAAGTGTCCGAATTTCGGACTCCTGGATTAAGAAGTGTTTGATAACTGAATTTTGCGGATTCATCAGACAAAGTGTCCAAATTCCGGACCCCTGGATTAAGAAGTGTTTGATAACTGAATCGTGCGGATTCATCAGACCAAGGGTCCGAATTTCGCACCCCTAGATTTAGAAGCGCCATGTTTTTGAATCCAGAGTTTTGCAGACGTAGTAATCTAGGGGTCCGAATTTCGGATCCTTGTTTTGACAAATCCGTTTACGTTTGGGGCTGTGCATTCTTTAGGTTGTTTGAAACATAAATTTGTGAGGACAATAATACTTACTCCGCTAAAAAGAAGATTTCTTGATGTCTTTATTTTTAACACCGCCAAAATCGACGTAAACGTGTCTTAAAAAATAGAGCTCCGCCAAAAACGAAAAAAAAGAACGTTTTGTGCGGAAAATTGACGTTGAAAATTGAAAAGCGTTCGTAGTGATGTCCAAGACTTTTGTAACGTTTTCGCCACTCCGCCGATGTGATATATCCATCGTGGTTGGCGTCAGCATCTCGGAAGAGGTTAAAGTAGTGCGTTTCTCGGCCGTGCGGCTGAACAATCGCCACCATTATTCCCCACTCTTCCCGACTAATCTTTTAATCATCTGTGTAAAATCATGAGTTAGAATTTATTGCGTATCTCACTTCTTTAAAATTTTTGTCTCGTACTTCATTTATATTAATAAGAAAGCGTACATTGTTCTTTGTTGTCTGCGGAGTGGAAAAACCCAGGAAAGCATGCTATTTTAAATTAAATAAAACTTAACTTATAAAATATTAAAAGTTATATATTTGCCTTAGTTTCCTATCTAATTTATTTACCTATTTAAGTTTGTGACTTACCTGTTTCTCTGCCTATTTACTATTTTATTTTTTGCATTTTTACCGGGATTTTAGAATCAGTGTTGCTAGCGCGCTAAGATCGATTTTTTAACCGCGCCACAAGAACCTTATGTCCCTGAAGATATCTGGTATGCCTTAAATTTGCTTTTAACAAGGCGTGAAAATAAACATTCAGAGGTTCGATGTAAATAGACCATTTCCAATATATTAAAATTCTAGCTTCGCTAGCTACGAGGCTTGGGGGAATAAAACAACAGAAATTAATTATTCATCTTTGAACCTCAATGTAATTCCTGTTGGTTTATTGCCCCAAGCCTAGCAGCCAAGCTAGAATTTTAATATATCGGAAATGGTCTATTTAAACATTTTATTTTTGTTTTTGCATCCGGGACCCCACGACTCTCAGTTTACAATTTATTTTAGAACTGTGCCAACATACAAAAAAAAGTTGTACGTAATATCGGTAGCGAGGGCCGATTAACTTTAGGAATTCTACGGTAGATTAAAAATAAGACGGTGACTTGAGGTCACTAGCTAGTCCCAAAACCGTACTTGATCAGTAGTGAGGAGTTTTAACAGCTACTTTAGGGGTGAAACCATGCGGAAGATACGTCTCATCAACTACTAAACCAAGCGGATACAATTAAAAGTAGAAAGTTTCATTTCAGTATAATGCCAATTTTTCGTATCCTCACTAATGGTTTAAGTGTATACGTACTGTTTAGGTCGAAATCTGCAAGGTCTGACCACTTCCCTCCAGCCGCTTCTATCTCACTTTTACTGAGGAAATCATCATTGTCTTTGTCAAGGGTAGCAGTAGGAGCTAAAGCAACGTTGAAGATAACATCACTTGACACATTTATCAATGTTAACATAGGCAAAATTAGCACTGCCTTTTGACATTAATCTTTGTTCGGTGTTTTAGTCAAGTGACCCAAGTCTTAGACTTACGCTTCTATCGAACTCTTGTCATATTGGTTATGTACCATGTTCGAAAACCGATTAACGCTAATCCCCGATTTAAAGTTAACCGAGGTTTTTCATCTCGCTCGATAAAAGTGTTTTTAAAAGCTGACATCAAGCCAAAGGTAAAGGAAAGTCTAAGTCAAAACTGATCGACAAAGTCTTTTGGATAAATAATTGTTGATAAGTAATTAAACTCAAATCAAACTCCACGTTAACCCGTGCAGGATTAGCTTAATCGGACTTTGATCAACTGAGCCCAGTTCTACAGCAGGCGTCCTCGGAAAAAGAAAATCTGGGTTCTCCTAACAGTAGACGAACCTAGGTTATTCCTAGTCACACGAGCAACCATATCACTTAATTAGTCAGCTTAACAAGACGTGAATATTCCTGTAACGACTTTACAAACTTAATTGATTTCAAGAAATATTTCAAGGGTGGCAGCTACACCTTTTGCCCTTCATTATCAGGAAATAAAGTTTCATTAGCGCGAAAACATTGGTCAATAAAATTAATGTATCATCAGTTTAACTAGGAAATGAAAAAATGAAAATGTGCAGCGTGGTTTAGGTTTATGCAGACTTACATATACCACGATTTTTGAATGGGGAGTTGATTGAAGGATAGAGCTAAGACTTGCTTGATTGTAACGCTGACTGTATCTCTGTTGTAATGAATTTTTTCCTCGTTAAAGAACATTAAGAAGCGTCTAATGTTTGTTCATCCTCTTAAAGGTTTGTTATTTCCATTAAACTGAACTGATACATTCGCATTAATGAACGTTCTTCTCTATGTAAAACGCCTTATTGACGACACCGTAAATTAAAACGTTTGTCTATTTTCATACAATGATTACACATTCGCTTTAATGATTTAATTTTTAACACTAATGAAAATGTATTTCCTTATAATGAAGGGCAAAAGGTGTAATAAGGCAAAATGGCAGTTTTATGATCAGGCCAATATTTTATAAAATTAATAGTGCAACTAGTTTAATTTTTCAACTTACCGGTTTATCGACCTCAAATTGGCCATGCTTAAGAGGATACGCATGCGCAACTAATGCCAAAACCACTAACATTACTGCCCACTTTGGAAAAGCTGCCATTGTGTGTTGTGTGCACTGTAAGGTTTAAAGAGATAAGAACATCCTTCCAAAACGTTATTTTCTACTGCCCCAGCGACGCACGCATCACAGTTTCTTTTTAACTAACCCTCCTATCTATTCGTTATTTTAAAATTCCACAAATCTTTGCAAATGCTCTCGAACCAAGCCAACGAGAACGAATTTTGTTAATGACTACGCTGCTTCATGCTGGCTACCAAGAATTAAAGAAAATACATTTAACAATGGAGAATTCCTTCTTTTTACTATTCGGCCTAGTAGTAACTATTGAGACAGACCTCTTAAAACAGTATTTTAAAAGTGTTTAATTTACAATATTTTCCACAAACGGGTGAATTAACAAATGCTAATTAAAAGCACCTTGCCAGGATTGAGGTTGCAATTGTTACGAGAAGGATCGCTCTGTTAACGGCCGAAGTGGTGGTGGTGTTTGCACGTATTTACGGAATAACATAAATTACCAGATCTGTGACGGTTTATGTGATGACCAACTTGAATGCGTTCTCATCGAAATTATCAGACCCCACTCCAGACCTTTCTTTGTTAGTACGTGGTATAGACCCCCAAACTCTCCCCAAAATATCTTTCGGTAATTTGAGTCTCTAGTCGATAAAGTGCCTTCTGAACAGAAAGACTTTTACCTTCTGGGTGATCTAAACTGCTACATGCATGACGGATCAAATTATCATAATTCATCCACTTTAACGAACATACTTGATATACACTCGATTGCAAAAACGTTGACACCTAAGAAGCATAAACCATGAACGATGACCCAACGGATTTGTGGGTAGTGTTTAAAAATTGGCGCAAGTTGGCCAACTAGACACTTTAAGGAAAGCTTAGACAGTTTCCATCATTCACCACGTGCAACTAATTTTGGTTATCTACCGTCGCACGAGAATAGAATTTTATGCAAATAAATTTAGTACACTTATACCCATAAAGCTATTGGGTCGCATCGTTCACGGTTTATGTTTTTAGGTGTCAACGTTTTTGCAATCGAGTGTATATATGGACTGAGTCAATTGATCTCCGACTAGAATTACACCCGCCTCGAGAACGTTGATTGATCTCTGTATATAACTAGTTCGCCCGAAAAAATATCAACCTCTGGTGTAGTTCATCTCGGTATCAGCGATCATTTTCTGGTCTTCATGACCCTTAAAATCTGCTATGAACGAACTGGTATTCATCGCACGATTGAGACACGCGTTTTTAAAAAATTTCAACCACCACCACTTCCTGGACGATGTTGCACAACAGCCATGGAATAGAGTTTTTTTCAGAGACAAATCCAGAGGCGATGTGGAATGTTTGGAAAATTTTATAGCAGGGTTGGGCATGCCAAATCATTAGGTCTGATTATTGATGACCGACTTTCGTGGTCCAATCACATCAGCGAACTATGCAGAAAGATATCCTCGGCAATCGGTACCCTGAGGCGCATTAGGTCCCTCATTTCTCAATCCACTGCAGTACAAATATATAACGCTTTAATCCAACCTCATTTCGATTACTGTACCCCAGTTTGGGATGGATTGAGTTCTGATCTATGTGAGAAACAACAAAAATTGCAAAACCGAGCAGCTAGGGTTATTCTGCAAGCCAACTGCGAGGTAAACTCAAGCCTGCTTCTTGAAACATTGAAGTGGGACCAGCTATCATTAAGAAGAAGAAAGCAAAAAGCTATGATGATGTTTAAGTCCCTCAACGGGCTAGCCCCAGTGTACTTGCATGAATTGTTCGGTGAGCCGGACACACAGACTATGACTTGCGTGATTCTTTCCGTAAGTTAAACTCACCCAAGCCGCGTACTAACTAATTGAAACGTAGCTTTAGCTATAGCGGTGCCTTACTTTGGAATTATCTTTCTGAAAGTATTAAGGCGATCAGATCAATTGGGCAGTTTAAGAAGGAAATCAACCGCGCACTTGAAACATTCGATTCCCACTCGGCAATCTTGTCAATCAGTTTTTTATAGTTATTTTAATTTCTGCAAATGATTGCAATTAAAATGCTATTGTCATTACTGAAGATTTTTAACCGAGTTTAAATAAAGAACTACTACTACTACTACTACTACTACTACTACTACTACTACTACTACTACTACTACTACTACTACTACTACTACTACTACTACTACTACTACTACTACTACAGTTGAGTAATTAAATGTGGGAAAAGGGTTGAGAGATAGCTTGACTATATTTCTCAAACTTATTAATAATTCACCAAGCCAAAACAAAGCAAATCATTACCGTGAAGGAGGTTTAGAAATGTGATCTTAATTATCATAAAATTTTGTGAACTTTTGCTTCGAATTTCTCCAAGAATTATAAATAGTTTGAGAAGCTATATCAAACACTCGATAAAGTGTTTCCTCCTATTTCCAAACGCCTCGAAGTTGGTTAAAAAACTCGGCTGCGCCTCGTTTTTCCAACCTACTTCTCGGTGTTTGGAAATCGGATGTGTTGATATGTTATCTGCTGCAGGTCTCAAACACACTTTGGACGGAATAAAAAAATCGATCTCTTTGCGTCATTAACGTGTCGTCGTTGTTGCTGCTACTTAATTATTAATGTCCCTATTATACTGCCAACTGATTTCGGGCTTAATTACCTCGGTGTAAGAACCTTTAAAACTCACAACTGTGGACGTAAAACAAAAGAAGCTAAAACGTCAAAAACAATACATGAAAGGAAAAAAATAACCTATAACACAGAAAAACCTGTCAGGTCCTTGCACCGAAGCCAATCAGTCGGGACTTCGATAACTGGCCGGCAGAGGCCCGTTTCTCGAAAGTCCCGAAGACTTACCAAATCCGATAAGCGTCTTTAGTGATAAATTTTTCTTAACAGAAGTCAATTTTTGTTAGATTTGAACACTAAATTTTAAAATCTTATACACCTATGAAAACATTGCAAAGTACCATGTCTGTAATCACTGTGTAATCGGCGAAAAAAACATTTAACAATTATTCCACAAGCGCACGTTGGATATGAGATGATAGATAGCCAACGAGGCGTGTAGCGCCGAGTTGGCTATAATCATCTCATATCCAACAAGCGCGAGTGGAATAATTGTTTTATTAAAGACAATCAAGTAATATTAGTAGGCCTTGATGATTTCCTTTTCAAGAGCAACCAGAAAACAATTTATGGTCGCTACTTCTCGGGCATGGTATAATGGCTAATATACCATGGCCGCTAAGCCAATCAAAACCCTGGAATTGCATTATACAATGATCCAGTTTTTAATAATTAAAAATATACTTATGGGGCCCGGTAAGTCGAACGGCCCCCAGGCCCCGTCGTCGAAAGAGTACCGCGCTCGTCAACAACAATCCGGACGTTATTCGAAGCACTTGTCAGTGAGTTTATTGAAGATGGTGAAAGTAAAAATGCCAAACCATATGTTGTTCACATTTAAGGTTATTCCAAACCTTCGTGGGTGTTTCTCAGAAAAAAATCGTACACGCGTCTCTTTTACAGAAACCCTAATAAACTATGAATTACTGCTAATAAACTGTAGAATCTGAAACTAGGGCTGAGTTAAATACGTTTGTTTTGATAGACGAGCGCAAGCCCTAAAAAACAAAACTGACAATAATTAATGTGTGCTTTGACTAATTACCAGCCCATAAAAATCACAACAAACCAAACTTTTTCACTCAGGAGATAATGGGCTGGCAAAATCTGTCAGGCTTTTCCGATATTCCCTTTGTTTCCTGAGAAAATCTATGGTAAAGGTTGACAGTGGAATATTCTTCAATGAGTCTTACGTGCTGGGATTCTGTAAGAAAGCTATTTCGAATTTAGCAAAAGCCTGACACACTTTGTTACAAGATCGTGTGACAAACAAATCGGCTAAATTTCGTTAAAATCTGTCAAATCTAGATTTCTTATTAATTCATTTGAATGTGATTCTCGCAAAAACACACCCAGTAAGGTTTTGGTATCCAAATATTTGCACAGTATTCTCGCTTCATTAAGGCCCACTCTAAAGGTTTCACTTTGGGCGATTTAACAAGTTTAAGGCGACCTAAGCAAAGCACGCGATTGAAGCGATTTTAAGGAGATCTTTATACAAGGTGCGTAGTAAGCTAGACTGTTTTCCTTGTATAGTTGATCCTGTAACCCCTGTTAATATATCTCAGTGGGCATCTGTCTTGTAGGTTCCACATGGAACACTCAACCTGAAGGGCAAACAGGATGTTCTTGCCTATGAATGATCGATTGTAAACCACCTACCAGGAAACCAAGCCTTAAAAGGCATATAGCTCTTAAGATTACTGACAAACCCAGGCTTGATCATTGGTACCACAAGGGTTTCAAGCCTTCAACATTACCTTAACAAGCATAATAAACTTGAACAAAACATGTACAAGCTAGAAAGGAACTAAAATATTGCCTAGTATGTATCAGGCAACTCCACGTGTGATCATCCATGGAAAATTTGACATGATACACCATGCATCAGTGGATATGCTTACAAGTGACCAGATATGGAATTTTCTGATACATAATTAATCGTAGATGATTGATCAGTAATGAAGCTTTAAAAATTACCAAAAACCCCTCAATTAAACACAATAATATATTTAATACATTTTTAAATATATTTAAACTTAGCAACTAATATCAAAGAATTTTATCAACTCCATTAAGAGCATTTTGTTATATTCACTATAAATGTAAAACTTATATATCTCAGTGGCTGAATTCTTCCAAATCCCACTTGCTTTGATAGCCAGAGTTGCTAAAACAACCCTTATACCGGAAATAAACACACTTGCTAGTGGATATATAAATTGGGCGATAACAAAGGGAAAACAAATTAGAGGGACGCTTCGATAACAAAATGTTATCGAATAATGGAGTGGCATGTTTCGGATGTGTTCATGGCGCTTTTCAAAGCGTTCCAGACGCGTTTAAGGCACGTTTTGGACGCGTTTCAAACATGTTTAGCATGCGGTTAAAACTCGTTTCAAACGCGTTTAAGGGCGTTTCAAACGCGTCTGAAACGAGTTTTAAACTTCCGCTTAAAATACGTGAGACTTGCGTTTCAAACGCGTTTTGAACATATTTCGGAGGTGTGTTCCAGGCGCTTTTCAAACGCATTCCAGACGAATTTAAGACGCGTTTTAAACGTTAAACGCGTTCCAGACGCGTTTAAGACACATTTTAGACGCGTTTCAAACACATTTAGCGTGCGGTTAAACTCGTTTCAAACGCGGTTGACGTGTTTTGGACACGTTTAAGAAACGCGTTTCAAAAGCATTTTAAAAGCGGTTTAAAGGCAAGTTTCAAACGTTTAACGTGGGTTAAAACCCAGTTTCAAATTGCTTAAACGCGTTTGAAAGGCGGTTTAACCGCAAGTTAAAATTATTGATAAACAAAAAAAAAAAGATGGTAAAGCATTTTTTATTCGTGCACTATATTGCCAATGTATTTTGCCTGTGGATTTTATATATTGATTTCAGAATGACAATAGATAAAAAGTTAATTGTGGCAGTGCGGAGAAAACTGTTTGACTGGAGAATATATTGTAATCAAACAATAGATGGAGCCCAGGGGAGAGGGGGTCACTCAGGTATATTAGTGGCAGGGGTGTGCGAATGACGTGAAATTGTTAGACCCAAAAGAGTCGCATTACGCTACACCCTGACCCCCAAAAAAGTCCAACGGCCCAAAACGTAACCCCGGCCCATAAAACTCCTATCAAAGAAACACCTGAATCCCATATATTAAATCCTTATATGGTTGATTGTTACGTTAGTGCACGCTGTCTTGTTCTGTGTTTGATTTTTACGTTAGTGCACGCTGTCTTGTTCTGTGTTTGATTGTTACGTTAGTGCACGCTGTCTTGTTCTGTGTTTGATTGTTACGTTAGTGCACGCTGTCTTGTTCTGTGTTTGATTGTTACGTTAGTGCACACTCTCTTTTTCGACGGCCTTTGGGAAACCATTTTGTGAGCCTAGGCGTCTAGCAATAAATATATGCTAATACTCCGAGCATTACGAGCAAAAAGAAAAAGAAGTAAATAAATACACGAAGGAAGAAGGTACGAAGGAAAGAGAAAAAGAAGAAAATATCTTAATACTATATAACAATAGAATGCCGGACTGTAGCCCAAAACGACAGTAATGTCATTAATGGTTGTAGTGAGTCCGGTACCTATATATTCCTCCTTAAATGAGTAAGAATTAATATGGATTTTGGAATCCGGAATCCAGAAGGGAATACTTTTGTGGATTGTGTTACATGGGACGATACCCTTGTAGTTAATAAACTGGATGCCACTGTTTTGGTTGTTTTTCTGGATTGTCGCGGTAATAAACCTTGGGAGTGGCTCGTCTATTCCAAGGTCTTGAAGTGATAAATGATCAAAAGCGAAAGCAAGTGTGTCACGACAGATCAGAGTTTTCAAACACCAAGAAACGTTTGTAATGGTCTCCTAATTTTTGATAACGTTTTACTCACAATACAACAGAATCTCAAACCGTTCCATTCCCTTTATTGCGTTCATGCATTACAACCAATGGTTACGATCCTTTTCCCAATTTTCAACAAACCACAACCCAAAATAAACTGCAAAAATTACGTGTCGTTATATATGACAGCCGCAGATTCGGTGCAGTCTTCACTTGTTTAATTAGCTTGGTATGGTTTAACCTTGCATCAAAGCCTTGAACTCTGCAACACAAAATTAAATGGAGAATCGTAGATTGAAAAAGAACAACAACAATAATTCAGCGCTTATGAATTTTAACTTAGACCAATTCCTCTCCCCAGACCGACAGCTTAAACCCTCAATTCACCCAAAGCTGCCCCCGCGCATGCTCCTTGCTCACCAATCACGCCCAAGTTGTCCGTTATGTATGTCACTTTCAGTTAAGGCTTAATTTGCAGTTCGCGTCGCGGGAAAAATGATCGATATAGCACTTAAACCCCCCTTCCCCCCTTCCCAAAGAAAAAAAAAATGAGGAAAAGAAATGAAATTGGCAGAATAATACCGCACCTATAAGAGGTTCGTTTGGCTTACAAATTACACGAGGTAGACATGGTTTATATTCAGTTTGGAAATGAACAAACAAATTATTACAAGCCTTTTAAATGAGCATGAGCTCAGCCACTCCTACAATAGACATATTTACTGGTCTTTGTATCAATTTCGTACCGTCATGATCAATAACAGCAAAAACTAAGTATAAAGTTCTCAGAGTAACGAATGTCAATTCTTACCATAGTAGCCAAGCTTTTGGTCGCCATTTCTGTCTTTCGAGCTAAGATAAGCCTGCATATACGACAATGGAACGTTTTTTCCAAGTGTTTTGAAGCGTTGTTGCAACTCCACCGCGGTGATATATCCATCGTGGTTGGCGTCAGCAGCCCTGAAGTGGTTCAAGTAGTGTGTCTCTGCCCTGTTTTTAACAACCAACTCCATTATTCCAAACTCGTTCCTGCTTATCACTTGATCATCTGTGTAGAATCATGAGTTAGAATTGTTGCATACCGATGCAGCAAACGAGACCGTCCCAGGCAGATTATTTTGAAATATAGTTTATTACTGTGCTCACGTCCGAAAAAGTTGTGGTTAATACTCAGCGCTAGCCCACCGTACGGTTAATTAAAGGGGAAGTATCATGGGGTTTTTGATATCTTTTTGTTAAAAATGATGAAATAAGACCTTCAATCACCTGCCAATAACTCTAGAATGACGAGAGAAACAAAATCAACTCAATTCTTGAAAGAAACAACTCGTGCATGATCTGTTCTAGCGCATTTTGCGAGAAAATGCGAGAACTTGAAAAAACATTAGCCTAACATTTTTCAAGTTTCAATCCAAATCGGCCTACTCTGTCTCTGGCTAAAGGCACTAATCGACAGTTTTATTGCACTGGCGTGATAATTTTTTACAAACTTGACAATTATTTCGTTGTTTCTGCTGACAGTCAAACATTTTTCTGTTTTGAAGTGACAGCAAATTTTCGTGATACTTCCCCTTTAAGGCGGCTGTACATTTTACTACAATATATTGCGAAGCTGACAAATCCAATAAGCGCATCGAAAGTCATATTTCTTTTATAAAGACGTCCCTATACTAACAACATTGTATATGCTAGGTGTGACGTTTTTCTTTACATCTTTTCTGTGTGTTTTAATGAACGTGTTTTTTTGGTGTGAGGGAGCGGGGGGGGGGGGGGGGGCGTATTCTAAGAACTATGGGTAAATGCACCAGTCCCCATCTTTTTCTGTACGGTGGTTTAACTGAAGAAGACGGTCAATTGAGGTCATTAGTCATCTATAAGAGCACTTCTGTAAAAAGAGCTTTTACAGCTGAAAAAGGTATGAAACCATAGCAAAATATGTTGTCTGACCAACTATCAAACAGATCCCATTTAAAAGACGGAAGTTCTATTTATTATTGCGATTTTTCGTATTCTCACTTCTGGTATACTATAATACGTACTATTTATGTCGTAAGCTGCAAGCTCTGACCACTTCACTCCAGTCACTTCTATCTCACTTTTATCGAGAACACCATTACCGTTCTTGTCTCGTTCGGAAAATAAATCTGAGGCAATGACGAAAATAACATTACTTGACACGATTGCTATAAAGTTAACATGTCAAAATTGGCAGGGGAAAGGCGGAGATTTTCTTCAATGGCTACCTTAATTGTCTTTTGACTCAAGTCTCATTTAAATTGCGAGTTACATTCAAAACAGTGTCAGCAATGAAAAAAGCAAGTCAAAATTAGAAAGATTAAGCTTCTGTATAACCTCGTTCCCGGCCAAGGTTATTCTCATGGAAACGAGGTTCGTTTCATTGAGAGTCTTCTGTAACGAAAACTGATACCCGGAATTTTAAACCACAGCTGCCGCATTTCATGACTATACTTTGGGAAAATTTAAAGCCAAACCTCTGAACTCATTGCTTGCATCATAAATACTAATTTGCCTTCCTTACTTGCGGTAAATCTTTGAAAGCTTTTATATCGGGTATTGCCACACTGACTCAAAATTGCAACTGTGAAAAAGTTTGGCTCAAAAGTTTTGAGTTAAACTTTAAGGAAAGTTGGATTTTTTTTTTAGCGAAAAATCGAAGGCTGACAGTGTTTAATTTTCGTCTTAAGCGTTTTCCTTTTCTTTGGAGCATAAGCTCTGTCTGAAATGCTCCGACCTTAGTCATGATCAAAAGGGCAAATTGTAATCAGCAGGAGTAATCGGTGATCGTAGTCGACGTATCATCAGTCGTGAGTCGAGGAATTGCAACGAACTGTACATTGTGGATAATGCAGTTAGCCGTTTGATTTATTTCACCGTGCGATGAAGTACCTTAAAGTGGTAATTCTGCTAAGTTGCAATGAAAGAAAGCAGAGGCGTGTGAATGATGCAAAATTTTGCTTACCTCTGCGTTGCACCTGCAAAATAAATGTGGGATAAGTTAGTGACAGCCAATGAAATATCAGGTGCTAGCCGAGCCCAATAATTAATATCACGATTTTGTATACCGTACAGAAGTGTTTTAGTGGAAAATATACTACTCGTAAAATTCATACGAAATTACATCCGGGACTCGAGTGACGTATTTTCCATATCCTCACTAGTGAGGATATTGATGACATCATTTCCCGCTTTTCATGGTTGTTTGTGCAAACATGTGCTGTCGATGAAAAATGGCTAGCGACAGTCATTTGTCTATGTAGGAAAAAGAAAATTACACAGTGGTTTGAAGACTGATGAATTTTATTTTCTCGTGTTAAAAATAAAATATGTCTTTTACGCCGCCGTGCAATATACCACAGTATATTTACCACTGAAACAAGGCCAGGGAGGTCTTAGGTTCCACCCCTGACAGGAAACACTTGGATTTCCTTTTCCGAGTATGTCTTTGTCTATGTATGCCTCACTGAATAATACATCATTTTCATTCATTCACCAGGCTTAAAAATATACCATCACATTTTTCCATTACGCATATGCCACACATTGACATTCAAATCCTAGCAGTATGCAGGATGTTTGTGCCATGAACCTAGTTTAATGGCCTTAGCTTCGACAAGTCTCCTGTAGCTCAGTGGTAGCTTAGAGCACTCGTCTATTTCCTTTTCTCGAGTATTCCTGTGTCACTCACTGAATAATATAGCAATTTCAATAATTGCAATGTTCCTGAAAGAGGCGGAGATGGCTGACACGTCAAGTATGCGTCTAAAGCTAAGTCTTGACTAGAGCTGGATATTAGACCTTTCAACAAATTTTTCTCCAATTTAATTTTTTTAATTATTTACATTTTCACGATCGCATCCCGTGATCCTGTGTTAGAGGCATTGTTTATGTGCTTTGTTACAAGAAATAGCGTAGTTTTAATTTTGTTGATTTTTGTTAACTATCAGCCAAAAATTTTAGTTTCGATGCTAATTTTGCTTTAGACTGAAAGTGACAACTTATCGTTCATTCAATTTCACTACGGCAAAATGGCAGTTTTATCATCAGGTCAAAATTCGGAAATTAATTTTCAACTAGCATTATTATCCAACTTACCGATTCGTCGTCCACAAATTGGTCAACAGGATGCGCATGCGCAGCTGATGCCAAAACTACTAACAATACTGCCCACTTCGGAAAATCTGCCATTGTGTGTTGTTTGCACTGCAAGGTTTAAATGAGAATATCACATCCTTGGCAAACGTTCTTTTCTACTCTCCCACCGACTCAGCACCACCAGTTAGAAACAAGCTCTCTTATCTATTGGTTATAAATTTAAGAAGTCCTGAAGGGAATTCTGCAGCCAAGCCGCACAATTTCGTGACTTGAAAGCGAGCTATTCAAATGAAATTAAACTTTCAGTAGCAGGTGAGGTGAGGTCTTTTCGGGGCTAACAAAAAAGCTTTCACAAATCTTTGCAAATCCCCGAACCAAGCCAACGAGAATTAATTTTGTTATAGGACTACGCTGCTTCATGCTGGCTACCTGAAAAATTAAAGAAAAGGCGCTTTACAATGAAGACTTCCTTCTTTTTTTATTCGGCTTCAGTAACTTTTGACCCACTCAAGAAAATTATTATCAATCTTCCAGCCGATTCCTTTGAAGTTCAAGTTATTTCCCAAAATCTCCGCTTAGAATTACGAAGTAGAAAAAATACCCGACTTAAAAAAAATCGACGGCCATCTTGATTCATTTTAACAGAGCAACTTTCTTTTCCTATACCCGCCAACTTGCCAACTTTGTGATATATTTAATCAGGATAGCTTGTTTAATCCTGTTCCTGGGAGACTCTTTTTAGTTTATCAATTTGAGACAACAACGTTAGAGCCATTAATATAATAAGAAAGCAAATAAGTAAGCGAGCAGCCCAAAAACACTCTCAAGCACAACCTGTTGGAAGCTGACCAAGTCTTACTATGAGCCTTTCATGATGTGTACATGGAATGCCTAAAGCTATCCTCCTCCAAATTAAATAGCGCTAGCGTCCCACGCTGTTTTTTTAATTTTAGGAAACGGTAATGATTTTAATGACTGTTTGAACTTACAGTCGTTTTTATAGTTCAAGTAGAAATTATTTACCAATATCTCTCACGAAGGGCTATTGCTCGAAACGTCAGCACTCGAATCAGTATTTTAATACGGTGGCCAAATTGCCTTATATATCAACTCTGGTGACAAAACCTAGCATTCGTCTTCAGTTGATCACTCAACTTGGCGAGTAGTTTAGATTCGGAGGTTCCGCGTTCAAGTCCCTCTCTGACCGCTAGCTTGCCCCCATGGAATTGCAATTCTTGGTAACGCTAAGTTCAACTCCTCAGCCACGGTCTTGACGTGGTCAACTGGTTTGCCTCTTACCAGTTAGGATGTTCAACCATGTTATTTTCACTTTGGATGAGCAGACATGACCTCAAGAGCTAGCTCTCTACCGACGCAACACCACAGTTTCTTCAGAAACTAACCAAATTTTCTAAGTTGAGCGATCAGACTGGGAGCTCTGGTTTAAGTTTTAAGTGCTAGTGCAGACGTTATCCATAAAACTGCCTCAGTCTATTTACATGGCATGAAATGTTCTTAGGACGTGTCAATGAGCAACGTCCGTAAGACGTGGGCCAAAAGGGTGGATTTATAACGAAAAACTCATCGTTGTTTGAAATCATTAAAATTTAATTTCTTTTTGTTTAGTTTCTGGCAATAAATATAACATTTTAAGAGGATTAGGGTATGATTTAGTTTTTTTTTCTTTATTTTCCAAGTTGAGCGATCAGACTGGGAGCTCTGGCTTAGATTTTTTGTAAGTGTTGTTGCAGGTGTTATTCGTAAAACTGCCTCAGTTTGTTCACGTACATGGCATGAAATGTTCGTAGACCGTGTCAATTAACAAAGTCCGTAAGATGTGGGCCAAAAGGGTGGATTTATAACGAAAAACTCATCGTTGTTTGAAATCATTAAAATTCAATTTCTTTTTGGTTAGTCTCTGGCAATAAATATAACATTTTAAGAGGATTAGGGTGTGATTTAGTTTTTTTTTTTATTTTTTTTTATTTTCCGAGTTGAGCGATCAGACTGGGAGCTCTAGTTTAGGTTTTTTGTAAGTGCTATTGTAGGTGTTATTCGTAAAACTGCCTCAGTCTGTTTAAATGGCATGAAATGTTCGTAGAACGTGTCAATGAGCAAAGTCCATAAGATGTGTGCCAAAAGGGTGGATTTATAATGAAAACAGTTCAATTCGTTTTTGTTTCACGATTTCTGGCAATAAATATAATATTTTAAGAGGAGTAGGGTATGAGTTAGTTTCATAACCGTGAAACTAGTTTTAAATATCGTCGAAACGAGTCAACGGACATGAACTTTATTAGAGACGACGCTAGTTCAAGCTTGCTACCAAGTAAGAAACACATACACCCCACAAAATCAGTGAACGGTTTCCCCAATTCTGGTTTTCTTTCGAGGGTTGGTTGTTAACTCTGTAAATTTTGGCCCATTTCCAAGTTTTCCTTTTTTATTTTAAGTAGTTTATATGGATAACCATTCTGGTCTATGGTTAGCTCGTAATTTTCTTAATTTTCCATAACTCACCACCCGTGGAAATAAAACACTCCCGCTTTCTCACTCGCAACTGCTTAAGTTGCGAGCATGGGCTATAACTTATTAAAACTTTCATCCGCAGCTCGTATAATGATATGATTCATCCTTCAAGGCTATGTTACGAACTCACAAAATAATAAGCTACTCGAATGAGTTGGTTTGATCATGATCGTTCAGTTTCGTTAGTAGAACACTAGACCTGTATTGCAGGGGTTCGAAACCCGCCCAAACCTGGGTCTTTTTTAGGCTTTCCTTCCTTACTCTGCTTAAGTTCCGTACATTACTGTGAAAGTACTTCTTCTACTGCAATAATTCTTACCTTTTCACCAATGAAACGTTTGATAGCCTTGTAAGGTCTCCAGGTAGCTCCTTAGCGTTCAGTAGGGAGTGTGTTAATGATCAATATTGCACGCGGCTGTGGCCCAAATGGTAGCCTACTACGAGCCTACATGCGTAGGACACCACCCAAAAGGTGGATTTTGTAATTATTTTGGGGTGGTAACAAACAAAGCAGCCTTTAAATCATACAACAATGTGCGACCCATTAAATGAACAAAACTTTTTGATTTTTAACTTTGCTTTTGTTTAACAATGAAAGAGCAAGCAGTGAGGGGTCCACGCAGACATTTATTTGTCTTTAGCTCGTATGATAATTTGTTTTCGGGTGTACGGACATTAGGCATAAGTCAGATTTCAATTTATTTTTTATTAGTTTCGCCGAGATATGTAAATAAATAAATAATTAAAGAAATAAATAACTTTTCTTATTTGATTTTAGTGATGTTTTCTCCTGTTTGTACAGAGCAGGATTTCTCCCGAGCGTTGTTTCTTGGAAACTTATCTTTTGCTCAAAGTATGTCCAAATTAATTAGATGTCAGTAAAATAACAATGGACTATTTTGAGTCAACAAATGCAATATTTTTTTGTTTTAACCCGTTCTGTACCTAGTGAGGAAATTACCTTTGTTTTATTTTTAACTGTTTTCAGTTTCTTATCGAATTCAAACTAGTCGATATTTCTTCACATAATTGTTTTTAACCGATATTATCTAAATAATCGTTAACATTTCGCCAAACCCTTTTTTTCCCACTGGATCCCAATTACCTGCAGCTGCATTGTTTTTTAGCGCTGGGAACATTGTTCTGTTGTTCGTTCTATTGTTTTCTCGACCAACCACGTAAGACGTTTCAAACAGCCGGGTATCCCCCATTACGCACCCATTTATGGTAACACCCACTCAACTTTGTGTCTAGTTCTTATGAAGTTCGTATTGTATCGTATTCGTATTTTAATGGAGACAGCTAATAAATTTCTTATTATTTATTACCACTAAAACCCACCCACTCACACATGGTAACACTAACCCACCCACACAGCTCACCTACTCATGGTAACTCCTATCCACCCACCCATGCACACCCACCTATCCATGCACACCCACTCAGTGCCCAGTATTTGTATTCTCTTTATTCCATAAACTGTCTGAAATTATGTGAAAAGGCGTGGCCTCTGTAGCACATGGAAATTGTGGGGTAAACTAAGTAGTAATTACAGGGGCGTAGCCAGGGGAGGGTTCCAGGGGTTCCGAAACACTCCCTCTCACGTCAAGGAACCCCCCCTTGCCTATTTTGAACAGTGAGTTTATCCCAGCAAGAGTGTAATGGACTCTCCATTCCTGAAATTCTTCGTTTTGTTCTATGCTTACAATAAGTACAGTGAACGTCATTGTGGTATCTATTTGCGTTTCACTTGCATTTTCAGAGACATGAGCAAAAATGTTTTAGATAAAACTAGTGAGCAGCACGTCTGCGAACTCTTATATACAGTTGTTTACAAAACGATTTATTTCCTCTTACGCGTTTCGTGTGACTAACGCACACTTCGTCAGGGAGTTTTACAATACAACATAAGTGACCTGTATAAATACCTACATAAAAGACTAAAATAAATTTTACATTACGGAAAACCGCACCTACGCTAGCGGATTTACATGTAGGAAACAGGCGAAAAGATGTAAAAGGTGTGACATATTATGTGCGTGACATAATTTTTAGCTAAAACTGTTGGCCCCAAAATATGTCATGCACGTCAGCAGACGTGCTGCTCACTAGTTGTATGTAAAAAATTCTGGGCTGGCGTTGATGAACATCAAATTACCACCGAGACATAAATATCGAGGAAGTGATGAACACGTTCGCTCAACTACAACCAAGGCGTCTTCTGTTTGCGTAGCGTAAACGCCAAAGTCTTGTACGTACGTAATATAAGGATTTTAGACCAACCGTTTTCGTTGGAACCAATTTGGAACCCCCCTCCTAGAAATCCTGGCTACGCCCCTGAATTAGTATGCTCTATGTAGAGAATACTAATGAGTTCTTTTGTTTTGCTTTGTATGAGAGCGTAATTAGTATGCTCTATATCTGAGCTGATTTTCAAAAAGGTGGCTACAGAAATTGAGCACATTTTGAGACTTTCTAAGCTGAAGGAATATATATATTTTTTATTTTTATTAACTATAGAATACTAAACTCTACTTACAATACTAACCATACCAACTTAAGATACTAACCTAAATTACAAAAAGTAATAATAATAATAATAATAATAATAATAATAATAATAATAATAATAATAATAGTTACATATATTTTTTAGACTTACAATGAATTACAATTCCACTCAAATTTACTACTAATACTATCATAATAGAAACAATATTAAATTAAATGCTTCTACTGACACTTACAATATACAGTTACACAATAGTTGCAATATTAAAATTAAATTAAAAGCTGGTACTAACGAAGTAAAGAAAAAAAAGAGACTTACAATAGGTTACAGTTGCACTTATGAATGAAAATACCACACAAAAGTTTATGTGTAATGTAATTCTTCACATTAAACTGGGGATAGTACCCACTTTTTCTTAAAGAATTTTGTGTTATTGATCTTTCTTTCGGTTTCATATTTTATGACTATTTTACTTTGAAATCCTTGGATTTTGGGTCGAATCTGGGTTCTTCTACAGTCCCATAGAAACAGTTTCCCAATTATTATAAAATAATTCAGTAGGTTAAGTAAAGGGCATGGTTTAGTTATAATTCCAAATAAAACATCTTGAAGAGTAAGACGAATTTGCTGATTTGAGAGTTGGTGCCAGTAATCTTGAAAATCATTCCAAAACTGTCTAACAAAGGGACACTGATACAAAAGGTGGTGTAAGGTTTCAGATTCTGCCTTGCAAAACGAGCACAGATCATCCGTTTTGAAGCCTATTTTATATAATTTAGAATTTGTGTATAAAATAGAGTTGATCACTTTGAACTGAAAACATTTTACGTATGATTCAAGCACAACAGAATGTGGCAGAGTGAAGATTTCTCAAGCTGAAGGAATATGCTAGTCATTAACAATACTCCAGTTACGGTTCATCACAAGAAAGTAAGGTCATGAAATACTATGCATGAGAAAAGAGGGGCTTTTCTTTGGAATTAGACGTGACATTGACACCTGAGTGAAATGAGACTCCGACTAAACAAGTGTGACATTTGGCAATTATTAACGGCGCCAACCAAAATCCGGTATTTAAGCGCTCAAGTCTAGCCTTCCACAACAGAATCGGCTTAATCGGGGCAAGACAGCGTTTTAAATTGATTTTCCGCCTTCATTCTAAATTCAAATATTTCGATTTTATAAATATTTGCTAATGACTCTTGTAATCTATCTACTTACTGACGTGAAATTCAATAGAAAACGCTAAACAAAAAAATAAATATCTTAAGAAAAGTTAACAAAAACGTCATTTTCTGTAGCCACCTTCTGGAAAATCAGCTCAGATATATGCTCTATATATGCTCTAATGATGAGGGTTGTTAACCGATAGCTTTTATTTATACATAGTAAATACTAGTTATGGAGTGATTTCGAGTGGTATACCGTGAAATATCCCACGAGTGACTTGATTTTTCTTAGTATACACACGAGCCTTTCTGATTGGCTGTATTCTCTATGGCATGGGATAAAATAAAAGAGACTCAGCTCAAGGTGATATATGAAAACTCCAGAGCTTGTACAGGAATTAACTTTGAAAGAAAAATGAACGAGTTTTTCAGTTATAAACCAATTATAGGTTTATAAATTGAAGGTGGGCTATTCAAATGACTTCAAATGTTAGTAGCATGCCCGAGATGTAACAGCAAATGGTGGGTATCATCATTCTTTTCGGGGCTGACAAATTGGTGGAGCTTCCACTCGTCAGGCTGAAAGATAACAGTGTTGGCTTAAAAAAGTAGACAAGTGACCGTCAATTAATTATAAGTAATAAAACGTTTCTTGGGTGCTTTCAAAACGAAAATGCAGTTTTTGCGAAGTAAATTGCTTTCTGAAATGATAACGCAAACTCACAAGCTAAGACGCTTGTCGGTAGAGCTTGCAGCAATATAACCTGGACTTCAAAGAAATTGGGTGTCAGATGGATTGTGGGTTCACTGATTTCTAAAACTGTTCAAAAGTGGGTCAAAAGCGAATGGAAAAAGAAAAAGTGTTAGTTGCACCCGGCTGTTTTTTTGTGAAGCAGCGTAGTCATTAACACTATCTAGAACGGGCTTTTTTTTTTTTTTTTGTCTTTTCGGACCAGGTGTAGGGTGGGGAGGGGGGGGGGTTTGGGCGGATTGCCTCCCCCCCCTCCATAACTTCGCAACTATAGAAGCCATGACATTGAGGCTTGGAGGAAAGATAGTACGTCTAAAGATGTTTCCTTGGAGGGCCGCGACGGAGGGTGATGACGTTACACGACGTGGTAATTAAGGCATGATTGCCAAATGGCGTCCATCTTGGATTTCTTGGTTTCCCCAAAACTTCAGGAAAGCGCCAAAATTGAACAAAAAGTGAGCTACAGGAGACTCGTGAGAGCTTGTCCTTTAAACTACAGTAGTTTCAGATACTTGCCAGTGCCACTTATTCAACAGGCTGAAACATAATGTCGATATCACATTTATTGGTCTTTATTTCAACACTTATGTCCAGAAATGCACCTAACCCTGAATTTGGGTAATTCATATAAAAATGGCCTTTTTTTCGTTTCATATGACTTCATGTTTGACAGAATTATGTGTGTTTTAGTGAGAATTAAGGTTAAGGGACACTTTGTGATGTCTATCATACAGTTCATGAATTCACTAGCGTGGATTTCTGGTCAAAGCGCATATTTCACTCAAAAAATAAGTGAAATAAAAGATAAGAAATAGATGCCAATAAAGACCAAATTTATGATAAATTCAGTTCATATCATATCTATTTATTCCTGTCGATTAGTTTTGTCCTGGGTCGACAAGAGACACGAAAGGAACCGAGAATGAATAATTATATTTATAAAACATTTGAATGAGTAAGGAAGTGTATTTTTCTCTATATCACTGAAAATTTGTGGATCACTTATTAAACATAAAATGTCGGCTTGTTCAGTTTATTTGAATTTGTGACCATCATCCGAACCAACATTCATGCTTAGCTGGTTAAACAAAAAAATAAGAATAAAATAAAATGTTCAGTATAATCTTGATATTACGTCCCGACAGAAAATACTGCTTTGTTTTTTGAGCATCAGTTTAAGAGCGAAAAAGAATATTATTTGTTTAGACTGATTCTGATACACAAGCTTCAATGATGTAAACACGAAACCTTGATAAGGACTACATTTGAAAAGGATAAAAAACGGGGACAGCTCAATTTATTGTCGATATTCATATCTGAATATTTTCTATTCACCGTGCAAATGCAATCTGTATTCCGTCAATCATCCGTCTATCATTTATGAACAGTCAGAAGAGACGAATTTGCACATTTCAGGAGACAAATTTGTCAACAGATAGATTTGCTTTCCAAACACACACGCAAACAGTATCCAGCTGCAGCCGCAGCTTCGCAAATCAGTTTTGAACACCAAAAATGGCGTCTTCAAACGCGAGTTCGCTGAACGATTCACTGCCGGCTCATGAAGCGCCCTGCTTTCTTCATGATCAGTATTGGATTCTTGGGCTTCGTATTGCCCCGTACGTGCTAATCTTTTCTGTTGCTGTTATCGGTAACATTTTAGTGATGACTGTGGTGTACAGAAGCAAAACCGTGAAAACAACTATCAACTTCTTCATTGCAAACATGGCGTTCAGCGATCTAATAATCACCATACTCTCAATCCCCCGCGTCGTTACCATCCTTTTATTTGGCTACAAGTGGCTCGTGCACGGTTTATTGGGATTGATATTCTGCCGTATGGTACCTTTTGTGATGGAAATAACAATCACTGTTTCCGTGCTTACCATACTATAGTTGCGATAAGTCTGGATCGTCTTTTGGCGGTGACGTTTCCTCTGCAAACTTTTATCCACAAAACATTATGTTTGTCTTCTATCTTTGCCATGTGGATAATCTCAATAGCTGTAGAAATACCAACTCTCCTAGCGAGCCATTTAGACGAAATTGAAGGGAAAACTTACTGCATCGTTGACTTGGACATAACTTTCGGGGTAGGTGCAGGGGAGATTCATATTTATAGTGTTATACGCGATACCCTTCGTAGTAACTGTTGTTCTGAACTTTGCGATTATTGTGGCAATGCTCAAAAGGAGCGTACCCGGGAACAGTGTTGGAGAAGCGAACGAAAGACACCGCGAAAAAAATAATCGCAGAGTAATACGAATGGTCCTCGTTGTCGTAGCCGCGTTTCTTCTTTGCTGGTCCTTATATTTCATCTTACTGGTGCTTCGCAAAAATGACATAGATGTCCCATGCAATGTTTTGTACTTAAGGCTGCTCCTTGCGCATTTTAACGCTGCGCTCACTCCAGTGCTGTATGCTATCTTTAGCGCAAACTATCGTCAAGTATTTGGAGAAATTCTCTCACAGCTGTGCTGCCAAGTTTCAGCTGCATCGCGTAGTGATTCAACACCAAACGTTGTTCGCGCGAAGAGACGACAAAGTTCAACCATCGGCAATAAATATAACTCGCCGACATCCTTTCAACTTCAGGTCCGGCCGGAAGCTCCACAGTATGGCTCAAGTGCTGAACTGCTAGAGTGACTATGTATTGAAGAGGTTCATAATGACATGATATGGGCCGGGCTCAACAAACGAGGAGACTTCACCGCGGCAACTCTCAAACTCGAGTACAAGGAAATCAAGTGTGAAACAATTGTTTGTTATGTCATCTTGATGCAAGAAAGAAAACCAAACATAGTAAAAAAGTATTAGGTACATTAATTTTCTTTTAAAATTACGTAGGGGTGGAATGCTTCTTTAAATTTTGTTCTGGAGGGAGGAAGTCGACGGCTACCCCCCCCCCCCCCCCCCACCCCCACCTTCCTCCTGCAATGGTAAAGAACAGTCCTCTCCCCCCCTACACAATGCTTGTTTACTACCTTCCCCCTTCCTCTTAGCTTATTCTAGGCACAAACTTGCTGGAAAATGAAGGCAAAAAGGAACATAAGAGGTTCGCTTTAAATAATCATACTTAATAACTAATAAATAATAGTCATAAATAATAACACACTCCGAGTAATGAACTCCAGGTAACACGTTAGTACCCCCGGGGTATTTTGTAGTTGAAATCGGTCAGCAGCCGAATGCCACATAATACAATGCATCCTGAAGTTAAAATATTAGCATATCACCACTGCGCCGTATTCCATTTGAATATAAATAGATATGTGACTATACTAAACACTAGGACGTCTTCTAGGAGTCTTCGGATCAATGCTCGTAAAAGTATTTACATTGTACTCTTTTTTCCTTCCTTTTCTTGAGCCCGCCTCGAATAGCTTCATAGCTACCTGAGGGTTCTCAAGTCTTTGTATGTAACTTTAATATTAAATTTTATCCAATAAAGTTGTTCTTGTTATTGTTGTTTCATAATTATTATCTTGAAAACAAGAAGCCTGATGTCATTTTGTAATGAATTTATTGCATCTGATATCGCTATAGAACCATAACAATAACATAAATTAAGAGTTAACAATCTTGAGTTCAATCAATACTTTGATTTTTTAGACTTTTGCAAAATAAATAAAGCTCTCGCTGTCAAGCGTGTTTCCAGTCATACTTCTTACATTGTCATTTTTTTTCTCGTGATAGATTTTAATGTACAATATCAAGTTCTTTCTTTTTACTATTTAACTATATTTCTACAACATGTATCCTACTACTTCTAACGACAAGCAATTTAGCTCGCTGGAAACCATAAAACTCACACAGTCTGCTAAAGAGCAGTTAAAAAGTTAGACGGGGCATGGAATCTTTATACAAGAGAGCATAACCTAAGAGAATCATTCCATCACTGGCGTGCATCGATCTATTTATATCACGCACAGAAGTTTCGCTTATTACACTTTCTGATTGGCTAAAGGGAAGTTATTGGAACCAAATATAAAAATAGACAGCATGGGACGGAAGGTTTCTGTACAAACACAGATTCTTAGAGATTACCACAAAAAAAAATCAAACAAAAACAGACTCGCTTCTTACGTCTTATCCGAGTTTCCATGGTTACATCAACAGTACCGGGGACTTTCACCATATCAGGCGATTAGAAATTCCCTTGTCTGGTAAGCTTTTGCCAAGGACTGAGTGCAACACAATATTGCAGAAAGCGTGAGAGAAATTTGCCTCTGAATTGGAATGTGATGAAAATGGCTGGTTTCGTTCCGTTTGGGACTAACAGCTTAAATACAAGCTGAATAATAGATGGCTTCCAAAAGTCAGACAATTTACGAAGTTTTTATCGCCACGGGGAACAAGCACCAAAATTCAGTCGTTCGTAGAAGATTTTCTCCATTTCTTGAACTTTTGCCTTTACCTTTAACTTGTTCACTAAAACGTTGCCTCCTAATGCAAGGCATTTTTGTACAGTTATGACTAGGCGGAAAAGTTGATCTTGGCAAGGGCTGGGGGTAGCCACGCATTTTTCAACAATTCTAAAAAGCTTTACAATGCATAACAATACACAGCACTTTTTTTTCTTAAATTGAGGCTTAATTACCTCTGAAAAATGTGTGGCACTAACCCTTGCCCAGATCTGCTTTTCCCGCATTGTGATCACCTTTCAACCCGAGTGTCTCGGGTCATCCCGAGATGCGCACAACGCATGCGCAGTAACAAATGAAGGCACTTGTCAGGGCAACTATATCTGATGTGACGTTTTATGTGGCAGACCATTTCTTTGTAACTGATTGAATTCTGGTATAATTTGGATACGGTTCCAGGGCATTACTCGTCAGAATGTTAATCTCGCAAATTGTTGAGCTAGCTACTTTGACAAAAGAAAACAGAAGTTTACGAACGTTTCACTTGCTTTGCCCTTCCGCTCCCAACAGAAGCCACATGTAAGTCTCAAATTTGTCGAAAAACGTACATTCTCGGTAGACCTAATCCAAAAATTAAAACCACCTGGGAGAGCGCAGTAAACATTACCACAGGAGAGCAGAGCTCAAAAGCTTACAGTTAAATAGCCACACTTTAGAATTTCATCCAAACAAACAAGAGATAGAACCACCTTGCACAGCACAACAAACAGCACCACAGCAAAGTACTGCTCAGTAGTTTTCATTTGAAGGGTCACACTTTAGGATTTCATCCACAAACTCAAAACTTAGAACCACCTTGAACAGCATTATAAACAGCGCCACAGGAAAGTACTGCTCAGTAGCTATCATTTGAAAGGTCACACTTCAGGATTCAATCTAAAGAAACAAATGTTAGAGCCACCTTGTACAGAAACAGCACCACTGTAAAATACAGCACTTCAGGATTTCATCCAGAAAAAAAAAACTCTCGAACATGCTTAGTATGTAAGTGGTTTAAGACCGACTCCGAAAGCGAAAGAGGTAAAGCAGCATTTTCCACAGTACCAAAAGCTACAGAACCTAAGGTGCAACAGTTGAACGAACTGCAAGTCGAAAGAAAGTACAAATCAAGAATTCGAATATTACGCATGCATGGGATCACGTGACTGGTGACAACAGATCAACCAGCGGTCATAGGAAGGAGGCGGCACTTAGTACGAAACGTGAAACAGTCACGTGGCAGTAGTCCTCATACCTGAAAGAAAAAGAAAGCGATCAATAACGAATGGCGGATGCTTGCATGGGCAGATGTCCTGGGGAGTAAGGATGAGATGGAAAAAATTGGCACTATCGACTTCTGGGTAATTCAAATTTCAACACTCTTCTACCAGTAACGAAATAACTTTCCATCTACAAAAAGATACGATACCAAATAATTAAAGGAGAGGACAAAAAGATCTAATAAATATATTAACACGGAAAACACACCACCCCACCGTTACTCCTTAATGACCTTAGGCCATTTGACTCTTTCACGTTTTAAATTACCCATCCCCCCCCTCCCCAGCCGCCCCTTATCAAGCCATTACTTTCAACACCCCCTCTCTCAAATTCCACTAGTCCAACCCGTGTAAAATGAAAATCGGGTAAGAGCATTACCTTGTCAGGATCGTACACCGGAAGCTTGTTCAACAATGGTAAATCCCTCTCCTCATCACGTGCTATAAACAGGGTGTGGCCATATCCACATGCCACCTCCTGTATGTAGACTCCTTCCAATGGCTCTACTATCTTGGGATTTGTTGACGATTTTTGTCCGCCTTTTCTCAACCCATATCCCTAAATCAAACATATAAGTTACAAGAAAATATTGATGGATACTATAAAATTTCGCATATTAGCCCTGGGACTTACAATGGTAGGGCTTGTTTCAGTTTATACTTATTGTTATTGGTGTTTTTTCATCTGTTTGTTTTTGTTTGGTTTTGTTTTCACACGGTTCCTAGGAAGATCATTTGATCTAATGATACGACCTACTGTTTAAATCATGATGATGATGATGATGATGATGATGATGAGGATGATGATGTGATAACGACCCTAATGGTCCATAGTAGTTTTCGCGTTTGAGTTTTGAAGAGTTTATATTTTTAACCCATACGAGAACGACAAAAAGGCCTGTTTTATATGAAATACCCAAATTCAGGGTTAGGTGCATTTCTGGACATAAGTGTCCTTACCAGTTCACCGTAAGTTGGACTCGGTCCCCAACTGACCACACTCTCGTCCGCCGCCAGCACAATGCTTGTTTTGCTGTCAAGGAAACGAACAAATTAATCAAAAAATATATATAATCTGAACTTGAGTGTGACCACCATCAGTATTTCCATGTTATGAATCTAAAACTAGTAATAAGCAAAGTTTAGGGAGTGCATTCGATGTCACCAGGCTCTCTCACCTTTGCCAAGTGGGTGATGATGTCATCCTCCCCTGCAAAATCTGCGGGGGATGCCAGATACGTGTCCCAAGATACATTCATTCAATCAACGTTGTCCCCTACAATCTCGACTCCAACCTGTATTAGGAGTGCGTTCTTTCTACGTTGAACGCAATTACCATTGAAAATCGGCTTTTAAGAGCAGTTTTCAATTGAGCGCCATACATAAAATCAGAAGCAAGGTAATTGCTGCAGCCAATCACAGAGACGCCTATCACCAAGTCAGCCAATCAGAACCTTAAGCAACCACATGCAACACGCTCCAAACACGTGCAATCAAGTCACGCTTGGTTGTGCTCTTACCTCCAAGTGGTTGAGAAACGAACGAAAAACAGCTTTTTAAACCAATCAAGAGTAAGTACTTACGAGCAGCCTACACTGCGCACGTCCCATCCACACATGTCTCGGACCATCTTGGGGTACATGGTTGCGTCACTGGTGCTTTTTGTCAGACCCCAGAAATATAACTGACCCACACTCACCGCCAGACTGTAAGTCGCGCCTGCGTGGATCGACGAAACACCTTGGATGGGTGAGACAAATTTGGGTGAAAAACGAGACAAAAGCAACAGGGAAAATCAGCACAAAAAACAAGACGAAAGAACTTCTAAAGGAGAATCTCTACTCTTCCTATAAAGTATTTTCGCCGTAAAGATATTTGTCCTCGACCTTTTGTCACTGTTTTGATGTACTTTAAACAGACATAGTTACCCGTATATTTTTTAATCCTTTATAACTTTTATACATTGTACAGTTTAAGATTCTTAGTTACGCTTAGTTAGGTGTCTCCTATTAGCTGAGGGCTTACCCTCTGCTAGGCATTTTATTGACACGTTAATAAAGTTCGTTCGTTCGTTCATTCATTCAACTGAAGTTGCATTGTTGGAAACAATCGTTTAAATCCAAATTTTTTTAATAAGTGATAAGAACACTTTTGGTGCACAAAAAATTGGATTTTTGCTCTTAAATGTCCCACATACCACCATTTTGGATTTTATGTCATATGGTTGCCGCTCTTGTAAGGAGCCGGCAGATAAAATCTTTTGCATACACAGGGTCCAGGAGTCTAACCTATCTCATAGACAGAGTTATCTTCGAATATTTTTCCGGTTTCGTTGGTGACTAAATGACATTTAGTGCAATAAAAATTGCCACGGCCCCTTGTTAATCCTTATAACTATTTTCTGATCCCATATTCCTCCATCTTGTGTTGATCATACGGTTCTTGGCAAGGTTTCCACCATGTTTAAAATGCGGTCAGCAAAAGGTGACCGCGGGCGCAAAATCCGTTGCACGCATGTCTGAGTCATCTGGCCTGAAGTATGTACCCCTAGACGGCGGAGTTCAAAATTCGAAATTCTGGATCCTTTAAGAGTGTTTTACAAAATTTTCAGACGCTAGCTCCCGTCATTCTAGTTCAAAATTCGAAATTCTGGTTCCATAAAGGACAGCCTCCCCCACTACCCCAGCCAACCCCCCCCCCCCCCCGCCCACCCCATGGATCCATTTTTTGCTTTGTCTGTGAAGGCGCAAGCAGTCAAAAGAAGTAAAGTGTAAAACAGTCGGGCTTCTGATGACATAACACAACAAACATTGAAAAGTTGAAACTCACTTTTGCTTTTAAAGAAGCTCACGAGTCTTGGGATGAGTTCATCCTTTGGCTGTTGGTGACCGAGCCGGCCGTATCCACCGAAGCCCCAGGTAAACAGCCTATCTTTAGAGTCCCGTGCAATCTGAACAAACACGAATTTTCTTTGAATTAGCGCATAATTTTCCAATAGAGAGATTCAGAGCATTCGCGTTTACGGCAAACGCCTTCGTGAGATTCTCCTTTATGTTTTCTACGAGTACAAAGATCAGTCACGGATGACTCCCGAGAATAGTGTAAAATGATTCTGGCCTTTGAGACTAACGCAAAATTACTCAATTTTACCGAGAAAATGAAAACAGCGAGCGGCAAATGAAGGATAAACATGGTCACGTGGTCATTTCTGTCATTTGCCATAAACGTAATTCTAATTGAAATCTCTCATATGATAGATCACTAGAGTTGAAAGACGCCAAACTAGCGACAAAAAATTAGAAAAAGAGAATTAGCCTTTATGCCTTCTGTTTAGGAGACAAGAGTGTAACAGACAAATGGGTTAAAAAAGAACCGTACAATCGGGATTGTACCCTCCCACGCAGTCGTTATTGCGAATGAAAAGCTTTGGGCTTTTCGTTTTGGATAGGAAAAGGAAATTCTCTTTACAAAATCAACCTGAGTGAAGATAATGCTTAACAAATCGTAAAGGGAAACGGGGAAGACTGAAACAGATCACAAATGACGAACTTAAAAGGTTTAGGGTACAGCCTGGAAACTAACGATCAAACTAAGCACAAAACGGTTTAGCGTATAAAGCGTAAGAGTTTTTACTTGACGATGTAGAGTGGATCAAACAAACTCTTGCCCTTTCGCTCACTCTTGCTTTCGTTTGTTTTCAACTCACACAATTGACCCTTGTTTTGGTAGCTAATCTTGCAGCCTAGCTTGGTTGATTTTCACATCGCGTAAACGCTTGCCCTCCGTCGCTTGAATTGTAAAATGTAGGTTTGTGATAAAATAGAGAAGCACAATGAACAATCACAAATCGATAAATAATCATGTGACCGCTTGCAACTGCAAGAAAATGACAGAACGGATGGCAGCGATTACATGTTTACTCTGCTTTGTAAAGCGCGGGAAAATAGGCAACTGGTGCCACTGCCCAAGGGCGGGAAAAAAGGAACCCGCAACAAGGGCGGGAAAACAGGCAACCGGTGACAAGCGCAGAAACCCTGCCACTGCTGCCAAGCGCGGGAAAACATGCAACCAGTGCCGAGAAGGGAAACATGCAGTCGTTTTCAAGAGCAGGTAAGCCTAAATGTCCCAAGTCATAGTTAAATTTGGTTTTTAGTCCTCACTAGAAGACACGCTTAGAAAGTCTAGGTTATAGCAAGTGGCAGGCGTTTACGAACCAACTTAAGACAGAACTTACCGCATGATTATTACCACAAGATACATCCACTATTTTGACGTCATCTATGATGTGCGTAAAGCCATCTTTTGTCTTTTCCACAAACACGGCCACGTGGCGCGGAAGAACCTCGCAATTGAACGACAGTTTATTGGCTGACACAAAGTATTGCCCGTCTGTGTTATGCCCCAGCTGTCCGTGTTCAGGTCGACCAAACGAGTAAAGCAGTTTACTTTCGTCAATAAACATGCTGAATTCTGCACCGCAGGCCGATTTGATAATCTTCTTGTTTCCGGGATGAACAATCTATGGCCAAGAGAAACAACATGATATTATTTACAAGGGTGAAAAACATGCCCTTTACAAAGTTTATTCTAGAGCTGCGGCAATGAGAAAACGTTTGCCGTTTGACGTAAGCGTGATCCTAAAGCTCCCGACTCTATTGAAGCGCTCCAGGTAACAATGCCCTAAAAGACTTTTTAGATGAATATTTTACTTTGCTCAGAAGTGCCTAAAGAACGTAGCCCTGGTCTTTTTTCTTTTTCTGTTATCATGCAAACAGAAAATTGACTAGTGAACAGAAAAGAACTGACTAATACTGACTAATTTAGGTTGAAATTCACGACGATGCATGTTGAGTCAGTGAATAGGCCATTTCTGAGTTGTTTTAAACCTCATTATGAAAGCGAGGCTAAGTGCAAAGCTTTTAGTGCGAAAAATTAGTTTTGTTTACACAGGAATGAAAACAGTTTTTCATAATACTAAAACTATGCACGAAGCCTCGCTCTCATAATGAGGTTCAAAGCAATTTGGAAACGGCCTATTGTTCTGAAGGTCAGAATTAGTTGAGAATGCAGTAGTGTAGAAGTTGGCACATTTGAGGCCTAGCCCCCTACCGTTGCATTCTATCCTCAGCCAAGAACCTTTGCACCTAGATCATTGCATCTCTTTAGCCAGCTGTATCGATGAGTACTAGCAACAAACTCCTGGTGTGAACTCTGCGATGAAGCATCCCATTCTTGGGAGAGTAGCAACACAACCAGTTGCTTCATGCTACAGAAACTAAGTTAAGTTCTGGCCATGTGTTGTTAATGCATATACACAAAATCATTTATTTTATTTTACCTGGACAGGTTTTGGCATGATAGCCTTTTGATGGCCTTGTCCCAGCTGGGCCATTTTGTTGTCACCAAACCCAAACAGGATCCCTTCCGCTGAGAAAAAAAAGCAAGTTCCCAAAAAACACAGGCTTACAACTGTGGTGATATTGATGAAGATAATAAAATGCGTTAAGCATTAGACACACACCCTATAATAATATTTCAAATACAACATAACATGGTTAAGAATCCCAGCTGGCAGGAGGTGGCTCAGCTGGCTATGTACAAGTGATACTGAGGAGTTGAACTTGGGGCTACCAAGAAACAACTCCAGATAGTTTTCAGAACGGGACTTGAAACCGGGACCTCAATGTTCTTCAATCTAGGATAGTAATATGTATTTTGTGAATAACAGGTCTTTGTTGTTTACATGATTTTCCCTTACAATGCATGCAGCTGCTGAGGCCTTCAAGATGTCACAATGAGAATATGGGAGGTCAGTTGGTACGTAAATTATGACCATAACCTAAACTAACCTATTTGTAACATAAAAATTAAAATGTATTAAAATAGCTTAAATGAAACTAAAAATACTTGTAACTGGAGTCTTTACATTTAATTGCATCTAGCATCTCCTGTAATACACTGTACTAGCTATTGCCTTGTTATTTAACAAATAGAGCAATTTCCCCGAGAGAGTTCCTGGTTATGCTTGTTTCAATGCCTTGGCGGAGGATAATTCCCTGGTGAAAATCTTTCAAGGATCTTTAAGGATCCTTAAAGATCTGCATGAGGATCTTTGTGAGGATCTTAATAAAGATCTTTAAGGATCTTCAAAAATATTTGCAAAGATCCTCAAGGATCCTTCATTTTCTTGCCAAGATCCTCAAGGATCTTCAAGGATCCTCAAAGAATCTTCCCAAGATCTTGCAAAGATCCTCAAGGATCTTTAGATTATTCTTCTTTGCCCACTCAGTTTGCTTTGCATGAATGAGTACACCATATTCAATACCAGTAAAGCCTCTTGTATGTGATTGTACATTAAAGAGGAAGTCAGCAAGTGGTTACATTTTATACTGGCCTGATTTGACCCTAACACAAAACACACCAAAGTAATTACTTTATAAGTCTGGCTAGTCAGTGCATCTAGCCTTCAATTAGATCCCTACATTCAGGCTTTTAGCAAGACACTGAGAATTGAGCAACCACATGAAGGAGGCATTTAAAATTCACTTAAGATCGTTTGGTAAAAAAAATAATTTTTTCCCAAAAGATTTTAAGTGAATTTTAAATGAATGCATTCATAGGATCCCTGGAGACCCTCTCATTGGCTAAAACCTTACCTACTTTCACTAAGTAGTACAACATCCACCGACTATCTTAAATTTCAGAGTTTGGAAGATTGCCGTAACACTCATATTTTTGGTTTAGTGAAGAGGTGTTTAATGTACCACAGTTCTTAAAGAATTACTTTAAGTTGAATAAGGAAGTTATTTCAAGAGAAACACTTGAGAAGAAGCAATTTTATATACTGTACCTACAGTAAGAACTGAGACTGCCAAGAAAAGTTTTTATTATAATGGCTCAGTTCTGTATAATGATTATATTAGTAAATAAGAATTAGTTTTTACTATATTATACTATATTTATAGTTAATTTATTGCTTTGCATGAAAAAGTATACCACATTCAGTACCAGTAAAGCCTCTTGTACGTGATTGTACATTTAAAGAGGAAGTGGGCAAGTGTTTAAATTTGATACTGGCCTGCTTGACGAAACAAAGCCCTGACCTAACACAAAAGACACCAAAGTTATTACTTTATAAGTCTGGATAGTCAGTACACCTAGCCTTCAATTAGATGCCTACATTCAGGGTTTTAGCCAGACACTGAGAATTGAGCAACCACATGAAGGAGGCATTTAAAATTCACTTAAGATCGTTTGGTAAAAAAAATAATTTTTTCCCAAAAGATTTTAAGTAAATTTTAAATGAATGTTTCCAAAACTGGGCATTCATAGGATCCCTGGAGACCCTCTCATTGGCAAAAACCTTACCTACCTTCACTAAGTAGTACAACATCCATCGACTATCTTAAATTTCAGAGTTTGGAAGATCGATGCAACGCTCATATTTTTGGTTTAGTGAAGAGGTGTTTAAATAACAATGTACCACAGTTCTTAAAGAATTACTTTAAGTTGAATAAGGAAGTTATTTCAAGAGAAACACTTGAGAAGAAGCAATTTTATATACTGTACCTGCAGTAAGAACTGAGACCGCCAAGAAATGTTTTTATTATAATGGCTCAGTTGTGTATAATGATTATATTAGTAACTAAGAATTAGTTTTTTTTATGTTATACTATATTTATAGTTAATTATTTATAGTTACTTAGTTAAGTTGTCTTATAATTTATCTTGTATTTTTTTTTTATTAGTTTTAATGTAGGGCTCCTATTGATAACAGATATATTTTTGTATTCTGACGAGATTACCCTAGTTAAATAAAGGTTTACTACAGCAGGGCTCGAGACTAAAACAGTAGCCAACTAGTCACAGACTAGTAAAAATTCAGCTTTGGCTAGTAGTTTTGTACCTTCACTAGCCATTTTGGTAGTGGAAAGCGTGAAGCACTCATGAGTCAGAGTGCCAGGTGAAAATCAGCCTAAAAATTATTTGAAATGAATCACAAAAGCAACCAGAGAGAAGAGAAACTTATAGAAGACCTTCATGGAAAATAAAAAAAGAGAACAATAAATACGAAAAAAACAATAATAAGAAGAAAACAGAAAATGAAACTACTGTTGCAGTACACAGTAGTGTTTACAAGTCTGAAAGATTTTTCTTATCAGTGTTACACATAAATAAATTGTCTGCTCCCCACCTCCTTGCTATGAAAACAAATTAGGGAAACCATGAATGCAAATTATGTCTGTCCAGTGGAAATTTGTTTTGACTAGTGAGATCAAACCTGTCACTGCATGGCCACTGGGCTAGAAAGCTGAAAAGTTACATGTAGCCTCCAGCCCTGTTCAGCATTTTACCTATCCACTCGCTTTTTAAACATTAAATGTGAACCAAACCTGTGAGCACCAAAGTGTGTGCCTTTCCACAACTGGCTTGCACAAACGTGAAGGTCTTCAAACTCTCTATGACTTTTGGCTTGTCACAGCGGACTGTGTCTCCATGACCAAGTTGGCCTTTGTCATTGCGACCTAACAAAGAGAAAGTCACAGTTATACATGCATGCATTAATTAAGATGCCGCCGATATATTTTACAATAAATTCAATTCTAAACCACACATTAAAAGTTTAAAAAAGTGGATATACATGTAAACCATCTCAAGAATAGTTTTACAGTCAACATTAAAATTTAAAAATTTCATCCATTGGCAAATTCAAGCGGCTGAAAATTTGGAATTAATTTTCTTGCTAAAGTACAATGCACATTACATTAACGCGATGGGAAACATTCCTGTGTATGAAGGGACCTATTTGAAAATAATGTTTTTATCTGCTTACAGAGAAAGCGTCATGAAATCTCAAATTGTTTTACACATAATTTTTAATACAATTTGAATTATCTCCTAAAAATAGCTCAAATTAAAAATTAATACAGCACCAGTTGTAATATTGATGGAGTAAATGGAAAAAGCCCCAGGGAAAGTTTGAGACGTCTAAAGGAAATTACTTGTTCCTGCAAATCATTGAATAATACCTCATGGAACTGAATTTAAGAGTCAATATTGAAAAGCTTCAATCCAAAATTCACCTGCAGTATGGCTTTGTTTTCCCATGCACTCCTCCAGTATCTATTGCTCCAGAAAATTTCCATACATGTACATGTACATCTCCCACAGAAGGTCCTTTGATTTGGGTCCCCCCCCCCCCCCACCATCCTTCCAGTAATTCCAGTTTAGCTTCAATCTTCTCTGTGACAATTTAGGCTTTCAGACCCCCTCACCCTCAGAATGACCTTCCACAAGGACAGCAGGGAGAGGAGGGGAGGGGAGAGGGGCATGGATATGTTCTGGAACCACACAATAGAGTAGATGGATCAAGTGAGACCTTAAGCTACTGCAGTTTATTTTATTTTGGGCTTTCACCGATCCATGGCATCATCAGGGATGATGACGATGGTAATGCTGTGGATCGGCAAAACCTCGGAATAAAACAAAATACAGTAGCTTAAGGCCTCACTTGATCCATTTACCTATTATTCAAGATGCTACTGAAGGACAACTTCAGACATTTACACAATATAGTTTATTAAAGAGAAAACAACTTACCAAAGCTCATTATAGTTCCTCCTTCACAAATGATAATGCTGTGACAAGCACTGGGCCCTGATGCCACATGCTGAACCCTGATGTTATTCAGTGAGGAAAGACTGTGAGGCTCCCACAGGTTAGGTCCACCTGCATTTGCTACAACGATGCACATCATTAAAACAAGACAGAGAATTAAATGTTTATTACCCATGTTTCAGAGCAGAATGGAACAGAAATTAACAATAGAGGTTTTACCTGTAATGATTTAATGTTGTATATACCTAGAAGACAAGTACAAGTTGGCTAATTCTAGTGGTGAATAGTTTTAATAATACATTGTGTAGGTCTCATCAGTGTTCTAGGTAACTTTCAAAGTCAGGGAGTTGATGAAGAATTTTGAGAGGTCAATAAGTGAGGTTCTAACCCAATCTTCTTAAGTTCACCATTCATTTTGATGGGTCAGGAAGCCAGGCTTCTCGGGTTTTTGACCTGAGACCCCTCTCTTATCTGGAACACTGCTCATTCACATGGCAACTCAATTATTACTAATAGTAACTTTTATAATATTATAATAATTTTTATAATTGCTCTTACTATTTCAGTGCCAAATAAAGGTTACTGGATTTACTGTGTGGGGAGGGGTCAGTGAGCTGCAGAAACCCACGAAAAATGGAGAGGCAAATCGATAGAATGATATCAGTAGATTTAAGATTGAAGAATTATACTGCCCAGTGGTCAATGGGGGTGAAGGGAGGGGGGATGCTGGAAGGAGATAATACTCCTAAGAATTTGTGCTAAGGGTGTACCGCCCATACTCCAAGCCCTGCCTACATTTCAACCAAACAGAATAATTAAAATTCATACCGATTTTCAGGCCTGGTCTCCATTTTCAAACCATCAGACCCAAATGGCTAAACATTTAATCTATTCACATTTTCAGCTAACACAGCTAGAAAAGAATACCCCTTGGGGCAGCATATTGTGCCTTAATATAAGAGAGTATTCACCCCACTGAAATGTCACAGTAATTTCACAACAATTCATACCTCCAGATTTTGGGACCTCCTTTCGTCCAATCATGTCCCAGTTAGTTCCACCACATATCAGAAGCTTGCCACATGTGTTTACAGGTTCAGGATCAGACTATATGCAAAAAAAAAAAAAAAAAAAAAAAAAAAAAAAAAAAAAAAAAAAACGAGATTCACATTAAACAACAGGCAATACTAACTTTGTGATTATAATTATGCAGATTTTAAGGTGAGATGAAAGGTCTGGATTTTTAAACAAATTCTCCCAATACATTACTCTAGGAAATACAGAGAAGACATTGAGGAGACTTAACATGTTTATATTTAGGGCTTTAGTGGTTAAGAGATAGTCAATATAACCGTCCTATGGCAGTGCATTTTAAAATTGAACAAATTCAAATATGTACCTTCTATTATAAATGTTCAGGCAAAGTAGATTTACCCATATTGTGATGTCACATATTGATTCATTCAATTTGCTACAGGGCAAGTTGCCATGGTTTTTCAGACTGTTAATTTCTTTATTGGATGCCATCTGCTCAAGAAAAATATTGTCTGGGCCGATGTTCCTTGTTGCTTAAGTGAACCCTAAATATACTGCATTAGTTTTTAAAAACGGGGTATACGTATATGTATTTCCTGCAAAACTAAAAAAAGAATAATTTTCACTCCAAGCCAAAGTTCCTTTTGTAGTCAATAATTTTTAGGAGCTCCAAAAAACCAGGAAACCATTTCTTTAAGTAATCTGAAATGCATTATTGACTAGACAATGGACTGGTATTAAAATCTATGTAAATTACAGTACTTACTGAATTTCCAACAATAAGTTCTTTGTACTGTAAGATAAGGCCATAAATTTTGCACTTTTTTCAACCCATATTAAAGTTGGATAATCTGGATAAAAGCCGTCTCATACATATTTTTATGATCTAAACATATTAAAATCAACTGACAATGAAAATTTCCAAATTTTGGTTACAGACAAATTAAAATTGCTGTCAATTTGGAATTTCTTGTCACAGAACACTGTACAACATGTAATGACAAGTGTACCAGTGTTCCATGCTTGGATCTTTTCGAAATAGATAATCAGCTATTCAGTAAGTTATAAATGCAATTTTTACAAACAAGAATTCTCTCTTGAAACCGATTTCTCGATCTGTACTATTGTTAAGAAATGGTTTTACAAAGCAGACGATCGCAAAATATGGCATGGGAAAATATGCTTTTGAGCAAGTCACGGTGTATAATTTCAATAAAACAGAAAATTTTCAAATGAATGTAATCTTACACGCCGCCAGCTTAAGCGAAATGACAATTTCCCGCGAAGACTCTTCACAATTGTCTAGCTCATAAATGTCAGGTCATATCAGCGTTCTATTTTCGTCACTTTCGGTTGTCAAACAAACCAAATTTTCTTTATATCGTATTCCATTGATCTTTTTGCTAAAAAAAATTATTTTCCGCAACTCAACCGGAAACAGCCGGTCAAAGAGATTTGCATGCTGCCCGAACGCCTGTCCGTCATTTGCATGAAAACTTTTCTGGTTGAACAAAATTGTGTCTTGGGAAAATCTGCGTGTGATCATAGGCGAACGAGTAAATCAAAGCGCTTTTATAAACTTGCTGCCGAATATAATTTGCTGTAATTTCTGAATAATCTCCAGAACTCCGCAATAATTAGATCTCCTACAAATTTATTAGCGGCGAGCACAGGCCGGTCAAACAGTACATCTAAACCTCTTCAAAAGAAATTTGATCCCGGGATATTGAACTGACGCGCAATCTCAAAAAGCTGTTTTTAAATCCACTATACCTGGTCTTTGTCGACTTCTTTGGCCTCGTCGGAAGTTGTGTCGGCTAAGGTTTCGTCTGTGAAGTGTGTATCCTCAATATTTTCTTGACCCGGTGATTCGAGCGGGGCTGATGAACATTCAGTCTTCGATTTCTTCGGATTTTCTTCTTCGCAGTCATCTAGCTCCACTTTTCTTCTCTTCGGCGGCGTTTCCAGGTCCGACATTTGAACAGCAATTAATCCTGAAAAAGTCGAAGAAGGTGCACGAGAGATTCCCCTTTCTCCTTTGTGTGCTGAACTGCTACCGCCAAATAAAGAGCTCCAGAATGAATGAGCTTGATAAAGACCTGGTGGAGGAGGAATGATCACAAGTACCCAGTACTTCCGCGCGGCGCGCTCACTCCGCGCGAGTTTCGCGCTAGCAATGCAAAGAGAACAATAGACAAGCAGGCCTCAGTTGTTCAAAGGCCGGATAACTTTATCCGCTGGATAAGGCACTATTCGGGGTCTAAAATATGCTTCACGTTAAACGTTGTCCAAGGTTTTCGTTCACTCCTAAACTAGACTGTGCTTAGAGTGTGCATATTCGCTTGTACACGATGAAATACTGAAATCTTTGCACAGATTGAAACTGTCGGATAGTGACTTATCCACTGGATAAAGTTATCCGCCCTTTGAACAACTGGGGCCAGGCCGTTAGAATCCTGATATTCCTGCGAGACACAAGAGACAGGAAAAAGGGTAAGAGCGGTTTAGTTTTGATGCTTTAGCTTTCAGCTTTTTGAGACTTATGGATTAACAAAGATCTCTCTGAAAACTAAAGCTATCCACCGTAACTAAAAACATTGCGACTGGTACATTTTTTCCGCACGGTGGATCACGGCTAAAGGCGATTTCAGTCTTCGAACTTTTTGTCAGTTTTGTTGCGCCACTAGCGAGAAAAGTTTGTAGAGACGTTGCCTAGTGTAACTAATGCTCTGAAATGAATATGACATACAGCTTTTGCTACGCTCAATATTGTATGAAGAACCGACTCCGGCTACTTACCGACTTACTAGCAATGATTGCGCTAGCCTCCTAGCCTGATACGTTCTTGGGCTTGTGACATTACGTACGCGTTCCTCCCGGGCAACAACAAAACATTTTGGGACCGAATCCCAGTACACCGAGGGCAGTCGGCGCAAAATCTTGCGACTTTGTACTGCTTGCAGTACGATAGCGAGCTTGCCAAAAGCTAATCTCTTGATTACGTCAGACCAGGAGTTTTATTTGTGGCAGAGTTTTCTCTCCCCGGTCCCCTCCCCCCTTCTTCGTTTCTATCGTTCTCGTACCAGTATCCGCGCGGTCAACTTGAAGCGAAAAAAGCACAAACCCCAACGGAAATGCTTGCTACAGGGGCTAGGGTGAAGATTGAGATCAAGAACCTTGTCACTTCATATCAGCTGAGTATAAAGCATTATTTTATTATGTTAACAAAACTAAATGCATGCTGCAAAGTATATTTCATGTCTTCCTTGTATATAAAGGTTATTTTTTTGACTTGCCGTCAGTCTTGAAAAATAGGTTTGTCTACACTAAAACTATAAGAAACTTGCGATTATTATTTGTTTTAAGTGGCAAACGTCAAAACACTACTGATCAAGCTTAAACACAATAGTTCGTACACCAAAGTGTTTGGGTTTCGCGCGGGAGGCTTACAAATTAAAAAAAAACGGAAAGTGTCAAGACGATTTGGACCTCTTTTGGTGAAACTGGTGGTGAGAGAGAAAAGTCAACTGAATGTTTGAAGGGACAATTCGTGATCTGTTCTAGTGAGCACATTTTGGAAGAGAAAGTGCGAGAATTTGAAGGAAGTTAGGTTGCAATTAAATCTGTGGCCGGCCAGCGACACACACGGCATCAATCGTTTTACTACAGTGGGGTGGTAAGTAATAGCAAAATTGGACCAATACTTTTAGTTTTCTGTTGATAGAAAAACATTCCAAAACATTCGTGACACTTCCTCTTTAACATACGAGCAGTAAAGGCTGCGCTGACTCGTCTCTTGTCTTTCATACGAGGTGCGCACGCGCGGGGTGTTGGGCCACGCTCCCCTTTTCGCGTTCGTAAGCGCACCTCGTATGAAAGACAAGAGAGACAACTAAGGACCAATCAGTTCCTCCCTTATTTCTGTCGTATGAGACACTTGAAGAATACCCTATCCTACGAGAGCAGATGCCTTCTTCGGCTTTTGATGAAACAAATGTCGGAAAGGGTGTCTACTCTCGCAGGCTAAGGAAGCTGGAAAAGTGACGTCCTCCAAGAAGGTAAAACTTGGTTTAACAAATACGTCATAAAATGCAATTAACCGATGGGTGCACGTGACAAAGTTAACAGCTCCTATCCATAGAGGCCCTGGAAGTTGAACTCGCGTTCCTTTGGCATACACTGTGGACCATAGGGGGTACCGTAACGCTCCACCTTCTGACTGCTGAACCAAGGGTCCGTGGGCGTGATCAAGATGGCGTTAGTAGAACCCATGGAAGGATCCTCGTCAAAGTAGTTGAAGGGCCTGATGAAGAAGTTGGCGGAGTTAGCAGCAGTAGCTGTGTTAGGTAGGTCCTCTGAGTGAGGCACGTGCATCATACCGATCGTTACCCAGGCAACCAGGTCCTCGTTTACGATGGAGTCGTTGTCCAGTAGATACTGACGAAAGTCCAGCTGCGTGTATGGAAAATGAAACAAAATATTAATAGATGGACTCTAGTCCAAAACGGTAATTGACCACTAGCATTTTCTCAAGTTTGCTCCTTAAATCTTTCTCCTGAATAAAGAGAATAGAAACACGGAATAAGATCTCCCGCGTCACAGTGTGGATGTAAGGCGAGGGCTGAAACCTAGTGGTGTTTAATATTTTCCCGAGAAGGAAGGAAAGAATCAAAGAAACAAAGAAAGAAAGACGCACGGACGTAAGTACAAAATATTGTAAGCGGTTGAAGAGGGAGGAGGGAGACTGAAGGTCATTCTACTGAATGAAACCTTTTTTTTTTCCCGATTGAAACCTGCTGGTCGCATGTGAAGTGTTGTCGGGCTACGCTGACTCCCATTTAGGTGTAACAGCTGGTCAGCGGCTTTTCTTACACGAGGAAATCTTCGCCCCTCTGCTTCTTCTTGTTCTTAGCTAGCAATGGATGTTGTAAACGAGGGGTTGATAGGCTTTCACGACTCTGATTAACATCTTTTAGGCATTTTGTAATGAAGAATATACAGTATATCGGGATAATAATCATTGTTCTACAAATCTCCAAAGCCGGCTAGAGGTACACATTTTACAGTTATTGAAAGAAAATTTGCCAAAGTCAAATCCAATCATTTGACGCATAGACGTGAAATTTCCACCAGGGTGTGTTTTGGTAAATACAATCAGCCCAAGTCTTCACTTCTACAAGTCTTAATAACATAATCGTATTAGACAAAATATCTTCCATTAACATACCAACCTGAGGATCAGTTGGCGAGTTTTGGTTGTACATGGAGCTGCTCTTTGTCTCGTTCTCTTTGTATTTAGTGACGGCCATTTGGTAAAGAGACCAGCTCATGATTGGTGTGATCATCTCATCTTCAGGATACAACTGTTTCAGGACATTTCCTAGTTGTATGCGATACCCTTTGTTCACACCCATCCTATTTTTCATCAGATCATTGAAGAAGTTGAGGTACTTTGGTGTATCAAAGTTAAACTTGTAAGCGGCTTCCAGCTCCGTGTTTTTCAACCTGCGTTTCAGCACCTTTTGGACACGGCGTTTGTTTGGGAACCACCGTTCGGTAATGTTCTCGATTCCAATCTCAATCGTCTCGTACGAATTCTTTCGTCCACCGACGTCCAAATCAACCTTGTAGTTGATCAGGTGGTCATGTGTGCCGCTGGTAAGATGCTCATGTAGTGGGTAGGCATAAGGATCTAGGTTTTTGTCATAGAACGTACCAAAGACGTATCCAGAAGCTGAGATCTTCACTTCTATGACGCCATTCTGGTAAAAGATGAAGTCAAACACATAATCGTAGTTACCCACAGTAGCCACTGTCCGCAGCACTAGCACCTGATTGGTCATCCCGCCATAGAACGTGTACCCGCCCATGTGGTTATTAGCGTAATGTCGGCGAAGCGCCACCCCAGTGTTTAACTCGAACACGCAAACAGCATTGCGAACTGTCAGTGGCTTTTCAAACCCGATCATGTGACTTACGTCGAAAAAGGTAGCGGTGTTAGGGCAATCCACCCCACGTGCCATCTCGAAGCTACTGGACCCCAATCCCCAGCTACTGTCGAGGAAGTTGTTCCATGAAGGGGTTGGGTAACAACCCCCGTAAGTGGCAGCCGCTTCTTGAAGACTGAGCTCGTAGATGATTCTTTCTCCATTGAACTTTATGTCGTAGATCTGCATTCCACTGTTAGAGTCCATTCTGAAATCAAAGGACCAAGACATGTAGCTAACATGGCGTCCCTTTACGGTATACCGTTTTCCATCAGGCTCGTACAATTCTGGTCCTCGCATTGGTTTGGCTGGTTGTGGATCACCTCGGCGCTCATAGCTTGAGAACAGCGGGTGTTCTGTTGGCACGGCGATCTTGATCTTCTCGATGGTGCCCATTGTTGTATTTCCCCACCAACTCATCAACCGAAGCAAATGTTTGATTGTTATAGATGACGCTAAGGATTTTCCATTTTGAGGTATCTGTTCCCGCATGATTCACTAACAAAGACAGATCTACGTGATGTATGTGTTTACCTGTCATTCGCCGAAGGAAAACAACCCAGTGGTAGCGATCCTCGCTCGTAAAACCCATTGGTGCTGTAAAGAGAAGATCAAGGCACTTTTCGGTGCAGCCAGGGTAATACGAGTAGCCGTCATAACTTTCTCGCATCAGCTTGGATAGCTTTTGAGATGCAAAGTTAACGAGTGCTTCTCTCAATGCACCAAACTCTACGGCTAAGTCATAGGGACGGGCATTAAATGGGACGGAATCTTTCTGTCCCCCTGGAACTTTTCTGGTCACGTAGTTGGTTGGCTTATTAGCAGGACTGACTATGTATTCCCTCACTACAGGAGGGTCAGTAGCACCATGGAATACCACTACAACAGCTTTCCGTTCAGGCATGGCTCCATTGCTGTCCAGGTACGCTAGAACTTCATCCTTGGACGGTGGTAACAACCGCACCAAATAGATGTAGTTGCTGTTGACAGTAGCCTCTTCGAACTTCGTAAGGTTTAATTCAGTTTGATCCATCAGATAATCCCTCACACCCACGATTTCATCCACGCTGAGGTCGTCAAAAACACCAGCAGACTTCGGTGTTTCATCAATACCAGACATTCCATCTGCACATGTCTTGACATTCTCGCCACCATTGGAAACAGAGCTGTTGCGTCCGTCTGGTGCTTCGGTTTTCTGCGACTTTGTGGCTACGACTATCAAAGCGATCAGGAGCGCTATGCTTATGACGATGAAGACAATTGCTAGCACCTTCCATATCAGAAGTGCATTACTTGGCGGGCTGGATTTCTTCTTTATCATAGGATAGCTCGTATCCATTTCTTCCTTCGGCATCCTGTGTGATTGTAACAGGCAATTTCAGCAAAATGATGAAAGAAGCAGGAGCTATTTAATGGTCTTTAATAAAATTCACTTAATTAAATTGAGCTCGTGTTGCGATAGCCTCCTTAACGCGTGGGGGGCCTCCCAATAACGCAGACGCTCATTGCATGGGCTCGTCACGCATTCCTCCCCAACAAGCGACGAGCCCAAACAGCGTCTGCGTAGGAGGCTACTTGCGAGAATATAACTAGAACGGCGCCATTTTCCGGCGGTGAATGCCTGCGATAACAGTCACCTTAGCTTTTCGGCCGGAAGCGACGTGTGTTCTCGTAGGCTACAAAGCCGCCAACCGAGAGGAAATTTTCCTTGTCTTGGCGTGGTATCAATGAAAATGAAATGATATGTGCCTGCATTGCATAACTAAGAAACACCGAACAATTTAAATTTACAAGGCTAAAAATACACGCTAGAGACATTCCGATTGACATGTTCCAATGGGCGCGCTTTAAGTAATGATTAAATTAGTTACAATTAGCACTACATGATGAAGCCTTGCCTCTTCTTTACGCTCAAACGAAATAGGAAGGCTGTCAGACGCTTGCACAACTCAACCTGGGAAACGTGGGAGATAACGAACGAGGAAAATACATGTAGATACATGATACATAGCACGAAGGATTGCGACCCTCAGAGGTCTATTACGGGGGTGAAGAGTGAGGGGTGAGTGCCGTGATTTAGTGCTTTAAGCGTTGCAGATCAATGTCATAGCATACATTAGGCCTTAGCATTGTCCGCATTGTTCAGTATTAAATTATTAAGAGATTCAGCAATTTTGATTTAGTGCTTTAAGCATTGCAGATAGATATCATAGCATAAATTAGGCCTAAGCCGTGTCTGCGTTATTCAGTAATTATAAAGGGATTCATTCAATCAACTAGTGTGTAAAACACCTCAAAATTGCGAGGTAAATTGCACTAGGGGTCGCGTGGGCTTTGCACAATCTGTGCCTGTGAGTAACTTGAAGTGCCCACCTAAAGCGGACCCAGGAAGCATGGTGTAAATGGTGACAGCCTGCAAGGACAGCAATCATTAAGTGCTGGATCACAGTCAGATGAAGTAATAAGTTATATGATAAACGTACCTGGCTGGGAATGAACTTAGTTTCCTCCCTTAAAAGCGCCTTCGGATCGACACGAAATATGATCTTGTTTGAGAATGCTTCTATCACTAAGCTGATGCGAGCCAGTGAGCCGTGCGCGTCACGCATGCTATGATACGAGCCGGGGATACGAGTCAGTACGTGCCAAAGATTTAATTTTAGGAATGCTTAAAAATAACGTCAAACGTGCGTTGATGTACATGATATGAATGTCCGGCATACAGTTGCGACCACCCATAACGTCAAGGATATGTATGTGGTCGCTTATGGGAGGTGGTCGCTTACCGAGGTCAGACCACAGCGGGGTTTAAATTTCGGGTAATTTACATATGGTGATTGCGGAGACCTAACCCTTTTGCCAGTGCTTATCGAAAACCAAAGTTACAACTTGTTAGGAGCGAACAGTAAACAGCATTTTTGCGATGTTACATTTCAACAAGAGAGGATGTTCAAACGTAAAACATCTACAACTTTCGCCTTAAATTAATCCATTTGCGTCGTTCTTTATCGCCACAATTTTTCTGTTGAGTAATACAAGGTTGCGGCGTCCGCTGTAATGCCCGGCGTATCCAATCGATGGAATCGATAATCGATAACAATCGATATTAATCGATATCAATCGATATCAATTAATCGATTGATATTGATAATCGATGACCAATCGATGGCGAAGATTCGTGTGGTTATCGATTGGTATCGATTATCAATACCAATCGATAGATAAATTGGTATCGATTGGTATCGATTGGTTGCAGATTGACGAAACCGGATTCGACGCATAAAAAACACAACTATGTACGCAGTAATTATAAACACATTTTAACGTCAATGCCCCGTCCACAGGATTCTTTTTTTTTTTTGACAAATTAAAAGTTTGTTCGATGGGCCAATCTATAGACTTCAAAAAACGGAAAGTGGTTGCATCGTGCCTTCACAGAAAAAATCTGGTAACAGAAGTTGTACTTTTGCAAACAATGAAATTGCCAGCAACAGCAGCATGAGTTGTTGCAAAATAATGAATAAAGCAGCAATACCTAGCCTCATAATAACGAACACAAAGACCGATCACATACATACAAACTAAAAAATCTATGAAGGCGTCAGTTGTGTCTAAAAGAAATAAAATATGCAGCAAAAGATTTAAAAGACGTTCCTTTTTTCATCCTAGTAGTAAGCGATGAGCCATTTTAGTTTTGGTGTTTGGTATATTCTGGGTCGGAATTTGTTTTACCAATTTCGTCCCCAGGGCTTCCTAAAAATGGCGGATGATCGGACAAGTAGCGTGCGTGACGTCTGTTCAAGGTTGCTGAGCCAATCGATAGCAATCGATGAACGGTTTTTGTGTGGTTATCGATTGGTCATCGATTGGCCGATACCAATCGATACCAATTAACTAATTTTATCGATTGATATCGATTGATCGATTGAATTTCCGATCATCGGTTTCCATCGATTGGATACGCCGGGTGTAATGACGTGGGCCAATGTGTTACAGCGACACATTTTGCAATTTCCGGCCGTGAGAGAAACAGCTGATTGTGTGTCAAGCGGTCGCCTACCCACGGGACGTTAAAAACAATTAAAAATTTTAAACAATCAAAAAAAAAAAGAAGACGTAAAGAGGCGTGACATCAATGGTCCCTGTTAGCTGAGAATGAGTGTCATCTCTAAAAGTGGTCGCTTACGAGAAGTGCTCGCCTACGAGAGGTTCCATCTATAGTGACTTGACTTGAAAACGTTTGGTATTTTGGAAAAGCGGTTGCTAATGAGAGGTGGTCGCTTACGAGAGGTGGTCGCAGAGGGAGGTTCGACTGTATTACAACTATACTTGGAACTGTAGTGAGAAAAATTCCAATTTCCCTAAAAAAAATAAATCGATCTCAGGTATTAGTTTTCGCATCCTCGATCGGAGACCCAGGGGCAGATAGTGGAGTCAGAAGTCAAAACGGATAGGCTTAAACTTATCCGTTTTGACTTCTTACACCTTTTTCTGCCCCTGGGTCTCCGAGGACGCAATTTTCGATGAGTTTTGTTGAATTACAAATGATGGCTTAGTCTGGTTAAAAAAAAAAAAAAAAAAAACAGCCAGGAAAAAAACTGAAACAGGAAACAGACCTAATTAAGCAATGTTTAGCTTTTCATTTCACCTTTTACCTTTTATGGGTACGTGGGTTTAGAGCTTTCGGTGTAGGAAAACATGTATTCCGTCTCCAAAACAGCTGGTCTTCCGGAATCGATAAAGCTGCAGCTCGCTCACAGACTCTCTTTTGGCTCGTCACGTGATCTATCCCCCCTTCTCCCCCCCCCCCCCCCCCACCCCAACGAGATGTCGAAAGATTGCGTAACTAGCCAAAAGAGCGTCTGCAAGGGAGGCTAGAGTCAGTAGCACGTTATCAAGGATTAAGTTATTATTCCTGTTAATTAATAACGTACAATTCTAATTCTTACTCGCTGCTAATCAAGAACATAGCTTTGAAAATTGCGTCACATTGGTGATCCCGTAGCGTTTTCATTTTCATAAACTTTTTACACAGAAGTTTAGAACAATCAGCGTTGAAAAGCGCTTTCTTTGCCAGTCAGTATGGATTGCTCTTGTTATATCTTCATGGCTCGCGTGGCTCGCTGACTCGCACATTAGGCAGACCCACTTGATACGGCATACGGTTAGATGTATAAGGCAAAATTATTACAGGCGCTTCGTATGACAAAGAGAGGTTTAAGCTCAGGTCAACTAATCAAAATATTATCAGCTAATTTTGGAAAAATATAAAAGTTTTTTTCACGGTTTTCTAAAACTGGCAATTTGAGCAAGAAATTAACGTCAAATTACCAAATAAGTAAATGAAACATCACATGGTGGTGTTGTCTATCATTACATTGGGTTAAAATGCGTTTACTCAAGGGAAAATTGTTCAGGAAAGTGAGACTGTAATTTGCAATAAGAAACGACCTCAAGTGGTGAATACTGAACAATATCTGAGAATTAAAACACGAGTTGGCGCCATTTTGCGAAAAGTACTGAACAAGACCTGTAAAAACGAAACAAATGAAAAAGAAAGCTACTCGAGATCAACTCGAATGCTCAAGGGGTGGGGGCTACAATAAAAACGAGAATATTCAAAGTGAAAACTCGCCTGAATAGATTTGTGAGATAAAAACTTCGTTGACTCTTGATTTGAACACTCTGGTCTTTAATAATAAAGTAAATATGGTAAAGAAACATCTCTCTGACTTAAGCAACAAAATTGACCACATTCTACAGCCAGTTTTCCGAAGCCGTAAACTTGGTGACGATCTTAAAGTGCAGGAGCCTAAGCCACCCGTGATCAATCAACAGTGTGTTGTGTATCACTTTGTATGTGATCTGTGTGATGCAGATTACGTCGGCTATACCAGCCGTCACCTTCACCAACGCATTGATGAACATCGGTTCTCCGCCATCGGGAAACACCTGAAGAATAATCACCAAGTTGACACAATTGGCGACCTGACAAGCAACTTCACCACCCTAAAGAAATGTCAGGGAAAGCTTGACTGTTAATCTTTGAAATGCTTTGGATCCGCAAGAAGAAACCAAGTCTAAACATCCAGTCAGACTCCATTCGCGCGGAACTATTTGTCTAACGGACATAACTCACATTTTATAACACCTCTCTGAATGAACACCAGACAGTTACTTTTAATTTATTCTATTTCACACCCTTACTGTATGTATAAATTATCTTTTCTGTTGCATTCTTTACTTGATAATGGTGCCAAGATGACACCGAAACGTCGTTCCGTTTTTTCGCTTATTTTTATAGTCAACCGTATTTTTAAATTTAATCTTATTAATTTGACTACCTATTTTAAGACATTTTGCTTAATGTTTTACCACCGAGCATCACGTAGCTTATAAATTTGTATTACCGTAACTATATACAGTATGATTGCTAACGCCAAATAACATTATATATGTCTTCTCTATTTACGCCGTGCTCACGAGAGCCAACCAGCTCGAAACAGCTGTCCACGGTAGCCGCATTCTGTTGATTCTTGGTTTGGTCTATATCAGAAATTTGAGTCACCTATTTTTAAGATCGTTTAATCAGTGGTCCTTTCTTCAGACATGGTCAGTTTTCCTTGATTCGATTCGGGGACCTTTCTTTTTCTTGTATTGCAGGTGACGTATAGACTTGTTTATTATATATACTCACAATATATTCAGTAATCAGTAATCAGATGACGTCACGTGACAGACTGTCAGATGCGGTTCAACCTTGTTTTACATGTCTCCCATTAGGAAGGGAGAAATATCTCAGTTTTCACTCATGTGCATGGTAAATTCTTTGGTCCAAATAATAAAAGTTTCTCTGATATAGTTGGCGGGAAGGCTTTCTGTTTCATAATGGTCCTCCCTATTTTCTCTTGCTTTCATTCATTGTGCCTGACAAAAAATATTTCTAATTGTCTGTTTCACCGCTTGTCTAACTTCCGTCATTTTCCAACAGTAAAGAAATGGGTTGAGCGTTGAGTTGAAGAAGACAAGTATTCCAGTAGCAATCCAGACAATACTCGACGGAGAACCATTATCACGAGATGTTGTGACGGCAGTTGAAATAGTATATGGGAGGTAACAAACAAGTAAAGCTGAATGTATCCATAATGCACTGGAAACAGTCTTTTTGTAGCGGCCCATATTCATCCCTGATGTACCAAGGCCGTTGCCTTGAACTTCGTCCCCGATTTGTGCTTGGTGATGACGAAGGATGAGGTAAATTTTTAAGTAACAACAAGTGGAAATAGTTAAACACAAGAAAATCCAAACGCAGCTTCCAAAGAAGAAGATGCGCTTGTCCCACAAATAGTAGGTCAGAGGAAAAGTTAAGTGTACAATCCAAGAAGTTATGAAAAATAAACGAACGCGTGTTAAAGTCACAACCTGCCTGTATCGTAACCCTAGCATTAAAGCCAGTAGTCTGTCCACACTTATTGCAGCCAACGTGCTGATTGATTCTCCACACAGTACAGAGCTAGAAGCGTGAGCTAAACCTTCCGTTATTCCGCAAACACCGCTCCAGTTCTTGTTCGCAACCGTCGCTAAATAAACAATATACAGAGGCTGAGATATCAGTCCGACGCAGAGATCTGTGGTCGAGAGACAACGGAGTAGAAGTTTGGATGGCGGATGAAGAGATGAAACTTTGTGAAGAGCGATGAGAATCAGTATATTCCCAAATATTGCGACCAATGATAAAATTGTATTTACAGAAAGAAAGAACTGAGGATTAAATTCAAACTTGGTGCTTACACCTTCTTCAATAAGTGTTTGAATACCCAGCGTGTCAGAGCATAAAGACATTACAATAGCCTCTTGGTGCTTATGTGCGGTAGAGTTAATCATTTGGGATCCTTTTCTTTTCAACTGAATTCAACTTACAGCATCCGCGTTCGCAGCTTTGCAGGCTTCGGGACCAGGTGATAACTTAACTGAGTGTAGCAATTCAAAATGCAAAACTACGAATGATAAGCTATCAATTCACCTATTGTAGAGTTTGACGTTTGTTGACGTTAAGTGGCTGAATTAAAACCAGCCACCCACCGGCCATGCTAGGGACACCATGGAGATTTTTGACATTTTACGGAATTAAGGTAAATGTACTGGCAAATTTTGAATTCTTTCACTGTAAAAAATCTACCTGCAGTAAGTTTAGGCAATGTTGCATGCATATCCATTTTTCATTTTTTGAATTTACCTTCGATTAAAGAGAAACTCTCCTCGAATGTTGCTTGATTTCCCGGTAGTTGAAAGAGGCATTTTTTATTTCTGTCTCTAAGGAAAGTGACTGGCAGGTGACGCTGCAGGAGAGCAATTTGATTCTTCTGTTCAGCGGTTTTCCATTATTAATTCTTGCATGTTTGCCAAAGCAAAGATGGCTGCCGATAGTGTGCATCGTGTGAGGCTGCGTTTCCGGTTGAATTTAAACGATAAATTTGATTGAACAGGTAAGTATTTTATATTGTCTTTCAATTTTTGTGCAAAGCATCTAAAACTATCTTCCCCTCACTAAGACACAAGTAATGCTAGCGCGTCCCGATAACGGTCTGTTCAATGTCTGTTGGAAGAATTTACGGAAATTATTAGCTAGTCACTTACCACTTACAACTCAGTGATCATGATCTCTCGCTCAAGTAAACCTGAATAACTTTTTGGTTAGACATCCCTCGTCTCTGATATACAACTACGGAAGAACTGCAAATGGTAATCATTGCAACAAATTAATAATTCCGTATACCTTTTCGCTTGAGATCGTAGGGAGGAACATCGGCCCCTACTTCACTCTGTCGGTACTGCCAGGACCTCGGGACAAGGATGCTTGTGTCACGTACTGATTAATACTTCATTCTCAATTATTCACCAGGCTTAACATATTCCATCACATTTATTCCATCGCGCTGCCACACATTGACATTCCAATCCTAGCAGTATGCAGGATGTTTGTCCCAGAATGATGGCCTTAGCTCCAACGAGTCTCCTATAGCTTAGGTTCGACTCCTGATAGGAAAACTCGGATTTTTTCCCGAGTATGTCTGTGTCACTTACTGATTAATACTTCATTCTCAAGAACTAAATATTACGCTAATGAGCATGGCATCTTGTGGGGGTTCAGCGAGCTTAAACTGTTTTAGTCAATCAGGACATTTGGTGGGTTTAGCTTTGGGTGAAGCAAATTATATTTCTAACTCTCGTTGGTACCCCCACCTTTTGACCCGAATTCCCCTAGTTTTCTTTCTCCGTTCTCTGGCTCCCCATTCGTGTCCTCTCCGTATACAGAGAGCCTGGCCAGACTATTTCAGATCATTGTAGTGTTCTTCTATTGGTTTTGGATACTCAGTTTTCGTCAATTTTGATTCAGAAATCTAAGATCGCAGAACTAACTTAAAGATGACCGCCAGATGGAAATGATGACGTCACGATGATAATTCCTGTGTCATGACCGGCATCACTTCCAAGTCAAGTCATCTTATTTTGGTAGGGCGGCCCTTTCGGCACTAGGCTGGTATCCAGGGGCCCTGCATATCTTAAATACATACAAAAAGTAAACAATAATAGTTAAATATCACATATGATGTCTTTTATTCATGAGCTGACCAAGACTGTTTCAGAATGACAGGTGTCTACTACAAATGAAAGATACTGCTACTACTCTGTCGCCCCACAGGAGGGCCCTAGCGTAGCTGTTTCAGGTAAATGCATCCTGTACAGTAAGGGTGGCAAGCTCTCCATAGCAATTTTTAGATACGGTTATGTGACAACACAGTCACACGATGTCATGCGATGTTAACATTAGTCCTTTACGATGATTACTCTCTCATTCATCCATTCATTCATTCATTCATTCATTCATTCATTCATTCATTCATTCATTCATTCATTCATTCAGTCAGTCAGTCAGTCAGTCATGACAAGTCATCCAGTCGAGTCACTCACTTACTCACTCATAAATCACAAGTATCAAAATGCAGGGATCCTAAACCCTTTCCCAAGAAAAGTCAAGTTCAACACATTAGGCTTCTTCCTTCTCCTACCCCCGAAGGGTACATGTACAATAAGCTTGCATTGAAAGCCCTTCCATGCCAAGAAAAGGGCAGAGCATGATCAGAGTGCAGTCAGGGAGTGGGCATGAGTAGCCTGGACCCGTCTGATTATTTGAAGTCATGTTACGGTTTTCTGTTTTGTGAGGCAAACTGAATTCATGCAGCGTGCACTAAGAAAATAATGTCAAACTGCTCAAACACAGGGACAATACACGCATGGAAAACAAAAAGGAGAAATTCTACAATATTATAACAACAAGAAAGGAATGGCGTTCTTATGAATCAGCCGTCCTCATTTTTAACTGTTCATGGAAATTTCAATATTGTGACCCCTTGGATGTTCCTTTCTTATCCAGTTCCTCCCTTTCGTCGCTGTTTATTGTTTTACCATCGAAAGGCGGTTTCCTGATGCAGGGATCCAGTTGTCTTCCAGGTGCAGGAAGAGTTGGGAGGGGGTGTGGACGAGACCACCTGATCAGGCTTTGCCCTCTCCAATCTTCTCACCTTCCACTCCAGACTTCTCTCCCTTAATTCCTCCCCAACCAACAGCTAACAAAATGACTACGCGTCAAGTAGTGCGATGACAATTTCCCAGTATCGCTCAAGTCACGAGAATAAAGACAATGATCACCAGAAACTGATTTTCTTGATTTTCCCCAAGTAATACAAGACGAAATATCTGGAGAACAATGCGGACAACATGCACATTGTAGTTGGAGCTTATAAAGGGTTAATCTACCTCAACACAAGCCCCAAACCAAATAGCAATCAGTGCATTTACAATCAGCATCACCACGCTAAGTCCCAGAGTGTTGAACAAAGACACGTCAGACATTGCCCCAGCTTCGTCCTTTGCTTGTGTTATACTGAGCTCAACAATTCTCAACCCAAATTCTGTCGCCAGGGGGGCTACAATGTGGAGTAACTGGTGACTGGTGCCAAAAAAATCAAACTTCCCTGTCCAAAGGCGCTCGGGTATCCTACTGCTGTACACAAGGCCCATTAAACTTGTGCAGGCCACGTGACAAACGTAGTAACCAATAGAGAGGTTACTGCATGCAGAGAAAGCAAGGCAAGCTGCGGTTGCGTGACAAGAGCAAAATGTCACACCTGCTATAAAAGGTAACCCAGTGTTCATCCAGGCAGCGAGAAATAGGACAGTGCGGAAAAGGGCGCTAAATTTGCTGGTGCCAGCACCTGTCTTGCAGCAACTGTAGGTAGCAAGACCGCACAGAAGAGCAGCAATGCACAGATACAAATATGGCGACTGAAAGATGAGCCATTTTGTGTTGATTGGCCGAGTGTAGAAAAACATTGCTTGGCTGGAGGTGAATGTATAAAGGCTGATTGCCGCGTAATCCAAGTAAAAACCGGTTTTGTAGGCCCTCTTGGAGATGCAGGAGAATAAATGCGCAATGGCACTTGTAGAGTACATTACAACAGTTCCTAAAGCACCGGATACAAGGGGTAAACACAAAGGATCCAGCAGTGAATGATTTGAAGCACTAAAAATCATCCCAAATCTCACCATAAAATACAATGAAGTGACAAGATGACTCCAAATGTTGAAGCTCTGGTTGTGGAGGTAGCAGAGACTCTGTACACACTGCCATGCGGTGCTGTAGGCTTCACGATATCCTGATTTGATGAACGGTTCTCGGTGCCACTCAGGCGTCTCATGGTCACTGAACAACAGCTTTTCCTGATTACAAAACATTTTCTCATCACACTTGTTGGCGAAGACTTTGCCGCGCTTTCTCGGGTTGTTTGACATGTGACTCAGTGTTGAGACAATTTGTAGGAATCTCTGCTTGTAGTCGGTAGGCCTTCCACACACAGACCTAAACAGTGGAAACATCACCATACTCATTACAAGTGAATTGACGCGACGCGATTTGTAATACCTCTTTAAAAAAAGCCTTTATGTTAAATCATTTATTTTGTTTTATTTTCAGCTGAAGCTACTTATGCCTTTTTTTCGAACTGTCTAACTGCTTTATTCGTAGCCGTCGAGTGTAGCAGCTCTTGTAAGCTTGCATGTAATTGCCTTAATTATGTCGCAGCTCCTATTGATTTTAGGTTTGGGGGTATTGTTCTGTCGTTTGTTCCGTTGCTTCCTAGAAGGGTTGCCAGCTAATCATGGGAGACGTTATAAGAGCTGCTACATCGCCCTCGATTCACTGCGTTTTTACATTCCAGACCTATTTGCGATTGCGGTATTCTATGAGCCCGCCTGCGGGCCCTCATTTTTTTAAATTTAATCTATATTAGTGAATAGAGTTGTTGTTGTTTTTGCTGTTGCTCTTATTTGCCAGCTGATTTTTACGCGGCACTTTTCCGGCGATATCCAGTCTGAAACATTTGTAAACATCTAAGCATCGTAGAATTCTAGCGCGACGCCTATGTTTTTCTCCCTGAAAAGATTTTCAACCAATAGTAATTACGAATTATAACCGTTGCTACGAGTCACTAGGAAAGGAAAGAGATGTTTAATAGATATCAGGCAAATTCCTTCCCGGCAGTAACTGGAGATATATACCACGGGTCAAGCCATCAGAGCCAGTTGCAAAGTGTAGTTTGCACCAAGTACGTAAGAAGTTTTGAATTTAGTGGCCATTGGAAGGATTTCTCTCTGGCTTAATCCCTGTGCTCAGCTTGCGAACAACCGAAATCAAATAAAATGGTAATGTATCAAAAGTATTAGGCTTGTTTAAATAGCAAGTAGGTGAAGACAGGAACAAAAGTACATATTGACTTGCTTGTAGCACGAGCCAAATGCACTCAATAGCCCGAGTCAAGTTCGAGTCAAGCCCAAGTACTATATGATATCTTTTTTCCTAGCTCCAATTTTTAAGTGCCTTGGAAAATATCGAGTTAAGCCCCGTCCATGAAGGCCACTTAGGCTCGAGTACAACTTAGTTTTCTAGTGTATAATTACTTTTCGTGGTCTGATAAAAGATGCCAGTGATGAAATGGTCCACAATTCTACTTGCTGGATTCGTTATCAGTATTGTTCTCTCTGTCCAGTTCGTAGCTATTCAAAGCTACTGTAGAAACCTTACCTAGCGGGCCGAAATGTTTACAAGCATTCCTGAGAGATGCAAATAGCACTATTCAAAACAAAGCCTTTCAATGCCGGTTACAGTAACAAAACGGCACAAAGCATCGCGAAATATCAGGACTTCATCGGTTAGTTCGATACTACCACCGTCACTATATGTTGCGGAAATTTGGCCTATTATGCCTGTAAGTAAACACAGGCTCCTTATCAGAAACTGTTAACGAATGAAGAGGAGTCGGGCTATGAGCTATTTATTTCTAGACGCAGCGTGCTAGGGTTCGTAGTTGTTCGGCAACTGAGTTCCTAAGTTTCTGACAACATCATTGATCACCATTACTGGGCTTAAAGTCGAATGAAACTGCTCAACTTTCTTCAGCGCTGGCAAAACTGGAAAAATGTGATAAAAAGTAGAGTTATTTATTATTTGAGCTTGAATTTAATTTGACACGTACTACGAGTAAACTTGTACCTATAAAAAAACATGTAATATTAATCGGACCTACCAGAATCTAGAATCCGCTGAGGAAACTTCTTAAGCGGTTAGTAGCTCCTCTCCTGAACAAACTCATGACACAAATGAACCAGATTAGTTATTATTTTACATAAAAGCTTGTAAACTATGAATGGCAGATAGCAGTGGGGAAGAAAGGGGTTGCATAGCATTTCGTCGGTATATAATATATTTAAATATTGCTTGGTCGATAAGCAACGTTAACGAAAGCAAAAGTTCACTTTACAGTTATTTTAAAAGAAGCGGGGATATTTTCCCTGAAAACAAAGAAACAAAATTAAAATTTGCCATACAGGACTGCTTTGGGCTGCCCTTTTTAGTTTTCTAGGCTTAGATAAGTTAAAAAGATTTTCTTTCTTAAAGAAGATTGGTGGTGAATATTTGGATGTTTAGAGTCGAGTAGCTTCTCACCAAGGCAACATGACTCATTACACAATAGAAGTCAAACTATACAAAGGAATTGACAGCATTCTTACCAGTCTAGTTGTGTTGCTAAGTATGTTATTGATTTATACGTTAACGTATGGAATAGCTGTCATATAGAGATCGACGATGTTGTTTCTCTGTTTGTTTCTCTGTTGATCTGTGACTGGGAAGAACTAAACGTTCCAGCAAGACCGTCTTGTGCAGTCAAAGGTGCACCCGTCTTCTAGAGAATATGGAGCCATAAAATCCAGCATCGATTTGCATTAGAATTCTTTCGCTAATGTGAACAAACAGTCAGTTGGAATATTTAGAAATTTATTACTCCCTGAGAGGAAATGGACTGGTCACAAGGACGCATGTATTGATAACGACTCGATTTTAATTTGTATACGCAAAATCCGAACAATTTCCCCCGGGACAATTCGCCCTCTACGTCTAGTCCCTTAATAATGGGACCGAGTCGCATCCTTCATCAGAGTGCGAAATAACAGAATGTAGAACGCACAATGAATTTTGCATAATTGAATACTGTCTGCATAAGCTGCATAAGTTAAAGTTTACTTGAATCCTATGTCAAAGCCAATGGCTCAACTTTCTGTTACCAACTTTCCTTTTGTTAAACCTGGTTTAATTAAACATGTTTTGTAGGTGTGAATGGGGCTTAAGTCTTAAATGAAAATTACTGAAATCGTCAGTTTTTTGACCTCTTTATTCTGTTCTTTCTCGTGTTCGTACGTAAAAGCAAGCGCCCAGCTTGTGTTGTTAAATTGGTACCTGGTTTATAAAAGCATTTCTCTTCAGCTCCCTATAGTAAATTGTGTGGAAGCGCGAATTATCTCAATAATATTGAGGTAGATTTGCCGACAGCTTGCTGAAAAATGTAGCAGACAAGAGACCCCTTAAAAATAGAATTAATTTTAGTCGAAGCTTGTTTTAACGTCTCGGCTATCAAAACGGAGTCAAACTTATCACCCCCGTAGTAAGCTTAGTGTCCAACGAAAAAACTGTGCAGTGCCATAGACAAGTACTGAGCAGAATAATATCTTTCCTTTTAATGTTCACATATTTTAATTTAACAATTAGTATTTTATCCACAAACTCAATTTACGAAAACATTTTTGCTTACAGTTCCGAAAGGTCCTTTGGCTAAAGGCATGTGATTAGCTTAACAGGTGTATCCAGTTTCATTTAGTTACTGCTGCTTCTTACTAACGGTCTCGTTCTCTCTAAGAGCCCTTGAAAACCACAATGCAATTCCGGCATTGATAAACATCACCAGTATGGCTGCGCCCACGGTGTTAAGAAGTGTTACATCAGCGGTTGACTCCTCCAATACATTTTCACGCTTCTTCCAGGCCTTCTTGTGCTTGATGTCAAATTCAATAAGTTTGAAGGCAAATTCTGTGGCCAGTGCTACACAAATGTGCAAAAAATGATGGCTATTTCCAACCAGGTCAAATTTACCAGGAAGCAGACGCTCTGGAAACCGAGTGCTGTACATAAAGCCCGCTAGAACGGTGCAAAAAGCGTGACCGAAATAGTAGCGAAGAGGCTCACTGCTGCAGGGAGAGAAGGCCGTGCAAGATGAGCTACTTGCGTGACAACTACATAGTGTCACGCCAACTATGAACGGTAACGTGCCGTTCAGCCACGCGGCAAGGACTGGTAACGCACGGAGAAATGCACTAAACCTATGGACTAAAGCCCCTGTCTGACAGCAGCCATAAGTTGTGAGAAAAGAAAACAGGGCTGCTAAACACAGGAACAAAGATGGCGACTGAAAGATAAGCCAGTTTGTGTCCATTGGGCGAACGTAGAAAAACATAGCCTGGCTTGACGTGAATGTGTACAAGCTAACAGCTGCGTAGTCGAAGAAGAAACAGGTCTTATATCCCCGTTCAGACATGCAGCTTAAAAGATGCGCTATGGAACTTGTAGAGTAAAGAGTCAAGGTTCCTATAGCGGAAGCGAATAGCGGCCAATTGAAAGGATCTAAGATGGTAGGAGCCTGAGTGAACGCGGCCATTGCGTAACGTACCACAAAGAAACAAGTGGCGAGAACGTGGCTCCAAACATTGAAACTCTCGTTGTTGATGTAGAACAAGCTTTTGAAGCATTCCCACGGTGTACTGTAAGCTCGCCTGTATCCTGTCTTGATGAAAGGTTCTTGAAGACCCTTTGGTATTTCACAATCTTCAAAAAGACGTTTACCGTGACCTTCTTTGTTGTAAACTATGGCATTGCTGCTGTTGTTGTTTCTGTGCATTCTGTTTACCAAACCTTGGTCACAGTCTGCGTAAAAAAAAGTTGATTTGATCTAATTAGATGAAAGATGAAACTTTTGTATAATTATTTGCTAAGCTACAAGAAACATACAGTTATTGACCCTAAGAATGCAATCCCGCCCTGTGAGTTGGTTCTCTACTAATAAGCGACCAGCTCTTAAACCCCCCGATCACATGGTACAAAATGGGATAGCGAATATCAGACGATGTACCCCGTCCGATTTCATATAAGTCGCCTGATTTTATCAAGAGTAACAAACAAAGAATTCCGAAATGAAATCACCGGGCGTTTTCTGCCACCACACCCATCCCCTTCCTGGCCCTTCTAGGCTCCCAAGTGAGGTACAGTGGAACCTCGAACCGGCTCTATAACGAAGACCTCGGTATAACAAGCGATATTCTCCAGCCAGGCCTTTTAAAATGTATGGAACAGAACCTCGTGATAACGAGCCCTCAATAATGTAAAGAGCCAATTTTCCCTAGTCCCTTGGCATTTCGTTAAATCGAGGTTCCACTGTATAGGGCAAAAAGAAAAAATCGCCGAGCAAGTGTCAATAACAATATTGCATTCTCTTGGCCACCGTGCGTGTTCAACATTATTGAACGCGCGCATGCTCGCTAAGCTGAGTTTGCGGGTATCTGTATCTTGGTGATGATTTATTGTTTATGTACTTCGCGCGCTGCCGCGTGAGTGTTCAACACACACTCTGGCGAATGAACATGCAAAGTTTTGAATCTCTCAACGACGAAAGCTTAAACACAGGCGACTTCTCTTCAAATAGAAAGAGAAGAGGCAAAGGAGTAAGTGAAACTGTAAGAGCAGGAAAAGCGAGAAGATGGCCTGACGAGGAGATTGATCGGTCTCGCCCCATTTTTTGGGGAAAACCACCCAATGTGGCGTGGGTTTGTTTTCCGAGGATGCTGGGTGGATTTTGGTAACGGGCTGAAAGACCGAAACGAATGATGGGTTAAAATCATTTTTCGAAGGACGTCCAGTTATTAAATACCCGGCCAAAAGACTGCAACATCATTCAATATTATTGAATCCAATATTGTTGTACGATCGGTTGCACAGTGTTGAACAAGGTGGTCAAACGAATGCAACATGTTTGATGCGGCAACATTTGGACTCAAGGGTCTGGGACTGTTTATCAGTAAATCAAGTTTTTGTCAGAGCTGTGTTTTGAAATACTTAACATCGAAAGAAATAGGAACTCACAATATTTCTGTATTGCTTAGTGACCATTACGGTTCACTGATGGCTTTGCATATTTTCTCGCTGAACTTAGTGCTTAGTCACAACTGACACCAGCGAAATAATAATTCATAATACCTGCGAAATTTGGCGGCTAATTAGTTAGGCCATCAGTTCGTTCAGAGAAAAAGTGCTAAAAAGAAACAGTTCGAACACAATGCTTGTTTTAAATGATAATAATACGGTGGAAAATATAATGGATCAATATATCTTTTGGGCTCAGAAATCATGACGTGCGGGCCGCATATTCTTGAAAAACGGATCCATAAATTAAAACACTGCCATGACAGCTTTTTAAAAGTTATTATATGTTGAAAAATATAAATCACTACAAACTGACTTGGGCATGGTCGAAAAAATTAATGCAGTGTTGCTGTGCATGTTTGTACTGAAAATTAGCTTAGCAAGAAGCTGAAAAGCTTGTTAAAAATATCGTGTTATGAGTGTTAAAGAACGGGAATTAAATCCACCTACACACAGTACACATGACTGACGCAAATCATTGCATAGTTCGCTAGGTTTGTTCGACCATTTTACACATAAAAATAATTGTAAAACGATTTGAAAAGTCGATATAATTTCGGGTAATCGTAAGTAAAATGCTTTTTGTACTGAACTACAATAACCTAACCAAACATGGCGAGAAAACGGAAGGATATTCTTCCGCTGTGATTTTAAAACAACATTTGCATTGTATAAATCGTGAGCGTTTTCCGGCCTATTCAAATTCAGTTAGAATACTATATATTTCCCCGACTTACCAAGGATTTCGCATGCGTCCTTCCTAAGATTATACTAACATCTGAAGAAATGTTTCCGTGCCAGGCCGGGGAGTTTAACGGGATACTATGCGCGTCTTCCTTCATGAATAATTACAGCTGAAAAAACAAATAACCTGTTTCCACTTCCAAATATAATCATTATGCAAAGTGTTCGGTTCAGTTGTCGGCAGAAGTAATTGTTTAAACTGTGGCGATATTTGCAAGTTAATCGAGTTGCATTCATAACTATGAGTAATTTTAGGTGCGTTCGCGCTGACTTAGCCGACATTGGGCAAATCTAAATTCTTATGGACGTTATCAAGTTATCATTTTTTCATTTCACAGTATTTTTGTGCGGGCAAATCATTGAGGAAAATGTTTCACGGTTCCCTAAGAAAGCGTCATCAGTAGCAAACTCTAAGGGCCAATATCAACAGGAATATTCTGCTCACTGTCAGCTTTAACATATTGCTTATGATCCTAGCTCAGTTGGAAGAATTAATTTTAACATATCAAGACAATCCCGTGCAGTCATATTTACTTTGCTGATCTTTTTCTTTTTTCCCATCACCTGTATGTTTACTCAAGTAGTGAGATTCTAAGGAGAAAGTATGTACTGGTCACTATATTGTGGTTTAAACGAGAATGTTGAACGGAGAGCGTTGACGTGCCGGTGATGGACAGTATTGGCCCTTATATATGTAGACAACTTATAGGGTCATTATACGACCTTTAGGCGCCTATAGCCTACAGCCTGACCACCTGTGCCATGTATTAAAGCCCCTGGCTTCGGCATCTCATCGTAATCTCTAGTCTGTGCTATGTTAAAGAATTATTATTAAAGCACTAAAGCATTAAAAACTTGACTTTCTATAATTCAGTTCATTTTTTTCTGTTCAGTCCCATTTTAAAATAAATGTCATATTGACGGCCCAATTCTGTAAGCATTCCACCGCCGACAAACTAGCCATGATGTACTAGCAGATTTCGAGATAAGATAACTTCCATCGTATGGATAAGGACGAATGTATCATCGGTGTAGCATTTTCGGCAGTTAGTCAAACGTGACTGGAATAGCTTGACCATAAATAGTGATTTAAGTGTTTTTTTCCGTAGCTTTGGCCTGGGCACCATCATATTATCGTATATTGGAATCTTCTCACCCGATATTCAATCGCACGAAACTGTCGATCCAATCTTCCAAAACAAGTTCAGTTAAGAAAAGAAAGAAAACAAAGAGCCGTACCGCCATACCGGTTGTTGTTGTTTGTTTGTTTGTGTTTGTGTTTTTTTTTTTCGTTTTGTTTTCTTTTTTTTTTTTTTTAATTTTGCTTTAAACAATCTATATCCGTTCCACTGGATATAATTGTGGAAAAGTCTGGTTCGTACTACAGTACCGTCAGACATGCATATGCATCATCTCCTACAACTGTAATTTTTGAAATGAAAATGGCTGTCTAAAACAATTATCAGTACTTATAAATGAATATTTGAAAGAAGTTTGCAAGGTCATTAGATTTTTGTTTTTGTTTTGTTTCTTTTCATTAACAACCATGAACTACGCATCAGTAATTTAATTCATTTTCCTACTGTCTGCTGTGATCGCGTCAAATTTTTGCCATTTGTTTACAAAACATCCCCAAAGGGCAGCTAAAACAGAACTCTTTACATTAATTTGCATTTAAAGTGGCAAGCCGAAGTTATTAAAGGAGCCCGCAACAGCTTAGAAACGGATACGTCTTTGAAAATGAAACCGCCTACCCTAATGTAGAAATAAGCTCTGTTATGTTAGAACTAATATTTGGTGATTTAATTAAACGAAAAAGAATAAAATAAAATAAAAAGACCTTTGTACGCCTCAGAGTCATGAAAGCGAAAATTCAAATCACTTGGCAGTATCTCAAGAAACCATTGTTTAACAGTCATTTATATTCCCGACCTTCTTAAGCTCATTTCAATATCATTTCCAGCATCACTGAAAACGTCTTGAGTTCTTGCGTGTGGTTCTCATAGAAATTTAAGGTATTTAACCACGAGATATCCGTCACGGATTTACGTTGTACGCCTACGTAACGACAATTATTGTTCTTTCGGTTCCACTTGACTAGCCATTTGGCATTTTTATCACTAAATCACTAACAAGCGTCGCTCGGGTGTTTTGTACGCTCTCTCAAATTTTAATCTCACAATGAAAGGACGGTCGAAGTCCTCTATTTCTGGTCAGGAAAATTCGAGAAACAATCGGAACAACAATGTCCACAACTTCAAAGTTCAACGCAGAGCCAGCTATGAAAGCGAAAAACTACATCACTTGTGGAGTCGGGACGAAGTGCCGCTGGGTTTACGCGAGCCGTACATCATGACAGGATACAGAAAGCCATATATCAGCACCAAAGAGAGTTTACGAAGCATTTTCTATATCAACAACGAGACCTTTAACATCTGGAGTCATGCTGTGGCAGTGCTGTACTTTATTGTACGATACACGGTTGTGCTGCTAGAGTTGAGAAGAGCGAGTTCGCCCCAGAGAGATTTCTACTATCCGATGCTGTCTTCCGCCATTGGAAGTTGGACCATTTACGCGTTGAGTACTATTGCTCACATGTTTAACTCCAAATCGGAGCACATGCATAGTATTTTTTACTTCTTCGATTATGCAGGTATCAGCATCTACACATACACTTCGGGACAAGTGATGTACTTTTACAATCGACCAATCAACACCGGTTGGCGAATCTTCGAATCCGCCTTACTATACACAGCCATCGGGGCTTCGCTGTCATTCCTGTCAACGTTCTTGTGCTGCCTGAGTAAATATACCTTTAAAACAAACAAAGCATACGGCGCACTGGCACGAGTTCTCCCAGTATTTGCAGGTTGGCTTAACACGGTTCTCTCTCTGGCAGTTGGCGTGACATTCTGCAGCTGTAACGCAGTCACGACATGTCAGTCCTTCATCGCCTGTAACGAGCTGCTGATAGCCTATTTCAAACGCCATTGCTTCTATTCTATAGTGGCAGGCATGATTTATGGATCTCGACTGCCAGAGCGTCTCCTTCCAGGAAAGTTCGACATCATAGGAAACAGCCATCATTTTCTGCACATTTTTGGTGCCCTTTCAACGGAGTACGCCTTCAAAATACTGGAAGTTGCCTTGGAAAGCCGCCGAAATCCAGCAAACGAAGCCTTGGCCAAATCACTGGTCGGAATATCAAGTGTCGACACAGTGCTTCCAACTTTCATAGTTTTTGTAGGAAATATGGCCATCGCTTGTTGGTTTGCGAGGTTAGTTTACAAAAAGGTTGAATAACGTAAAATATATTTAAAATTGTAGACTGCAGACCCGGGGGTACTCAAAAAAATTTAATGCAGGGAAGCTCCGCCCCCTTACCCTTTTATATACCATTTTTGGCAGAAAAGGTACCCCTTTCGTATACCTTCCATTGGAAAATAATGAAAGAACCTTTTAAATACAGTCGAACCTGTTTATAACGGCCACCCTCGGGAATAGAGTAACTGGCCGCTTAATACAGGTGGCCGCTTAATACAGGATCACTAAAAATACTCACTGGGCGTGGTCTAATGTCAATTTTAATGGCGTATCATACAAAACACTTCATGCAAGGAAACAATAGGACAATGAACACTCTTTCAAGTGATCAATAATTTAAACAAAGTTCAGTGCCAACTTGTAACTTAACGGTATAATATACGTAGCATTGTGTAAAAGTACTATACAATAAATTGTCCTCTACTCTCCTACGGTATACAGTGATCTATTTCTATGACTTACAGTTCACAACAAAATATCTCATTCCGTCATTTCATAGTTGTTACGCTCAATGTTCAATGTCACATGGCTGAAGAACAAGTTAATTAAAGAGGAATTTCTTGCTAAAGAGTGAAGCATATTCAAAACAAACCTTTTTTAGCGTTCGTGATATGGTACTGTACTTCAGCACATTGCGGACATCTGAAAAGCGTTAACTGTATTAAACGGCCGAGTATCAGCTTACAATAGCTTTGTACACGTTATTTCTTTAAAGTGATGCTGGATCGCATTTTAAACGCAATAAAATACCGCATAAAATAACTTATGGCTTAGTTTCCATTCAAGGGTGGCCGCTTAATACAGGCAAAAATAACAGAAAAACAAACGCAGGACTGCTACAGGGTGGCCGTGGCCGCTTAATAGAGGTGGCCGCCTAATACAGGTAACAAATACAGCATTTGTAGGAGCAAACAATCGGGACTTTAAAAACTGGCCGCTTCATAGAGGGTGGCCGCTTAATAGAGGGCCGTTTATTATATACAGGTTCGACTGTACCTAAACGACAGATTTCCCTACCCTTTCATATACTTCGACTCGTGAAATCCCTACCCTTTCATATACCTGAAGCGTGAAAAAGGTACCCCTTTCGAGCGGAGCCTCCCCGCCGGGGAGTACAGGCCATCATAGGGAGTACCCCCACCCCCTGGGGCTGCAGACGGCCTCATTTTGGCGAAATTTTCAGCACAATTTAGCGAAGCGAAAGACTCGAAATAAAATGCACGATATTTTAGCTAGTATTTTGCTGGCATAATACTGCAAATTTTGTTCGAGTCTTTGCGTTTATCTAGAAAAGAAATTTTCAGGATGGAGACCAGGGTCCCGCTTCTCGAACTGGTCCGGATAACTTACCGAACCCGTAAACTAAATTTTGTACACAGTGTTCTCAACAGTGATTCAAGAGTTCTTAATTTTGAACTTATAATTCGATGAAATTCATTGGGCAAATTAAACTAAAAGTTACCACCATTCGAGAGAAAATGGATTTGCCAATTGAAAATACTTATCGGGACGGGTAAGTTATCGGAACTGTCGAGGTACGGGTCCCTTGTACCACTTAGTGACCAGGCCTGGCTACAAATAAGCAAAAACATGGTTCCCGTTCTTCAAGTTTTGCCTTTAGTTGCTTTTTTTTCTTTTCACTCAGCGATGCTATTTGAGCATAGAGAATTAGCATAATAGTGTGAAATATTTACCGTGTGCGCTTGGCGGGCTTAGTTTTCGCTGTTCAGAAAATTTTAGCGATAAACGATCATGGTCGTGCAAAATGGGTAAAGGGTCAGATGCATGTTAAATGAGAGGCTGATAAAGAGTGTACGGGAGGGTCTTGATCATGTTTCACGGGCAGTAAAACGGTGGTTTCACATTTTGCGGGCAATTGAGTGGGCACTTCACGTTTAAACAGAAAAAGAGGGCATTTTTTACTTGTTAGATCGTCTTGTTAGATCGAATTACATTAGTTTCCAAGTAATACTTATTATTATTATTATTATTATTATTATTATTATTATTATTAGTATTATTATTATTATCATTATTATTATTATTATTATTATTATTATTATTATTATTATTATTATTATTATTATTATTATTATTATTATGAATGACAGCTCTTACAACGTTTATGATGAATTATTACTGAACAAAATCAAAGGTACACAGCTACTGATCGAATCTCGATTCACTACTCAGGGTCCGAGATTGCGCTTTCCTGGTCGCCAATGCGACTAAAAATTTTGCACTGGCGACCAGAATTTCACAACTGGTCGCCAACGGGCGATTAACTCTTTCATGCCACGATCATTATACAAACAATAACTTTGATTTTCGGCCAAATCGATTAAAATAAAATTCAAAGCCGCCCGCCAATTGGTGATTTACTTTTTACCTTTCCGCTGATTTTGAAGTATAAAACCAATTTTTCTGTTGTTAATTAAATCTACCACAACGTTTCACAGCTACGATCAGCGTGTTGGTATTTAATCTTATTCGTTAGCAGAAAAATCGCCATTGCGGCCCCAAATGCGTTCTCTTCGTTCTGATTCTTAAAGAAAAATTGGCAACCAAAAAGTTTGGTTTGTGTTTTACTGCGAAGGAAAAATGTTATTGACACTTTTTGGCGACCACATTTTTCCATATGGCGACTGAAAAAAAATATTCAGTCGCCAGTTGGCGCCTGCCTAAAAAAGTTAATTTCGGATCCTGCTACTTCTTGCCACCGTCTAAATTAGGGATATTGGACCTATGTGAGGCCTAACTAGAGAGTTAGAACTCATTAATAATCTACTCCACGGCTTAGCTTTTATCTGCAGTCTGCATTTTATATCGAGTGTTTAACTAAGAAATGCAAGCAGAAGAAAGCCAATTTCTTGTCAGTCTGTTACAATCAAATGCAAAATTTGGTTTAATTTAGCAAATAATTTAGAGCTGTAGGAAAACAGTCTAGTTGCTAATCAACGAATAATAAGGAGAAATACACTCTTTTCTTTTTATAAGAACGTCTAATTTTTAGGCTGAGGCTGAACATTCTTATTATTGTTGGCAATTTGAGCCTGATAAGTTCTTAGATGTTCTTATATATCTGTTATTAGTAATTAAATAAATCTATGCGGACGTGACCAAGACACCTATTATTTGGGTTAATTGGACGGCAATGTAGGCCGAATCTTTACCTGTATTACATTATCCGTATCTAACCATTAGGTTAATCTCAGCCTCAACGTTCTTATAAAAAAAAAAAAAAGAGTGTACTCGAGTTCAGGTCAAAATATATTCAGGTTTGCGTTGAAAAATTATCAAACTTTCGAAGCTAGGCTTCGATGGGTTAATGCAGGACAACAGACCGCATTCGTATTCTCGGTATAAGACTGGAACTAGCTTGCACACGAGGCTATAGCGGGGGGGGGGGGGGGGGGGAGATCTTTTTACATGCAAATGTCATCTCGTGTCCAGAGTTCTCTGGCTTTTTGTTCAGCGGTTGGTCGCCAGGAGAGACTCTGAGGTACTGGAATTTTATTACCGCAGGATTTCTGCGGTAAAACAATGCAGGGCAGCCAATCAAAAAATTTAATTTTTTTCGAATTCTCCAGAGTCTCTCCTGGCGACCAACCGCTGGTCAAAGAGCCTGAGGACTCTAGGTACGAGAATGATTTAAATGCTTTTTTGATTCATCGCAAGAGCCTCCATTGCAAGCTGAATCAAGTTCAATGTCGAGAATACGAAAATGGTTTATTAGCACAAGTGACATTGTCATTCCGTGGCGATGACCTATTTAGAATTAATGGATATTTATTTAACATTTAAATGCCGGGTGGAAACTTATGTAACGGTGGTGAAGGAGTTCCTAATAAAAAATAAACGAGGTTTATATTGGTCTACTGTGAACAGCTTGACTTTGCTTTACGCTTTTGACCCATAAAGGCAAAACTCTGAACTCTCCCAGTTCGATTTGTAGCTGATATGCCACCTGCGGGCATAGGATATGCTGGCTATGAGATGATGAAATAACAGCAAATCAAAGTTAATATCCCTCGCCAAGGCTGAAAAAGAAAATGGGCATGCGCTGTCTAGAGTAGAGGCCCCCTGGCACCAAATAAGTCTTTTTTTCTTTCTTTTTGTTTGTTTGTTTGTTGTTGTTGTTGTTTGTTTTTTGTTTTTTGTTTTTACTTTTTATGCAGCGTTTTGTTATTGCGAAAATCATCATCTTTACAGAATATTTGAAGTTTCCTTTCCAAATTAATAACAACAGTTCTAATGCAGCTGCTAACCCAGCCAGAATGAAAGCAAAGTTTAACGGGCAAACAAATTAAAATGTTAATTTTAAGGGTGAACAAATATATGGCGCATGAGGGATTATTTTACTCATTCACCCTGAAAATACGAGATTAGAGGCGAACCCGAGTCTGTGACGGGTTTGACAGAGAAAAGTTATAATTATCGGTTGCGTAGCCTGCAATGCAGGCGTATTTTTGGAGCGGAAGCGCTGAATAATCCTTCGTTGCTGTCATTTTGGGCGAGGAAGCGCGAGAGCGCTGGAGCGAGTCAAAAGTGACCCTAAGGGAGAGGACGACTGGCTGAGAAAATACGCGAACAAAATTTATTATTCAGCGCTCGCCCATGAAAAACGCCTGCACTGCAGGCTATCGGTTGCGTGACACCACAGGTAGCCCAAGGTGTACGATTTGTGCTAACCTTTGTAACGTAAACACCAGCTTCACGTAATTTGAGCATCAAGAAGACCATTGTGTAATAACGAAATTATAAGGGTTTGTATGGGGGAAAAGTATTTGAAGGCACAATTACTGCAATTGGGGACGATTTTTCGATGAAAGTTTCTCACCTGAACTCTATTGTAGCCCGCTCCTCTTCAATGTGTCCTGTGTGGTTTTTGTGTCCTATCGTGAGGCGATTTCGTGGAGTTTCAGTTCCAACGGCTTCTCTCTATATATAGAGAGAAGCCGTTGGAACTGAAATGATCCCGTATCTGTCCTTGTTCGTCGAAGAGTGAACTAACAAAAGCCTCTGAACTTGATTTGTGAGACGAGCACAGCCTGCTGGCCGCTTTATTATAACAAACTCCATTAAGTGTAGTTCGTGTTTCGCTGAGGCTCAATGGCCGCTCAGTACAAAGGCTGCTTTAATACTTCTCACCTCTTCTCTGATACAACACGAGGGCATACTCGTTCTTCAAATGCGACAAGGTTGAAAACAAAAAAAAACGCCAAACGACGGCCACTTGAAATATCCAGCAGGATTCCTACACACTTCCCTGAGACTTTGATAAAGGATTTCCAACAACATTATGTTTAATCCGGCCAAAGGTGAACTAGGCTCGATTTCCGAAGCTCCCTCATTTCCCGAACAGCGGCTGGTAATCGAGCCTAAAAGTGAATAGCCTGCGAGCAAGCTCTCTTGGGCTCGCAGGCTAAAAAGTGAACTAACGAACCAGCGCAGAACGTGCCTTGAAATACGATCGTTTGCTTGCCTTGCCGTTTGTGAAGGCTTGACGTCATAGGATCATACTTGAAAGCGAGGCAAATTTGCATCCGTTCATTACAGGGGGTTCTTACCATTTGTAGGAAAAATCCGGTTGGTGTAACTGTTGCATAATGGTAAGGGATTTTCCAAATTCGACCATCCAACCGGATGAGATTGCGCTTACCATTTATCTATCAGGCGTTTCGTCCCGCTCTAGCAGGAAAAGACCTGAAAACGGAGGGAGGATTCATTCAAATGGTAAGGAATTTTCCGCCGTTCCGTTCCGAATGGGAAAAGAGGAGTATCTCTGAGGGTACTCCACAATTTCCGAACGGAATTTCCGGAAAATTACCTTACCTTTTTACTTCAAACCGAAATTTCCGAATTTTTGGCTAAGCACTCTGTAAGCACTCTGACTACAGTTTTCTCGATTTTATCTGCCTCAGGGAAACAGGTAATCCAACACGTACCACATGATCACCAACAAAGCCCAAGATTAGGCTTTCGTTCTCCTTTGTAGAACGCAATTATCACAGAACAACCATGGACAGGTCATCGCATGAGAAAAAGATCAAGGCAGCGTAGATTTAGAGACAAACGCATAAAAAAAGAAACAAAATTTATCACCTTAAAATTTTATGAGAAAATTTAAACTAATATTGTTATAACGATGAAAAGAAGAAATAGAATGTGATTCGTTTTCTATTTCATTCAAAGGATAGAGAGAACAGATTCTCAAATTTTCTATAGGTTTTTTTTATTATATTTACTTTTGTAAATATGATTTCCGAGCCGAAATTTATTTATTTGTTTTTTGTAACAAGGTTTTTTAGTATATTAAATATTTGTCCACTCAGTATTGAGGTACTAACCAGATTAAATCTGTTTTTTAGTGGAAGTCAAACATGGGAAAAATTTGTCATTTCTCGTTTGAAATATTAAAATTTCGTGACCTTTAATCTTGAATCAATATTAAAAATATGTTTCAATAAATTACAAAACAACTTAAGTTTAAAATTAATTTACGTAGAACAAGAATCAGTTCCTCGGTTTTTAAGTCGGGAGTTATCATGTCGTGTCGTTAGCTCGCTAAAAACATCCTGAAATGAAAGATGAGTTTTCCGTAGATAACTACTTGTTTAATCAGTTTTCTCTGATTTTGTATTCTTTGTTTTCCTTTACTTAAAATAGGAAACTTTGAGCTTAAAATTGAATTAAGAATCAGGAATGGATTTTAAATTTGAAGCCTTTCTTGGCAATGCAAGTTTCGAAGTCTTAGGTGTTTCGAGTGGGTTACAAGTTGTTGTGTGGCGAAAGTCGTAAAGGCCCGTATAAACGTTTTCAACATTTGACCAACATTCGTTCAACAAAAGATGAACGGTTGTTGGGCAAATGTTGAACAAATGTTGAACGGAGTGTTCAAGCGGCTTCAACACCATTCAACATTGTCGAGAACAAAGGCAATGTTGTATGGATGTTGAATGAAAGTTTAAACCGATTTAAATTTGATCCAACACGCTTTCAACAAGCTTTCAACATTTTTTACGCTTTCAACAATGTTGAACGACCTGTTTAAACGCCCCCAACATTTGGTTCAACAAATTGTTGAACGCATGTTGAACCAAATGTTGAAACCGTTTAAACGGGCCTTAAGGTGTTTACAAGTTTTTCCTTGCATTGGTGCCGAGAAATCTGTGCAATTCTATCCTTCGCTTTCGATAACTTGTCACCTACTAGTTTCGTATTTCTATATAAATTAAAAAGCTACTTAAAAGAAAAAGAGCAATTATCATATTCTATTCCCCACCTTGGCTCGCCTAGAAGAAGGACTTCACAGGAACATCTTCAGCAGTGAGTACCAGCTTATAACTACGTTCTCCACTGCTGTCTCACAAATATTCATATACCTGACATAATCGAATGTCATGAGAAAAAAATTAATTTAATCGTATAAAACTCTGCAATCAACCACCCCCATATTCTCATAAGAATCTTCAGTTACAAAAAAAAAGTAATCTTCAGTTTGTATGGTTAAATTGAACAAGGCTTTGGCTTGAGAAAAAGACACGTTAACAAAAAGATGGTGTAGTTATAACTAGAATTGTCAACTCGGCTTTTATTCAGTCGTGAGTGAATTGATTTGACAGTATTAAATATGGCTTTTTGAGGTGACAGATTTCCTTCGAGTGGGTTGACTTTTGTCTCACGAAAGCTCGGTTCAATATCAGTGTCTACAATCGCAACAAAAAAATCACTCGAAGGCTCTAAAAAGAATAGTTAATTAGGTCGATTAAAATAGCAGGCTAACTTAAGTTTATAACACATTTTTCCACAAGGTGGATTCTGGACGAGATCATTTCAATTACCTCTCTTTATGGAACTACTAATTCAAAGCTAAAATCTTTTGGGGTGCTGCCATTTGCTTCCGAAAATTATATAAAGAAGGTTAACCTAGAGTGCAAAATAGTCAAGAAATCATCGACCAATGGAACCGGCAGATTGTGCTGTTTTAACGATGACACTGTATTATGAAACTGACATTTTCAGCCGGCATAGACTCGAAGAATTTCAACGTGTGTAGACAACAGCCTAAGCTCTTTACACGACTGAAATGATGCGGTCACTACTGCCGATAAAAAGACGCTAAACGGTTACAGCTGTACTGGCTATTGGATAAGCTTTGGTACTTTTTACGCCGGTACGATTGGTTCTTTCACTCCCCGCGTTTGGGCGTGATTCAAAATGTGAGAGCGGAGTGAAAATCTTTCGTAAACTAGACCAACACACTCAACAAAACAACGTGTCTTGGAACATTTTGAGCTATCAGAAAGAAAAATGTCGTGCAAATTAATGCTTTCGTGTTTAAAAACAAATATTTTTTACGCGTAAGAAGGATTGCAACAACCAGGACCAGAACTGCTTCAACTTTATTGATTCAATTCCGTTTCTCTCTCAGAGTTCATAGGTGATGGGTCTCCTTTCACGCATTGGCGTCCTAATGGCTGTTATTTGTTTGATGGATGAAGGTCAGTACAGCTGAAATACTTCCACGTAGAAAACATTTATTTCAAAAACAATTTTTCTCAGACCTTCGTTGCGGTTTCTAGGTGACCCCTTTATAAAAGCCCGATGGTTTCCAGAAGTCTCCTCGCCATATCTTTATTTCTACTTTTGTCTAACATTAATGTGTTCTATGGCAAATAAAAGAAAAAGAAGTTTGCTTTATCTAGAACTAATCATTCTTACTGAAATTTGTTAAATGAACGTTAACTAATCTCTTGTCATTAATTTCTTTTCCATTTTTAGCATTGACCACTAAACAAGAATCGGACGGTGTCAACCAACTGGCCGACGAGGGTGAGAGCAGATTACTGTAAATTTGAAAGGTTTTATAGATAAACGATCCAACGAAACCACAGCCTGTAACAACTGAATTCTGAAGTCTTAAAGCAATTCTAGATTTTTTTCACTGCCGGACCCGGCCTGTTGCAAAAGTTGCTGACATGATTCGTACAAAGTGTACGTACAGCGGGAAAAAAACTTACATGAACTGATATCACAATCAATTTCATTTGGACTTATCCCCACACCTTACTAAAACACTTTCGCGTATGTGCACTGGGAAAGTATTGTGTGCCAGTTGGGGTATTTTGGCGGGAGAGAGGAAAGCAGTGCTCAGGGATAAGGCATTGTTTTGAGTCATTTAAAGATAGCCTTTCTGAGAGAAATATGCATTTTTAAAATTTGTCACGGCGAGTTCAGTTTAAGATGTAGCATAGATCCCCACCGCACTCATATGAGCTGTAAAAATGGTCAAAGTTTGTCGAGATTTCAAATTTAAGGTAGCAAAAATGAGTTTGTAGCTCCCTTTTTTTTAACTATATCTGTAGATAAACAACTCAGATTCTACTCTGACGCGAGGTCTTTTCTTATAAGATAAATATTCTTAAAAGTGCGTTAGATAAGCATCCATAAGGGACCGTTCATTTTTTATGAGCATGGGGGGGCTGGTGGGATTTAGGGGGGGGGGGCACGAGAAAAAAAATGGCACTAAAGGGGGGGGGGCTACCAAAAAAAATTAAGTGAAAGAGGGGAGGTCACCAGCAATAATTGGCTAGTAGGGGAAATTGAAAGTGGCTCAACACAGAAACAGATGAAGAAATTGAATATTATTTCAATTTTATTTAATGCGAGTTACTGAGGTCGAAATCTGCATTTTATATTAACAACAACTGAGGAAATGAAGCATATCTGTTGGAAAAGCAATAATGAATATAAACTGAAGTAGACACCTATGTTTGTACCAGTTCAAATTAATATAAAAACGTAACAGTCTCACTATTGAATCATCCGTGGGGGAGTAGTTTTCTACAAAGTGGTTGTACTCAGAACTATATCAATAGATTGTTTAATGTTCTGTTTAATAGTACTCACTTTTATAAAGACTGTTGATTAGTAAATTATTTGAACCCAGGAGTATCAGTAGACTCAGTAGTATGCCTAGTGTGAACATGTTTTAATAATAGAACTGTTGTTGGTGACTTCAGTTGACGGTAAATCTGAGCCGTAGGCCATCTTCAGAAAAGCTTGTAACTGTCATTTTTAATAGCAGTACTTTAATTCCCAGGCGCGTAGGAGGGGGGGGGGGGGGGGGGTTGAGGGGTTCGAACGAACCCCCTTTACAGATCAGTAATGGCGGAAGAAAAAGATCAATGAGGAGGTTGAACAACTACATGAGGTGTACCATGGGAGAGACTAAAATATGCGCCCTGGTTCTAATGCATATCAAATATGATATGACTGTCAATCTTGATGAGATAGTCAATTTGTTCGAAGGCCTACACCCGAGAATGATGCAGTTTACCAGCTTGGTGTATGACTATCAGCAGATCGAATAGCTATCAGAACTCGACAGGGCGCGGAATGTACATTGAACTTTCTTGTTTAAGTTGAAACAATTGTGCCGTAGAAATGATGTATATAGCTCAAAAAGTTGCTGTAAAACAAATTTGTGATTTGCCTAAAATGGGTCTCAAAATGCAGGAAATGAGGTTCCTGGGAACCTAGATTTTCAAAAATTTCCGGGGGAGCATGCCCCCGGACCCCCTTAGTAAGAGCACCTCCGGCGCTCAGAAACATTTGGGGCTCAACGAACACCCCTATATAACCCTTACCTACGCGCCTGATATCTGTGTGTCCGTACGTGTATTAATTGTTTCTACTCGAAGGGGAGTAATTTCACGTTAACCATTTGCTTGATTAATTTTTATAGTTCCTTTGAGAATCTAAATGGAAATTTAGGGTTTGCCGTTGCCGTAAACGTGTTGCTATCTATAAAACGTTTTTTTTAAACAAGAGAAATCTTTACCTAAGCAGAGAACGGTAACTTTTTAATAGTACTGTAAAGAAATCACAGTAACAATTACGTTTATCATTGATATAAACAGTACATAAGCGTTTTGTTAAAGTTAGGAGTATGATTTGTTTCTGGTTGGGCGGGAGGGGGGGGGGGTCATCAGAAAAAAATAGTTACTGCTTGGGGGGGGGGCATGTGGAAAAAAATTGCATGCTAGGGGGGGTCATACACTTTCGTAGTGACAATTAAGCAAATCCCACCAGCCCCCCCATGCTCATAAAAAATGAACGGTCCCTAACGTGACAATAAATTTCCGCGAAATAATGTATTGAGCATAGCATTCCGCATGAACTTATAGTATTGTTGTTGTTGTTGTTGTTGCATTGAATTTTCTCTTTACATTAAGGTCCACAGCCCATTATAGTTTCTGCATTTCTGTTATACGTTCTGAATTTGTGCACTGATCTACTTTCCTTCCTTTAATTTTCAAGACACTCAACCTCCCCGAATAAGGTGTCCTCATGATGTCACTGGCAGCACGGATCACGGGATGGCTACAAAGAGAGTGGAGTGGAGACAGCCGCTGGCCACAGACAACGTTGATCGGCTTCCCACGGTTGTCAGTTTCCCGGAGAATACCGTGTCACCATATGACTTTCCCATTGGTTCCACTCGTATAATCTATACTGCCACTGATAACCATGGAAATTCCCAGTCATGTGTGTTTACGGTTACAATCAAAGGTGAGAGTTACATTTGGGGTGCATGAATGTTATTCTTACACTGGAACACAAAAATTAAACATATAAATAGATTGAAAACTCAAATAAATTATTAATGACAGCCTAGTGAAGTGTGGAAGATTTGAAGGTGTGCATCATAGAAATTTAACAGAGTTTTACAATCAGATTTAGTCCCCATACAGACTAGAGGTAATTGTTTTCGTCAATTAAAACGTGGCCCCAAAACTCACTTTTATCTCGGATCTTCATCGAGAGTTATTTCCCTTCTAAATATAAACTTTTCTGTTTCTGAGGAACGAGTCTCGCGTTTCTTCATTTATCAGGTGAAGTTTAGCACAATAATTTACCCCCAGACATTGTACTAGATTGATTTATTTAATATATTTAATTTAGTTATTTATTATTTTTTGTTTCGTAGATGAAGAGGCTCCCAGTATCACTTGCCCCAGGAACATTAAAGTCGTAATGCAGACCGCTGGCCCTGCGACACCTGTTTACTGGCCCAAGCCAAGATATGAGGATAACTCTGGGCAGCCTGTGACTCTATTTACCGAGTCAGTGCAAGGCTCAGGCTTCAGACTGGGCCGACATCAGATCAAATACGAGGCGACGGACCGATCTGGAAATAAGGCGTCGTGTACATTTACCATTGTCGTGTCAGGTCAGTTACAACGAATTATACCTTTCTTGTCAACTGCTATTTCGTTTTCATGACATATAAATGTTCCTGAAACGTTGAATGACAAATCACCCACATCTTTTCTTCACCTTTTTCACTCCCAAGAGATTTTGAGTTAGCTCAGAGCTGTAACACCATATATGAACAAATTTAACTTTGCTAGCTATTTATCATGACTGATGCTTCGCGGAGCAGAATAGCTTTCCGAATTATGTTTTATAAGTGAGCTCATGAAGTTTCCCCGGATGCCGCTCTACCAGTTATAGACTGTTCACAGTCCCCTATTTTTGCGTGTGATCGTATGCTTCAATCAAACTGCCGCCATCTTGGTTTGAAATTGCGAGAGCAACCTGAGAAGAGTGCAAAAACTACCGAGGGGACGATTGTCAGGTTGAAGAGCTATTTTTCTTAACCGTCTCTCTCATTTCTGGCACCCTAGTTGGTTCGGCACTCTCCCCCAGTCTATACTAGCCAATTTGACACTGTTTTGGATAGTGTATAAACTGTTACAGTGCGACTACTATTACCAAGCTCACTGGCCAATCAGATCACAGTAGAATACGAACAGTGAATAATTCCATAATTTGGGGTTTTAACTGTTGTTTTCCGTCTACTCGTGATTGGTTCAATCGGCTTTGGTTGAAATTCATTGATCTTATCCTGCAATCTGATTGGCCAGTTTTGTTTGACCCCGGTAACAGTAGTCGCACTGTAAAGAAGAATTCAGAGAACGAAACAGTAGATTATTCAATGCAGTCAAATTTCAATGTCAATATGCCTCTTAAATTACAGGCGCACGCTGCACACCTTATGATCCCCCACAGAATGGCCTCCTCGCCTGCATACAGTCTGCGTCTTTAGGCGGTGCTGTCTGCGCATGCACACCTCAGTGTTATGTGAAAAATGATTTCAGCAGAATTCCTGCCAATTTGTACATCTGCCGGTCATCAGGGAATTGGTATGCTTGGGATTCCCGTCCAACTGTATCACCAACATTACCATGGCCTGACTGCACAGGTGAGTAAGCACGTGATCTTCATGATTCTTCACGATTTCATTTCCGCATAGCCACAAATGCTATGCAACATGGTTTCCAACACAACTATGCTACAAGCATGCGCAAAGGACACACATAAGGATTTAATATTGCGGCAGATCATAAAGAGGAGAGGGAAATTATAAATGATTGTATTTTTGTCCTTATCGCCGAAAATGCAACTTTCCTCAGCTCAAAAATTGATAAAGCAACGACCGAACAGCGCTTCAATCGAAGAAAACGTCAGGATAAAATCATTCTAGCCAGTGCTTTTTTTGATCGAAATAAACTCAGAAGTGAATGAAAACAATATCCTCTCCCTAACCTCTTAAAGTAGTGTTTACCTTCATGCCTTCCTCCGTCGGCAGAGAGAAAATCGTTTCTCCCATATACGTTTCCTCGGCCAGCTTGTAATCCCATTCAAGAGATGAGATGTTAAGCTAGCAAAACAAATGTTTTTCTCCAAAAAAGCATTCACTAAGGCAGTGCCTTTTTAATCCAAAAAGCAGGATGTTTTGTAAATAAATAAAAATAAATAAATATATGGTTTATTTAAATTACACATAATAGCATATAAAATGAAATACAATGTGTTTACAATTAATAAGATAATATATTACAATTGTTCGTAGGGACTGGGATTACAAGAAGTCAATATAAAAAGCTATTTACAATTCCATTTACTATAAGATGCTAAGGAAATAATGAATTAATAATCACATGTGATTCTACGATGTTTTCGCCATTACAGGAAAAAAACTCATTCCGAAACGATTTGTTCTATACTTGAAATGGCTATAACTGGCATTGAGAGATTGATGAGACATACGGCAGATTGGAGCCGTTATTAGTGGGGCAAAAATGCTCCTAAAAGGGGTTTGTTTTTGTTCAGCTTTGGTAGCCATTTTGGTTTTTCTCGTTTTCTTGTTCAGTTGTATTCCCTGTTAAAATAGTGAAGCCGCTGAACGTAAGAACTGGCCGAAGTTCGAAAAAACAGCGGGAAGAAACGGAAAGGTTGCATGCATCAACAAGCCTATAAAAAGGCTTTAATCAGAATATTCAAATTTCTTTTTACCCAGCGCTCAGTACCCTTTCTACTTCATAAAAAAGGACCTTTCTTTATTGTTGGCCGATTATTTAAAAATCTGCAGCGCTCACATCGTTTAGAGCCTTGTAAAATGCCCCACTTGTAACTCTTTTATTCGATCTGGCCGCCATTTTAAATTCGCGCCTGCGTTTCAAAACGCTTGCCATCTAGGATTTCTGGTTATGGTTTTTGTTAGTTCATCGTACGTCCATCAGTTAGTCGAACCTCTTCACCCACGACCAGTGGACTGACATTCATTCTGTCCTATTAAAGCGGACGACAACTTGAACAGTGCACCTTTGTTCCCGTACGTGGACTCCATCGCCTCAGTCAAACATCAACTGCAAACAACAACAACAACACTTTATTAGAACAGAGAGTTACAAGTTAGTTATATACCTACCCGCAAATAGCTAAAGCTAGTCGAGGCGGGTAGGTATGACTATGCTAAACTAAATGCAAATAAATTTGGTGTTTACAAATTGGCAGCAGCAGCAAACATCTAACGTGTACTAGAAATACTTAATGCATTGTTTATCGAGAGTGGCGCTTAAAGGGGAAGTATCACGAAAATTTGCTGTCACTTCAAAACCCAAAAATGTTTGAATGTCAGCAGAAACAACGAAATGATTGTCAAGTTTGTAAAAAATTATCACCCCAGTGCAATAAAACTGTCGATTAGTGCCTCTGGCCAGAGACAGAGTAGGCCGGTTTGAATTGAAACTTGAGAAATATTAGGCTAATGTTTTTCAAGTTCTCGCATTTTTGTTTCCAAAATGCGCTAGAACAGATCACAAGTTGTTTCTTTCAAGAATTGAGTTCATTTCGTTCCTCTCGTCATTCTAGAATTATTTGGCAGGTGATTGAAGGTCTTATTTCGCCATTTTTAACAAAAGATATCAAAAACCTCATGATACTTCCCCTTTATATTACACTAACTAACCTGTTTATCTACCAAGGCGTTGGTTATAAATTATTTTTTAAGTTAGCATTACTTCAAGTAAAATTAGGGTGTATGGAGTATTAACTATTGCCCGTTCCAAAGTTCATGAAGGGATTGGCATGGGCCCTAGTTTACACATTGTTCAAATTGCGCCATATGAACCCCATCGACAGAAAGATCGCATTATAATTAGTACGTTTACCAAGTTTTGTTATGTTTCATTGCGTAGTAACCAGGCTGTGACCTGTTAAACGACGTCAAAATTCCATACAAATCAATGTCTCTAGTCAAAGATGGCGTCCCCCAAATCCATACAAAGTCTCTAATTTTTCCGAGTTTTGAAAGCTTTCTACATGGTTGCAATCTAATGACATAACCGCAAACTAAAACTTGGTAAACTGGCTAATTTTAATGCGATCTCTTTAGTGATGGACTCCAATTTCTGATTAAATGAAAATTTAAAAACTCGTTCCGGTTTCCATTGAACTCCGGAACGGGCAATTGGCTACTCCTTTTTTTTTTTTTTTTTTTTTTTAAAGATGAGTTTAAGCCTGGTTCTCAGCAAAAGGGTGAGATCTGGCAAATCTTTGCCGGAAACTGCACCGATCCTTCTGTCCAGCGGCAGGCCAAAGGAAATCTCTTACAAGGCATTCAGACTATTCAGACTATTTTCGGATCAAAAATGGGTTTACTGGAAACCAACGTATGGATCGTTTGCGGCAAGACTGAGAAGATAAGAGAAGTCATTTCTTCTGACAGGTAATTAGTCGGGGTATGTAGCGCAAGTCATTCAATTTGTGATGACGGAACACAAATGAGGAAGTTCATGAGCCGTGCAGTGTATAATGGAAATTAAGTTGCTAGGGACTACATTCTTCTTGTTCATGCAGCGGGTGCAGTCGTGAACTGCAGCTAACTGCAGCTGCTTAAAGGAACACAGCGCCATTAGCAATGAACGAGATTTCGTCATTATGGTCGTCTAGATGTTATGCATTATTTCTGTTTAGTGAATGCGTTTAACCTGACGGGCGATACAGGTTAAACCAGCTATGTCTTGAGGCTGTCTGTATGTTTTTTACTGCACATGCTCCAGATGTGAGTTTCAGCCCGGGCTAACATAGACTGTTCACAGTCCCCTATTTTTCCGTGTGATCGTCTAGATCAAGCGCGTCTTACCGTTAATGGCGGCCATCTTGATTTTTAGATGTACCGGGGGGGGGCAGGCATCGGGGATTATAGCTCTAGGGGGTGGCCGTCCCCCGCCCCCTAAGTAGACTTGATACTCTTCCCCAGGTTAGACTCGGTACGACTGAAAGTCAAGATGGCCGCCATTAACGGTGAGACGCACTCAATCACGACGATCACACGGAAAAATAGGGGACTGTGAACAGTCTAGGGCTAACATGGCAGGCGCTAATTTCTCGATTTATTGTTTGTTTGTTTTTTCTAACACGGTTTGTAGTGACATTTGGCCATGAATTTTCTTAACGATCATATTGAGGTTACTACAAAATACTTTTATCGCACTTGTAATTGATAGGGACAAAACTTCACTTCTCATTTTGTGTACTTTGCATAACATTCGCCCCTGGCTAAGCCGAGGTTTCTCTTAAAGCTATGGCTATATTACCTGTTTTAGACAAGAATTACTGTTTCAGTAATTCTACGTACTATGTAGCTACATAGCTCTAAAATTTCTCATTATCATTCTCACAGCAGAGTTCAAGAAACTCGTAACAGCCTGCCAAATCCGTGAGTTGGACACATGGAATTGAGATTGAATATGGCTGGATCTTCGTATATTATAACCAAACGCAAACGATCAAGCAACAAACAAGACTTAGTTATTAACACTTGAACCCAACGTATATTGGGTAATCCGCATGCTGTAACATTTATGTGAAGCTACGTGAGCAGCAATAAACACAAATAATTTATGCGTGTCCGTAATTGTTGTTTTCGTTACCAGCATTACCTGTATTAACTGATTTCGTGCGATTTTCAAATACTCCAGACACAGGCAGCCCAAGCTCAATATTAGAGAACCGTTGAATTATAAGGATTTGTATGGGAATACAACGGATTTGTGTAAAGTGGTAGAAACTAACATTGTTTTGTCAATAAAGTCAACTTACCCTGTTTCTTCTTGTATTCTTTGTCATTTACCAGCTTTTCAAGCCGATTCGAAGCAATTTCGGCGAGTTTCGAATCGGCTTGAAAAGCTGGTAAATGACAAAGAATACAAGAAGAAACAGGGTAAGTTGACTTTATTGACAAAACAATGTTAGTTTCTACCATTTTACACAAATCCGTGTATTCCCATACAAATCCTTATAATTCAATGGTTCTCTGATATTGAGCTTGGGCTGCCTGTGCTCCAGAGAGTGAAGGAACAAAACAAATCCGCCCCCTCATCCCGTCCGCAATATTCGATTTTCTTAGTGCGCATGCGTGAACCAAGAGATCGATGGCGTGAACTGGGCCCGGTTATTTGAAAGCCGATTAGCGCAAACCCACGATTAAAAGTTAACCAAGGTTTTTGAAAACTAATTTTAAGCTTATGTTAAAGACAAGTCTAAATTCAAATCTGAGGGACAAAATTTTTGAAAGAACCTTTAATGATTGGGCCCAGGAGAATAGCTGTGATCGCCAAGGAGAATGAAATCGCGATTTAGCTCCAATGTCACCAGGCTCCCTCTACTTTGGCAACTTGGTGACGATGTCATTCACCCCTTCAAAATCTGCGGGGGATGCCAGATACGCGTACTAAGATCCATTCATTCAATCACTGTTGTCCCATACAATCTGGACTCCAATCTGTATCAGAAGTGCGTTCTTGTTCTTTCTACGTCGAACGCAAATAAATTCGGCAAATCATAGGTGAAACATTGAAGTCGTGTTAGCAAGGTTCAAACGATTTTGCACAACTATATGCTACGTGCTTAAAAGCGAGAAATCACGGTAAGGTCGAAACTTCGTCTCGGCTATAAAAACAAATTTTCCAAATATTACTTAGAATCAGCAGACAATGTTTAGCATAGTTAGACGTCCTCTTTATTTCTGGTATAATGTGACATTATTTTATTTTTATTTTTACATAGTTTCCTTGCATTTCAAGTGATATTAAAACTGTGATTACAATGATTACTACCAAGAGAGGACATCCTCTCTTGTTACTACACATTGATCTCACTGAAATGTGAACGTTTAATTTTCATGTCATTTTTAAACTTGTGTCCACTGTGTTCTTTATTCTTCATCCGGGACATCTTTTTCCAGTTGTTTGTAACTCTGCAGAAAATCTCCCAACTTCATATTCATATTGCGTCTGAATTCGCTCCGTACCAGGGCTCCGCGATCAAAAGAATCCGCGTCATCCCCTTGATCCTGGTAAGAAGAACGTTGAGTGACATAAACTTCTTTTAATTTGTTCACTTTCAAATATGACAAAAATAAAAGCTTGTGACAAAACGGCTGTTTGAAAAGGTTTGAAAATGTGAATAACCGATATCTACAGGTAACTCCGAATATTTCAGCATTTTTCAAGAACTTTCGTGGCGGTAGAAATTACATTAACCAAATTCACTTCAGTGAAAAATGACCAGACTTGAATAAGCATCATTTAAGAACTAAAGTTTAAATTTGTTTTATATTAAATGTCGTTATTTGGACCTATTTTGCTTTACATCTGATCATATTGCTTTTTATAATCTTTTATATTTATTTTATTTCATACTATGTTAGTTTCTTTGATTTGGTTCTGTTCTATATTTTTTTAGTTAAATCAAGGTTTACATTAGACTACAAACCAGTTGTAGCTTACGAAGGGTACAAACAAATCTTGTGCCGCTAGCACCAAGGATACAAACGATGGAGCAGAGAATTAACCCAGTCTGCGTCCTGTCTGGCCTCGTAGCTCGTAGCACAGTCGGTAGAGCAACGGTCCGCCGAGGTTCGATATTTTTCCTTTGCCTCGTGCAATCTCCCATTTCCTTACTAGGGCTAACACTCAGTGGGAAATTCATCGGTTCACTTTAGCACTTTAACATACATTGCAGAGTTAATTCTCTGATGATTCATCAGCTGTAGCTTGCGCTTTGGCACAAAAGTTTGAAACATGAAACCCTCAGCTCAAGCATGCAACATGAATTGAAAAACAAAATCAGGAAAGAGAATAAAATTTTAACTTCTCCAACCTGACGTTCACATGGATGCATTACGCAGCGCATATTCTGACCCTTACAACGACCAGAGAATTCAATCATCGCCGCCAACACCACGAACACGATAAGAAGTCTTGAAGCCATCGTTGCTGCCGTTCCCTCTTTTTACAAATGAGTTTCAAAGGGCGTTTTAATCAGTAAAGCCGACAGCAACAGTCTTGTGTCTATTTATTGGCTGAAATGTTTTTTGAGGAGTAATCATGGATATTAAGCATTGTATAATTGGAAAACAACTCCTTTAATAGTTTCGCCAATTACGAAGCTATTTGACACTCTTATTACGGTGCAGGCACCTGCCTTTTAAACGCAAAAACAATCGGCTTATTAAATGAGTAAAATTTTAGATTTGATTGCAAAAAAAGTTCCTAGGCGTGGCAGCTTTTTGATAAAGAAATTTGTGATATAAAACACAATAGAAATTTTTTGTTTCAACGAACTAAAAATCACTCGGATCTCAGATATTAATTTATTATAATGTGTGTTTCAAACGGGCAATAAGCACCCTTAACTTACGACTTCCTAACTATGAATTCGGCATAATTCCCCGAACATTTTCAGACAGTCTTCCGGTATTGACAAATGCGTTTTCTTATTAAATAATATTGTTTTTAACCAAACTGGCGGAACATTCTGTTGTCAATTAAAATAATGGCTATTAAAAATTACGGTAGTTTAGGAGGGATTATGACATTCAGGGCAAAATGAGAGAAATAATAATAAATCTTTCAAGAAGCGCCTCTGGATAAACAGGCAGTTATTCAATCATGTGGGTCGACAGGGTAATTTTTTTCTTTTGAACCACATTCTGCTTCCCATACAATCGTATGTTTATTGATTGATAAAAAAAAAATCAAAATACGGTCCTTTCATCGACGACTCATTCTAGCTCATCAACTGATCTTTTTCAAAAGAAAGTAAATGTACAACCAAAGTTGAGCCAGTCGTTAAGAAAGACAAAACATCGTATTTTGCAGAGTAGTTAAGCACGTGCGTTTAAGAATATTTCTACTTATTTGCAATTTGAATAATTTATGATACCTAAAAAGGAACAAAGCCACAGGATGCAACTGCGGGAGATTTATAAAGTTTGATTTTAATCTAACTTAATAAATATGCCGCCTAGATGCTATTATTACAAAAAAACGAACAAAAACAAAAGTCTTCAGTTCAAAGAGGGCTTAAAATGTAATTCCGATAATGTTTAGAAAAGATTCGAAACGTTAAAATGTCCTTAAAAGTCAAATGAATCGAGCTCTCCACTTTTCAAACCTCAGTCCAACAAGTATAGGTTTCTACGTTACCTGAATGAATAAATTTTATTCCAATAATCTTCTCTATAGACTCTGTATTTGAAATATTGCTGCTTTTCAACATATTTTTATTTATTTTTTATTAACTTCGCAAAACTTAATGCAAAAAATAGCAATTCAGAACTCCCACAACGGCGTAGGTAATTATAGCGTTCGACGTAGGAAGAACGCAATCCTAATACAGATTGGAGTCGAGATTGTATAGGACAACGTTGATTGCCGTGAATGAATGGATGGATCTTGCGACGCGTATCTGGCATTCCCTGAAGATTTTTTGCAGGGGTGAATGACATCACAAAGGGGAGAGAGCCTGGGATCGAGATCATCGGACACACTCCCTATTAATCTTTGATTATTACTAGTTGTAGTGCTTATAATTACCGGGAAGACTTTAAACCGACTTTCGACTGGTGGCCCAGAGGATCTGTTCTCCGCATTGTCACGTTATTTTCGCAGACGAGAAGCTTTGTTCCACGTTGTCTCTCTTCACCCTTAGGTGTACAAATGGGTGCCATTGACATACTGCTAGGGGTAACCTGCGATTGCGCGATGGACTAGCAACGCATCTGGGCAGGAGTAGAAATACAGCTCTCAACATGGTCATATTGTTTCCGCAGACATGAAACTTTGTTCCACATTGTCTCTCTTCATCGTACCCAGGTGTATAAATGGGTACTCAAGAGTTTTCTACTTAAAAAAAAGCCTGCGATGAACTAGCAACGCAGCCGGGGAGGAGCAGAAATACTCCTAGTCCCTTCATGCTACAGAAATACGGTCAAGCTCAACAGGTCGTGTGGGCCACTAACGCTCGTTTAGTGTGACTTTAAATATTCGACTCTAAAGATCTTGATTTATGTATACTTATTTTTGGTTTTCTACTATTTGAGGGAGTTTTCGCATAGGGCTAACCTCCAAACTTCCTTTTCTAGAAGTACTTTTCTCCTTAGTTTTATTTGTATATATAGTCTGCTTCTGGAATAAATAAAGTGTGTATGTATGTTTACCTTTTTGACCACGTAAGAGTACAAAACTTCACGTCTATAAATTTAAACCAACTATCCAAAAAAACTAAAGATAATAAGATACAGGATCCTTCTTTATTTCTCTTGGTTGGGATAGACCACGCCCAGCGTTGCCCTTCAAGCAAATAGATTTCCGTCAAAACCACCTCTCCACCCACCACCATCCCACCCGTAAGCCTTGAGACACCCTCAAAATACCAAATGGTGGGTCATCATGTGCTTTACATGTCTGCCAGCAGGGAGATTGGGACAGTGGGATTTCTTGGAAAGAATGTATTCTCTCGGGGTAGGGTAGGGTAGGTGCGTTGCCGGACGTCCACTTTTCCGTATAAGCAATAGTCACAGGAAAATCACGAATACTTATTTTCTATAATTTCGCCACGAGAAAGCAAACCTCTTTTTTCCCTCCCACCCACGCGTGTCTTTTTCCCGCGTTCAGCAATTTTCGCGCGCCTGTTCCCCTCGCTCTAATATGATTGAGTCGAAAGAGTGTGGGTCTAGAACAGATGAAATTTGCCAGCATTTTGCAACTTGTAAAACCCGTTCAGAGAGAACCTTATTTGTTGTTTATTAATTAATTAATTGATTAATTGATTATTTGGTTCATTTATTAACGAATTAATTTATTAACGTTTCATTCAGTCACCATAAGCACACAATGTTTGGCGTTATCAGCCTCTTTTATTATTCTTGCATTGGCGTGAAACGTAATTTTACTTCGTCTTGACTAAAACATTTTATAACTAAAATGTTTACAAGTTAATTTTTTGCACCATTTTTTTATGTTCACTTTATCATTTGTGCAGTTTCTTATTCGTCACCAGCGGGGCTTTTAAAGTTTTCCCGCCGTTTGTAGCTCCGCAGTAAATCTGCCAGCTTGATCGTCCTGTTGCGTCTGAATTCGTTTCTTTTCAGGCCTCCATCATCGAACGACGCCACGTCAACCGGATCTTCCTAAAATTAAATGGACATTCGTAAAACGTTGCTCTGTCTTTCCAAGTCGTTTTATGACCAGTACAAAGGGTTTTATGCAAGCTAGCATAGTTTGATTGGATCGGATTCTTAAGCTGAAAATTTTAACATCGAACAAAATGATAGGCAACAGAATCTTACTTCCGAATTTACAGGGCCATCGTTTTCCGAAAACGATAGCTCGCCTTATTTCGCACCAAAAGGGGCACATGTCCCCCCGCTGAGAACAAAAGGAATAAGTACGTGTTTCAAAAGTTTAAAGTGACCATTTCGTTAAAGATCTAACAAAACCTCTACATTATCAACAGAATCCGAAATTCTGAGGCGGTTTATCCCCTTTTGAACTGCACCTATTCCACCAAAGTAAACCTTATATCACCCCTAAATTCGAAATATCCAAATTGGGTAGCACTTTCCTCTCTTTAGTGTTACTATTTCTAGTTGAGCTTGTGAAGGCAATGTTTCTATCCCTTAGAATGAACATACGAAAGTGTCGAAAGAGGATTCAGTGCTTTAAATTAAAATTTGTATTGGGCAATAAATTATAACTTGAAAAGCTTCGCTTTACAACAGTCGTGCCAGTTGCACCAAAGTAAAGGCAGAATTTTATGTTTTCTAACCTTTTCTTCACATGGATGGAGCGTACAACCCATTTGACCCCTACAACGACCAGTGAACTCAATGACTGCCATCAACGCCACAAATACCACAAGAAAACGTTTGGAGGCCATCGTCACTCTTTTGCGTTAAACTCTCACAATTACTGAGCTTTGTGTGCAGTTGGGACGTCGACTTGTAAGGGCTATCTATCCATTAAATTTTAACGACTTAAAGTGCAAAACCCGACACCCTTAAGTGTTTTCAATTGGCTTAAATGTTTGTTGAGTTGCATGTTGTCAACTTTTTAATAAAACTGAACAACTGACATTAACGTCTATAGGTTCGAGAAAGACAGCTTAAAAAAGATGGGATAATTGTGGGCAAATATGATAGTAACTAATAATTTTTCAGTACATCCTGTTTTACCGCAATTTAGAAATCAACCACCTTTGAACTGACATATGTAAAAAAAAAAAGAAAAAGACATTGTCAAGAAAATGAATATCTCGATATCTTTCAGTGAATAAACTAGGCAAATACAAAACCGGTTAGTCCGGTTTGTTCAATGCCTCTTTGTTAAACGACTGCTAAGAATAGTTCTGTGCATAAGATTTAAGATTCTTTCGTGAACCGAGAAAGGAAAAATATCCTTTCTTACCTGATGTTTGCAAGGTCTGTATAAACAAACCCAAGGCGATTCCTTTCCTTTACAAAGACCAGAGAGGTTAATGACCACTGCCGACAACAACAAGCGGGCTCGAACACGAGACAAATTTTCAACGCCAGTATTATTCTTTGTTTGGTGATAAAACAACTTTCCTCCGGCCGTGCGGGCCACTTAGCCGGGCTCGTTTAGTACGACTTTATTTCGAATTACCTCTTTTTGTCACGTAAGAATAACAAAACTCGACTTCAAATTTAAACCAACTTTATACAAAACAATAAAAATTGTAAGATATGAGGTTTTCAGAGGGTTGTTTTAACTCCAAATTATAACTCTTTTCAGGAGGGGTTATTAAAACCTGTTGGGAGAGAAGCTTATTTGTTAATTATTTGGTTCATTGATTAACTAATTTATTTATTAATGTTTCAGTCAGTCACCATAAGCACACATTATTTGGCGTAATTTGCCTCTTTATTCTTGCATTGGTGTGGAACATAATTTTAGTCCGTCTGGACTTACTTATTTTATAATATAACATCTATGTGCAATTAAAAACATTTTTATCACTAGAATGTTTACAAGTTAATTTTTTTGCGCTACTTTTTTATGTTCACTTTATCGTTTGTGAAAGTTCCTTATTCTTCATCTGTAGTGCTTTTAAAGTTTTCCCGCCGTTTGTAGCTGCGTAGTAAATCTGCCAGCTTGATCTTCCTGTTGCGTCTGAATTCGTTTCTTTTCAGGGCTCCATCATCGAACGAAGCCATGTCAGTTGGATCTGCCTGAAAAATTAAATGGACATTTGTAAAATGTTGTCTCCTGTATACTATCACCAAACCGTTTTATGATGATCATTGTAAAGAATTTCATACAAGCTAACGTAGTCTAATTGGTTCGGATTCTTTAGCTGAAAATTTTAAATCGACGAAATTTTTGAAGCGGATTTCAAGATGTATTCGACGCGTACTTTTGATTTCGGGTTGAAGTGGACGTTTTTCAAAATTGACAAAACTAGTGTCCAGGTCAGCGCGGTCACAAAGGTGACTGTGTCCCTTTAAGAACAGTTTACCGTCAAAAACGTCTAGAGCGTATGTTGTTTTCTGATACCGGCAGTAGGTTTATCTCTCCTTCTGTCACAAAAGCAAACCGTTCCCACATCTGGACATTAATTTTAATTGTAAACAAGAAGCGCCTTGAAGTTTTTGAAATTGGGGAATATCATCGGATATTCCCCAGTTTTAGCTGGGGTATATTCGGTCACGTGAGGCGTTTACATCAATCGCGCGCGAGCGAAAATATTTGATGGATTATAAGATGGAAAATATGCCATAGGCATGCAGGCTCCGCCCAAAAGACTTTTCCTTTTTTGCCCTTGTATTATGCGAAAGGGTAGTGAAATGAAAAATTTAAGTGTTTTAAAGGGTTGCAAAATGGAGTAAGGGGGCGGGAGAAAGGGCAGTGTGTAATTAATGCGAAGAATTACTTGAAAGGGTAGGAAAACCTGGGCAGACATTCGTGGAAGAAATTACAGCGTGAAGATTGCGCTTGCTAGCACAAAAGGATTACGCTTTCGCTCAAGTTATACTTATCTTTGAGGTATAAGAAAGAGTACAAGTTTTCGCTTTATGTGTAATGAAGAGGGTGAAAAGGATAGAATTTGAGTAAAAGTTGAGAGGATATCGTCAACTTCAAGTTAGTTACCTTGAACAACTTTGTAGACACTGTTTTCAAAACACAGCACTATATTTAAATAATTTTTACCTTCTTTATTCAAGAATACACAGTGTTGTGTTAGGTGTGCTTTTAACAATATACTTCTTATTCTTGATATTGTTTATTTTACTTCATGGTGTTTGTTCGCAGTTCTCTTCGGGGTCTTGACATTATGCTAAGGTTCGTTACTTCTCTTGCCTAGAGTCGTCAAACGGGTTTCGCTTGTTTTGCCGCATGATATCTGACAACCGCAACAGCCTGTTTCGCCTGTACTCGTTCAAGGGAACCGTGTCCCTCTCTGGTAAAGAAACACCGGCATCTTCCAGCTCCTGTGAACAAACAAAGGACAGAAATATGGTAAACTGGAGTGCCTAGGATTTGAATATAACTTGAAATTGGATTTTTTTCCAAAATACTAAATTACAATCTGCACCTTAGTAAAGTGAAAGTGCAGTCAAAGTCGGCTTGAGGCTAACCTAATTTGTTCACTTTTCTTTTATTGCAAACGAAAGGAAATCCGTTCACCTATCTTATTCAGTAGAAATTCAATAAAGAAACGAAGAATTCTTAGTAGCAGCACCAGTCGAGATAATGAACGTTTCTTGTACATACCTCTCTCTTGCCCCCGCAGCCGGTGAACATGCATCTGTATTGGCCGTGACAAAGGCCGGAGAACCCTACCACTGCGGCTAAGATGACGAAAATCACAACAATGTTCAAAGCCATTTCTTCGATCTTTTCGTTATCGCGAAATGAACTACCAACTTGTTTAGTTACAGTTATTCAGAACTTTGCCGCTTCACTGGACAGAATGATTGGACGTCAATCACAGCAGTCTTTTGTGTATGGTATTCTTGGTTTTCACGTGACGTCACCAAATTCTAGAATCAAAACCGGGAGACCTACAAAATTTTTACCTTCATGATTTAAGGAAAGATTACCTAAAAATAGGTCTTTTCATAATTTCTTAGTTCGATATCGTACTTCCTTTTAAAAATAGAACAGTTTCAATTTCCGAGTTTTCATTGTGCGTGACATCAGGAGGACGGCCGTGACGGAGCTGTTCCGTATCTTAAAAATGCCTCTTCGGGTGATTTTCAGCATTCCAAAAAATTCAAGTTTGAGGAGAAATATGTATCTAAACATTCGAAAATTCACAAGGGAAAACAAACCTCTTTTCTGAGAAAAGTGAACTCCAGATGTTTTTTCCTATTTCCGGCCGCCATGTTTGTGCCCCTCAGAGGGGCACCAACATGGCGTCGCCGTACTAAGCTCTCTAAATTTGTGTGGAACATTTTGTCAGATAACTCGAGTACGGAATACCGCACAGACCTGACACTTGGACAGATTCCTTATTTATTTATCACCTATAACATGTCAATTTCATGACTTCATTCATAGAATGGTTTTGATTTTTTTTTTCAATGGCGTCTAAAGTGACAATTCGCGGAACGCATCTATCCTAATTTGTTCACTTTTCTTTTATTGCAAACGAAAGGAAATCCGTTCACCTATCTTATTCAGTAGAAATTCAATAAAGAAACGAAGAATTCTTAGTAGCAACACCAGTCGAGATAATGAACGTTTGTTGTACATACCTCCCTCTTGCCCCCGCAGCGGGTAAAAATACATTTCCACGTCTGACCGTGACAAAGGCCGGAGAACTCTACCACTGCTGCGAAGATGAGGAAAATCACAACAATCTTCAAAGCCATTGCTTCGATCTTTTCGTTATCGCGAAATCACTACCAACTTGTTTATTCACAGTTATTCAGAACTTTGCCGCTTCACTGGACAGAATGATTGCATTTTATATAGTCGCTCATTACGAAATCGCGCCCATTGAAACACGTCGCTCGAAAATGCAAATGAGCTTCATTTTGGACGTCAACCACAGCAGTCTTTTGTGTATGGTATAGGTGGTTTTCACCTCGCACATCGTCACGCAAGTGAAAAAATAAAATCCTCAACCATTCAATAGATAAAGTCAAGAAATTGATATGTTGTAGAAGAGTGATACATAAACAACATGTGAAAGCTACAGGGCTAGCTGTGCGATATCTCCTAATCGAGTTATTCGAAAAATGTACTACGGAAAATTACAGAGTTTAGTATGGGACGCCATGTTGGTGCCCCGTCTGATGGGCACCAACATGGCGGCCGGAAACCAGCAAAAACATCTGGAGTTTACCTTGGCTATTTCAAAGCCTTTCTTCTCTCTGCTGAACTTTCACACATTGACATTAACGCTTCTATTACATGTTAGCTGATCAGACCTAAAAAAAAAACGAGGCGAATCGATGTTTTCATGTACGTGACATGTTTAGAGCAGCAATCCTTCTGTCACGCACTGCGCAAAAATCTAAAATTCAAACTGCTCTTTTTCAAAACAAAGAATGCTATCCTGCTGAAAACAAGCAAGCCGATAGAAATTTAGATTTTCTTATATGTGATGAAGATAAAAACCCTTAATTGTGTTTAGTTATGAATTTCAGTTTTTTATGACGTCATGTGAAAACCAAGAATTGTTAAAGTGACAATTCGCGGAACGCATCTATCCTAATTTGTTCACTTTTCTTTTATTGCAAACGTAAGGAAATCCGTTCACCTATCTTATTCAGTAGAAATTCAATAAAGAAACGAAGAATTCTTAGTAGCAGCACCAGTCGAGATATATGAACGTTTGTTGTACATACCTCCCTCTTGCCCCCGCAGCCGGTGAACATGCATCTGTATTGGCCGTGACAAAGGCCGGAGAACTCTACCACTGCGGCTAAGATGACGAAAATCACAACAATCTTCAACGCCATTGCTTCAATCTTTTCGTTATCGCGAAGTGAACTACCAACTTGTTTATTCACAGTTATTCAAAACTTTGCCGCTTCACTGGACAGAATGACTACATTTTATATAGTCGCTTTTATAGAGTTGAGAATGGTGTAATGTAGAGTTAGTTAAGTTAACAAATCGTTCATTAGGAATAATGAAAACTTTATGATACTGTCATTGACCACCAACATTTTTGGTCGCTTTCAATGTATAAATCCTTTTCTTAACTTCCGTTGGTTACTACAGTGAATAAGGATATTCTTTGCAGTGAAAAACGCGATGAATGGGGCCAAATTGGTGATGAAAGAAATGGCTTTTTATCCGGGCTTTTTATTAGCTTCATTAACCAAAGAGTAATGAAAAATTGCCGCGTAGGAAAAAGCGGTAGAATTTATTAATATATTTGTAATATTTGTTACAAGTCTGAACGGCATCATTATTCAGTTTAGCAGTTCAAAAAGGTCCACGCTTGTTCTTGTTTCATTTCCAAACTGTAAGATCATCAGAGAACTGAATAAGATAACATTTTTCGTCAATTGAAAGCTTTAGCGGCACGTGCCCATTTGAAATAACAAAAAATTAACCTTTGAAGGTAAGTGTTTAATAATATATGAACTGATGAACAGAACAATATTTAGTAATACATGTTTATGAAAAGAACACCAAAATAGGTTCATTATGTTTTTATGTCACCTTTAAATTAGGAGCTAATTATCTTCGTATTTGGTAAAAATTAGCTGAGAAATAAACGCTACTCTTAATCAAGAATTCGTACAAACTTGTTTTTATTAGTTTTCGACTGTAGAAAAGTTTAAACTGGCGTCCATTACGGAGTCAGGTACATCAGGGTGCACTTGATTGACCCTATCACGGAACAGAAATACATACCGAATGACGAGAAGAACACCCTCATAAGAGGTCTTAAGAGTTACTAGAGTACAAAATCGCTCTAAATAATTATGTGTCAGCGAAAGTTTGCAGAAATGGCTTCCCAAATTTACTTAAACTGAAGAGAAATCTAACGGCTATTCCGCTCATTCTTATTCTGCATGGAATACGGTCAATTGAACGCAACCTTAATGTAATTGCACGCTTTCACTTTTAGACTTTGCAGGCGGATTTTTTCCATCACAATTAAGTCCTGTGAAATCATTGACTTCTCTTGTATGTCTGCATGAATCAGGTTTTAGGAGCATCCAAAAAATTAAAAACCTAACAGAAAATTTTAATACTATAAAGTATCTTTTCTGTTTTGTTTGTCTGGTAGCTTAAGTTTTCACTTGACAATTTGTTTCGCTTACAAATTTTACGGAAATTATCTCAAATCGAATTCAGTCAGGATTTTTCCACACAACGCTGTGCTGTATCTTGTTCCGTGACCGGCTTTGGATTATTTCGAAAATCAGAAAATGGCGGAATTTTCAGTACCGCGAAAAGGTCTAACAGCCCAAGAGAGAAACAGTTTTCGTCAAAGCTTGAGTCCCCCTCTTATACCAACATTACACATACAAAGTCATTACAGCCGATACCCGTTGGGTGTTTATACATCCGAAGCTACTTGATGTAATTCATGAACACAACAAGGTAAATAGTGTGACGTTTCTACGCTGCACGCCGCGCACCTGTCTAGTAGGTACATAAAGTTTTCTCAGTTCGAGCAAATTTTTAGAGCAAATAATAGTTGAGTTCTGTGTGCGTTTCGGTGGAGAGTTCAACTTAGAATTTTTATTCTTCTCAAGCAACGATTTAGGTAAGAGAGATGATGTTCACTGAACGGTTTCTTTAGCAATAAAATGCTCACTGTGTCGCTACCGCGCCCCTCAGTTACCGTGCACTGTTGTTTGAAAATACGTGAAGGAATTAAAACTTTCTCTCGGATATACATAACAGTTGTGGTGTTTGTTACTTTAAGGTCGCACTGCCAATGTTAAGTATCATTCTCTTTAAGGTTCAGAGTGAGATCTCGCTGTGTTTACATACTTTTACGTGGATATCCTATTCGCGCCTATATAGCACATCGAACGCCGAATAACTCGTTTTGTTGATGTCTACAAAATTGCCGATAGCATTGGCCGTTGCGAGTTTTATTGAAAAAAAAACTGGACCGGTTTCGGAAAAGACTGAAGAGGTTGCTTTTGTCCATTGCCTTGTGAATTAAGTCCTCAGAAGTGTAAAATGGTATAACTATCACCTATACGGGCGTTAATCTTCTCAAAATCACTTCCTTAACCCTGTACGGTGATCGCACGAAAAGAATATGTAAGTGTCAATGGACTTCCATTTCTAGAACATTACTACACCGTCTTCCACATTTTAATAACAGTTAAAACGGAAATACTGACATCGCAAACAAAACTTTTGAGTTTGCATGATATCAAGCCGTACTTTTTAGGCATTTCTCAATGTTTTATATTTGAAATAAGTGGGAACACCAAAAACGTTCTTCTTAATATTTATAGCTTTGTATTATGCCTCTCTTGTTGGATGAAATGAAATCTCCTTTTAATTTTTAATCAACCCAAGTGAAGATGTAAAGATTGTATTTATTACAAAACTGGGGAAGCATTAGCATGCAACTCGGAGCGTTTCAGATATTATGAGATACGTGCGGTATGCGATCTCTTCAATTTATTAATTTTTTTAAAGACAAAATTCACTGCTTCTTAAAATTTTAACGCGCTCGTAAGAAACGTACACACAAAACATATATGAGGTGAATTTTGAATTTGAACGGTTTCTAGAAAATAGCTTAAAACTCACAAACACCCAAATATTGTATTATAAAATGATGATAATATGATTGAGTCGGAAGAGTCTGGGTCTAGAACAGATGAAATTTGCCAGCATTTTGCAACTAGTAAAACCCGTTCAGAGAGAACCTTATTTGTTGTTTATTAATTAATTAATTAATTAATTAATTAATTGGTTCATTTATTAACGAATTAATTTGTTAACGTTTCATTCAGTCACCACAAGCACACAATGTTTGGCGTTATCAGCCTCTTTTATTATTCTTGCATTGGCGTGAAACATAATTTTACTTCGTCTTGACTAAAACATTTTATAACTAAAATGTTTACAAGTTAATTCTTTGCACCATTTTTTTATGTTCACTTTATCATTTGTGCAGTTTCTTATTCGTCATCTGCGGGGCTTTTAAAGTTTTCCCGCCGTTTGTAGCTCCGCAGTAAATCTGCCAGCTTGATCTTCCTGTTGCGTCTGAATTCGTTTCTTTTCAGGTCTCCATCATCGAACGAAGCCACGCCAGCCGGATCTTCCTGAAATTAAATGGACATTCGTAAAATGTTGTCTTCTGTATTTCCAAGTCGTTTTATGACCAGTACAAAGGGTTTTATGCAGCTAAAATAGTTTGATTGGATCGGATTCTTTAGCTGAAAATTTTAACAGCATAGAAAATGTTAGGCAACAGAATCTTACTTCCGAATTTACAGGGCCATCGTTTTCCGAAAACGATTGCTCGCCTTATTTGGCACCAAAAGGGGCACATGTCCCCCCGCTGAGAACAAAAGGAATAAGTACTTGTTTCAAAAGTTTAAAGTGACCATTTAGTGAAAGATCTAACAAAACCTCAACATTTTCAACAGAATCCGAAATTCTGAAGCGGTTTATGCCCTTTCGAACTGCAGCTATTCCACCAAAGTAAACCTTATATTACCCCTAAATTCGAAATATCCAAATTGGGTAGCACTTTCCTCTCTTTAGTGTTACATTTCTAGTTGAGCTTGTGAAGGCAATGTTTCTATCCCTTAGAATGAACATACGAAAGTGTCGAAAGAGGATTCAGTGCTTTAATTAAAATTTCTGTTGGGCGATAAATTATCACTTGAAAAGCTTCACTTTACAATTAACAGTCGTGCCAGTTGCACCAAAGTTAAGGCAGAATTTTGTGTTTTCTAACCTTTTCTCCACATGGATGGAGCGTACAACTCAGTTGACCCCTGCAACGACCAGTGAACTCAATGAGTGCCATCAACGCCACAAATACCACAAGAAAACGTTTGGAGGCCATCATCACTCTTGGGGCGTTTAACTCTCGCAATTACTGAGCTTTGTGTTCATTTTGCACGTCGACTTATAAGGGCTATCTATCCATTAAATTTTAACGACTTAAGGTACAAAACAAGACATCCTTGAGTGTTTTACATTGGCTTACATGTTTGTTGAGATGTATGATGTCAACTTTTTAATAAAACTGAACAACTGACATTAACGTTTATAGTTTCAGAAAGACAGGTTAAAAAAGATGGGATAATTGTGGGCAAATATGATTGTAACTAATAATTTTTCAGTACATCTGTTTTACCGCAATTTAGCAATCAACCACCTTTGAACTGACATATGTAAAAAAAAAAAAAAGACATTGTCAAGAAAATGAATATCTCGATATCTTTCAGTGAATAAACTAGGCAAACACAAAACCGGTTAGTCCGGTTTGTTCAATGCCTCTTTGTTAAACGACTGCTAAGAATGGTTCTGTGTATATAAGATTAGTTTCTTTCGTGAACCGAGAAAGGAAAAATATCCTTTCTTACCTGATGTTTGCAAGGTCTGTATAAACAAACCCAAGGCGATTCCTGTCCTTTACAAAGACCAGAGAGGTTAATGACCACTGCCGACAACAACAGCGGGCTCGAACACGAGACAAATTTTCAACGCCATTGTAACTCTTTGTTCGGTGATAAAACAACTTTCCTCTGGCCGTGCGGGCCACTTAGCCGGGCTCGTTTAGCACGACTTTATATCGAATTACCTCTTTTTGTCACGTAAGAATAACAAAACTTGACTGCAAATTTAAACCAACTTTATACAAAACAATAACAATTGTAAGATATGAGGTTTTCAGAGGGTTGTTTTAACTCCAAAAAGGGAGTTAACATTTTAGGTTCCAAATTATAACTTTTTTCAGGATGGGTTATTAAAACCTGTTGGGAGAGAAGCTTATTTGTTAATTATTTGGTTCATTGATTAACTAATTTATTTATTAATGTTTCAGTCAGTCACCATAAGCACACAATATTTGGCGTAATTTGCCTCTTTATTCTTGCATTGGCGTGGAACATAATTTTACTCCGTCTGGACTTACTTATTTATAATATAACATCTATGTGCAATTAAAAACATTTTTATCACTAAATGTTTACAAGTTAATTTTTTGCGCTACTTTTTTATGTTCACTTTATTGTTTGCGAAAGTTCCTTATTCTTCATCTGAATTGCTTTTAAAGTTTTCCCGCCGTTTGTAGCTTCGTAGAAAATCTGCGAGCTTGATCTTCCTGTTGCGTCTGAATTCGTTTCTTTTCAGGGCTCCATCATCGAACGAAGCCATGTCAGCTGGATCTGCCTGAAAAAATTAAATGGAAATTCGTAGAATGTTGTCTCCTGTGGCACCAAACCGTTTTATGATGATCATTATAAAGAGTTTCATACAAGCTAACACGGTCTAATCAGTGGTTCGGATTCTTTAGCTGAAAATTTTTGGCAACAGAATCTTACCGAATTTACAACCGGTCATTGTTCCCTAAAATGCTAGCTAACCTTTATCGTTTCGCACCAAATTAAAACGGACATATGTATCCAACAAAAAGAACTTTGTGTTCAGAATCTAATCCGAATTTCTGAGATGGTTTATACCCTTTTCAACTGCAGATATTTCACAGACGAAAACCGTAGATTACCCCTGAAATATCCAAATTTGTTAGCTCTTTCCTCTCTTTAGCTTTCTATTGAAACAAAGCTAAATTATATCGGAAAGAGTTACTTTTCTAGTTGAGCTTGTGAGGGCAATGTTTGTATCTTTTAGAACGAACAACTAATAAAAGTGTCGACAGAGGCTTCGATGCTTTAAATTAAAATTTGTACTGGGCAATAAATTATAACTTGAAAAGCTTCGCACTAAAATTGAGGCAGAATTTTCTGTTTTCTAACCTGCCCTGTACATGGATGGAGCGTACATTTCAGTTGACCCCTGCAACGACCAGTGAACTCGATGACTGCTATCAACGCCACAAATACCACAAGAAAACGTTTGAAGGCCATCGTCACTCTTGGTGTGTTAAATTTTCAAAATTACTGACCTTTCTGATCAGTTTGCATGTCTTATAAGGGCTATCTATCCATTAAATTTTAACGACTTAAGGTACAACAGGCGCGACAGTCGACTAGCGTATTTTATATTGTTGAGTAATATGATGTAAACTTTTTAATAAAACTCACATTAAAGTTTATAGGTTTCCACAGGAAAAATGGAATAATTGTGGGCAAATATAAGTAACTAACAATTTTTCAGTACATCTGTTTTACCGCAATTTAGCAATCAAGCGCCATTAAACTGACCTAAGTAAAACCGACATTTTCATGAAAATGAATATCTATCTCGTACATCGATGCCTTTCAGTGAAAAAACCAGGCAAGTATAAAACCGGTTAGTCTGTTTGTTCAATGCCTCTTTTTAAAACGACTGCTAAGAATGGTTCTGTGTGTATGATAAGTTTCTTTCATGAACTGAGAAAGGAAAAATATATTTCTCTAACCTGACGTTTACAAGGTCTGTATAAACAAACCCAAGGCGATTGCTGGCCTTTACAACGACCAGAGAAGTTGACGACCGCCACCAACACCAGGAATACAAGAAGCATTTTAAACGTCATTGTTACTTTTTGTTTGGTGATAAAGGAACTTTCGCTTTAAGCTTGGCCGTCATAGCTTTATAGGACGCATCAATTACAATAACCAACGGAAGCCTTTTGTATTTTCATTAGCTTAAATGTTTTACGCCGTAAGGTATCAGCCATGAATGAAATTCTTGTAGCAAATTATTACCTCCGAAGAAAGACTCCCACATTCAATCATCGATGACGATTATGGTAATTTTTCAATGCGAAGGACCACCTGTTTGGTTAAAGTTATTGTAAATTTCTTATTGGCAACAATTATAGAACTTTGGTCTTATTAAAAAAAACACGATTTTTTTATTATTTATGCTCAGATAAATCATTGCTTTCAGCCAATCGGAGCGAACTCGGCTTCCAATTTACATTACAATAACGCCTTTTTGTTAACCGTAGAACCACTAAATAATGACTGTCATAATAGTTAATACAAAAATAACTAATTCCACTTTACTCCCCTTCCAAGTAAACATTTTTATTCAACCTACACGTTCATTTCAAGCGAATCAAAAACTGATTGTGATTCCAATTAACTCAACATCAATTTTGAAGATTCCGAAAAAATATGACGAAAAACGTGCCTTGTTTTCCAAAAGGCAGTTCAATGAAATCAGAAATTGCTATGAAGTTAGTTGCGTGGTGCAAGAGCGATCATTTAACAACGCGTATGTTTCAAATACTTCTTTTGCAGCTGATTAATTAGTAACTAAATTTACCGCGTGGGTCTTAGCTTCATTTATAAGAAATATTTAATCTCTCAACCACGTGTACAAAACAGTATACAAACGCAAGCAATATTAAAAGCTTGTTTCCTCAATTTGCTTTGATAAAACAAAATGCTGCATGCTCTCGTTATAGAGCGGACACGCGGAATATCGCACCTCATAGTCTAAACCTCAAACCTTTGCTAAATTACACTAGATTCGTCGTATTCCTTCCAAAGCTTGACGACGAACACCTGTAGCTGTTGTTACAGAAACGCTGAATCATTTGCAGCTGTATATTAATCATTCATATTTATGAATCGACAGTAATTTTTAAGTCGGCTTGGAGTAGTCAATGCGGACCATGTCGATTTGCAATAAACGTAGCGAAGATATGTTTGTTTTTGTTTAATTTGTTCAGTTTTAATACTAATACACCCAAAAAGTTATCTTAGAATTTCACTAAACATACAAAATTAATCAGTTTTTTTTTTTCAACAAATATCACCGAGGCGGTGTTTTCGCAGGAATATTACAGAAACGCTATATGTAATTAAAATGGCTCCGTAACGCGCTGAGGGCACAGATGGAACAAAAAAGCGAGCACTAATCTACGTGGTTTCTTCTCATGTCTCGTTGCACAATTAAATGATCTGTTTCAATTAAAAGTTCTGCAGTCAGGTGTTGACTACAGCATCAAAGGTACGTTCTCCATTTCGTAAAATTTACTGCCGCTTCAACAGTTCTGAATTGTCCAGAGAAGTTAAAAACTTCTCGTGTATTCTGCGATGCCAATGACCTAAACAGTTAGCCTTCAAGATACTGGCTAATTCAGGTATACGTATATGGTTTATAAAGTCATCTAAAAGTAATGCCACTCAAAATAATAACATATTACACCTTTTAAATCCAAAAGAACTCCGAAACGTGAATGAACTGTTATAATTGTAATTTTCAATAACTTCAATTTTACCCTTTTCAGAATTTCAGATGAAACTCATAGCGTTTTTGCCATACGCTGTGCTAATTTGTTTACCTGGCTTGGTTTTTAATTCACAGTAGAAAGCGCAGTTGACAAAAAAAAAACTGACGAACGCTTTGAGGCAAACTTGTCGAGTTCAGTCGTTTTTAATCGTTTTCTCCCGTTTCTTCACGTAGGTCCGCAATTCAAGAATTGAAGTTTGGAGGTTAAAAAGTTAACAATGATCCGATGAGTATAACATTATTTTAGATGCCAATAACTAATTCTAGTTTTCATAATATTAATATTAATCACTTCCTTTGTATCACATCTCGTGCGTACGATTATATATAAACAATAGCCTCCATTATGCTCAGATATTTCTCCTTGGACATTACCTGTTCCGAGAAGCGAACAGTTTTCCGAGAGCGAAGCTCGATCGAGGAAAATTGTGAGCTTCAAATATTTTTCGCAACCGATGTAGCAACGAGCTTGAGTATTTGAACATTTCGTTTAAGAACAGTTTACCGTCAAAAACGTTTAGAGCGTATGTTGTTTTCTGATACTGCTTTATCGACCAGCAGGTTTATCTCTCCTTCTGTCACAAAAGCAAAGCGTTTCCCCATCTTGACATTAATTTTAATTGTAAACAAGACGCGCCCTGAAGTTTTTGAAATTGGGGAATATCACTTGGGGAGTATCATCGGATATTTTTTAGCTGGGGTATATTCGGTCACGTGAGGCGTTTAGACCAATCGCGCGCGAGCGAAAATATTTGATGGATTATAAGATGGAAAATATGCCACAGGCAGGCTCCGCCAAAAAGACTTTTCCTTTTTCGCTCTTGTATTATGCGAAAGGGTAGTGAAATGAAAAATTTAAGTGTTTTAAAGGGTTGCAAAATGGAGTAAGGGGGCGGGGGAAAGGGAAGTCTGTAATTAATTCCAAGAATTACTTGAAAGGGTAGGAAAACCTGGGCAGACATTGGTGGAAGAAGTTACAGCGTGAAGATTGCGCTTGCTAGCACAAAAGGATTATGCTTTCGCTCAAGGTATAAGAAAGAGTACAAGTTTTCACTTTATGTGTAATGAAGAGGGTGAAAAGGATAGAATTTGAGTAAAAGTTGAGAGGATATCGTCAACTTAAAGTTAGCTACCGTGAATAACTTTGTAGACACTGTTTTCAAAACACAGCACTATATTTTTACCTTCTTTATTCAAGAATACATAGTGTTGTGTTAGGTGTGCTTTTTACAATATAATTCTTATTCTTGATTTGGTTTATTTTACTTTATCGTGTTTGTTCGCTGTTCTCCTCGGGGTCTTGACATTATGCTAAGGTTCATTACTTCTCTTGCCTAGAGTCGTCAAACTGGTTTCGCTTGTTTTGTCGCATGATATCTGACAACCGCAACAGCCTGTTTCGTCTGTACTCGTTCAAGGGAACCGTGTCCCTCTCTGGTAAAGAAACACCGGCATCTTCCAGCTCCTGTGAACAAACAAAGGACAAAAATATCGATATCGTAAACTGGAGTGCCTAGGATTTGAATATAACTTGACATTTTTATTGGAATTTTTTCCAAAAAACTAAATTACAAACAGCACCTTCGTAAAGTGAAAGTGTAATCGAAGTCGGCTTGAGCCGCGGCTAGCCTAATTTGTTCACTTTTCTTTTATTGCAAACGAAAGGAAATCCGTTCACCTATCTTATTCAGTAGAAATTCAATAAAGAAACGAAGAATTCTTAGTAGCAGCACCAGTCGAGATAATGAACGTTTGTTGTACATACCTCCCTCTTGCCCCCGCAGCCGGTGAACATGCATCTGTATTGGCCGTGACAAAGGCCGGAGAACTCTACCACTGCGGCGAAGATGACGAAAATCACAACAATCTTCAAAGCCATTGCTTCGATCTTTTCGTTATCGGGAAGTGAACTACCAACTTGTTTATTCACAGTTATTCAGAACTTTGCCGCTTCACTGGACAGAATGACTGCATTTTATAGAGTCGCTTTTATAGAGTTGAGAATGGTGTCATATAGTAGAGTTAGTTAAGTTAACAAATCGTTCATTAGGAATAATGAAAACTTTATGATACTGTCATTGACCGCCAACAATTTTGGTCGCTTTCAATGTATAAATCCTTTTCTTAAGTTCCGATGGTTAATTCAGTGAATGAGGATATATTCTTTGCAGTGAAAAACGCGATGAATGGCACCAAATTGGTGATGAAAGAAGTGGGTTTCTATTAGTTTCATTAACTAAAGAGTAATGAAAAATTGCCGCGTAGGAAAAAGCGGTAGAATTTATTCAGATATATTTGTAATATTTGTTACAAGTCTGAACCGCATCACTATTTGGTTTAGCAGCTCAAAAAGATCCACGTTTGTTCTTGTTTCATTTTCAAACTTTAAGATTGTCACAGAAACGAAGAAGAGAAAATTTTTCATCAATTTAAAGCTTTGGCGGCACACGCCCATTTGAAAATTACGATAAATTAACCTTTGGAGGTAAGTCTTTAATAATATATGAACTGATGAACAGAACAATATTTACATGTTTATGAAAAGAACACCAAAATAGGTGATCAGTATGCCAATGATTTCGACTTCATAACGTTTTAATGTCTCCTTTAAATTAGAAGCTAATTATCTTCTTATTTGGTAAAAAATATGCCAAGAAATAAAAGCCACTCTTAGTCAAGAATTCGTACAAAGTAGTTTTTGTTAGTTTTTGAGTGTAGAAAAGCTTAAAATGGCGTCCATTACGGAGTCAGGTACCTCAGGGTGCATTCGACTGACCCTATCACGGAATAGGAATACATTCAATGACGAAAAGAAATTCCCCATAAGAGGTCTTCAATGGTGTTACTAGAGTACAAAATGGCTCTTCAATTATCATTTATCAGCGAAAGTTTGTAGAAATTATGTCCTCCCAAATTCACGTAAAAAGAGAAATCTAACAGCTATTCCGCTTCTTCTCACTCTGAAATACGGTCAATCAAACCCAAACTTATTTTAATAAATTGCACGCCCTCACTCAAACTTTTGGACTTTGCAGGTGGATTTTTTCCATCACAATTACAGTTTTAGTCCTGTGAAATCATTAACTATGTCTGCATGATTTAGGTTTAGCAGCATCCACCGAAAAAACTAACAGAAAATTTTGTCTGTTTCATAGCACCGTCATTAGTTCTAAGCGACAAATAAACTGAATTTTCCGCTATTTAGGTTTCAAGATCTTTGAAGCGAATTAAAGACAACAGACCCAGAGCAGGCTTCCTCCGGTTTATAATCGTAAACTTTTCTTATATAGATTCCAGTTCTTTTCGGTTCAACAGCATTGAACGTCTTGAGTTATGCTGAATGGCCTATTTTTATTAACTTTCATGATCACGGCACGATACACATGTCCCGCAATTTGTTGCATTTGTTTAATCGCCAGCGATGGCTCCTCCATTATGAGCTAGCGAAATTCTTTATCAGAAAGAACCTGGTGTTCAAAGTTCGACTAAACTTCTCATAAACAAACATCAGTCCTAACTACTCTTGGCTGGATATTATTGTACTCAATCACCTTGGAAAGGTTCCACTAACTTCCTTTTACGACAAAATAGTGCTTCTGTGGAATTGGGGAGCAACGTAACTCTATTAAAATACACTGTTTGTGTGGAAAAACCTTACCTTTTCACGGGAATTTTAACTGGGTTTTAATAAACAAGACTGCAATTCCCCTTTTTCTATCAGAACGGCATCATCGACGTTTCAAAATAACAATCGTTTGTCTGGTAGCTTAAGTTTTCACTTGACAATTTGTTTAGGTTACAAATTTTACGGAAATTATCTAAAATCGAATTCAGTCAGGATTTTTCCACACAACGCTTTTCTGTATCATGTTCCGTGACCAGCTTTGGATTATTTCCAAAATCAGAAAATGGTGGAATTTTCAGTACCGCGAAAAGGTCTAACAGCCCAAGAGAGAAACATTTTTCGTCAAAGCTTGAGTCCGCCCTCTTATACCAACATTACACATTACAAAGTCATTTCAGCCGATACCCGCTGGGTGTTTATACATCCGAAGCTACTTGATGTAATTCATGAAAACAACAAGGTAAATAGCTATAGTGTGACGTTTCTACGCTGTACACCGCCGGCGCACCTGGCTATAGGTACATAAAGTTTTCTCGGCTCGAGCAAATTTTTAGAGCAAATAATAGTTGAGTTCTGTGTGCGTTTCGGTGGAGAGTTCAACTTAGAATTTTTATTCTTCTCAAGCACCGATTTAGGTAAGAGAGATGATATTCACTGAAGTTTCTATTAGCAATAAAATGCTCACTGTGTCGCTACCGCTCCTCATTTACCGTGCACTGTTGTTTGAAAATACGTGAAGGAATTAATCTTTCTCTCGGATATACATAACAGTTGTGTTGTTTTTACTTTAAGGTCGCACCGCCAATGTTAAGTGTCATTCTCTTTAAGGTTCAGAGTGAGATCTCGCTGTGTTTACATACTTTTAATTTCGTGGATATCCTATTCGCGCCTATATAGCACATCAAACGCCGAATAACTCGTTTTGTTGGTGTCTACAAAATTGCCGATAGCATTGGCCGTTGCGAGTTTTATTAAAAAAAAACTGGACCGGTTTCGGAAAAGAAGTGGTTGCTTTCGTCCATTGCTTTGTGAATTAAGTCCTCAGAAGTGTAAAATGGTATAACTATCACCTATAGGCGTTAATCTTCTCAAAAACACATCTTTAATCCTGTACGGTGATCGCACGGAAAGAATATGTAAGTGTCAATGAACTATTCCTACACCGTCTTCCCCATTTTAATAACAATTAAAACAGAAATACTGACATCGCAAATAAAACTTTTGAGTTTGTATGATATCAAGCCGTACTTTTTAGGCATTTTTCAACGTTTTAAATTGGAAATAAGTGGACAGAACCAGAAACGTTCTTCTTAATATTTATAGGTTTGTATTATGCCTCTCTTGTTGAATGAAATGAAAGCTCCTTTTAATTTTTAATCAACCCAAGTGAAGATGTAAAGATTGTATTTATTACAAAACTGGGGAAGCATAAGCATGCAGCTCGGAGCGTTTCAGATATTATGAGATACGTGCGACACGCGATCTCTTCAATTTGTTAATTTTTTTAAAGACAAAATTCACAATTTGTTCCAAGACTGCTTCTTAATGAAATGAAATTTTAACGCGCTCGTAAGAAACGTACGCACAAAACATATATGAGGTGAATTTTGAATTTGAACAGTTTCTAGATAATAGCTTAAAACTCACAAACACAGAAATATTGTATTATAAAATCACTAAGCGATAAACAAAAAAGTGAGAAAATATCTGGGCGTCCTTGACACCAACAGCGTTTTTAAATTAGTGATAATACCTCGGAAAATAATCCACCTTTTTACCTTAAATAACATTTGAAATAAGACATTGCAACTTATTGTTTGGATTAATTATTTTGCATTTAATCATTCCCTCTTTTAATACATGTACTCAACACATTACTTCACTAACAGTAAAAATATCAGCCTAAATATTGTCACAAACTTATGAAAAGAAAAAATGCTACCGAATATCTGTAGCGAAGCTTAGTTAAAAAGTGCCTGTCATAATTCAGATATTTTTTTTTTCTTCTTTCTGTCTTTCGTGCTTCAAGGTTTAAATTTCTGTTAGTTGAACCACTGCATGGTTTAAAAAACGCCCATTTTATACAACTCACTCAACACTGATTATGTTAAGGTCGTGCCAAAGGCCTTAATATCGAAATAAAAATAGTGTGATTTGGCACATGTCCACCCCTTCCCAAGTTAATATTTAATGGTAAAATTAGTGAATTTTAACAAACATAATGACTTGATGTGCTGACAGCCGAAAATAACAAGAAATGAAAGGTGTCGTGGAAGTCCATCTGCACATATTAAAACTAACCAACCTCTTTTTAATTAGGCTTCATAAACACCTTTTTTTTAAAAAGCTTTGGATCGTAATTTGTGTTTAATTTTTAATGATTGACAGTTTTTTAGTTAATTTACCGCATTCTCGAAATACGTTTTAACTGAACCGAACCGATGAAGGAATATCAGTTTATGATATTTGTTAAAACAGAAAATTTAAATTAAAATGACTTCAGTTTCTTTTTTCGTTTTACTTTCCCAAAAAATGAAAAGGAAAGAATTTGTTGTACAGTTTTATGAAAATTCTAATTACCAAGTGAGCTGAATAGGAAGATAGTGTAAAATATTGAGTTGTAAAATAAGCGAGTGCTTTCACTGCGAGAATATCAATTTCCTAACAATGAGGGGTGCGTTCTTTTTCAAAAACAAAACTCGTTTCGAAATAGACGAAATTTTTCATTAATTCAAATGTGCTGGAAGTTCACGGTGACTGCTGTCACGTGATTGTATGGGAATAAATTTCCTATTAATACAAAACTTTTAGCAAAATAACAAAAATATACATGAAAATCTTCAATAGCATGAGATATTACTTTCTATATATTTTTTAGATTACTTGATCGTCTTGCTTAGAAATATTTTGAACCGCTCTTGCGTGAAATGCAATCTTATGCAATATCCCCAAACGTGAATTTTATGTGTTAAAAGTATAATTAGTGAAAGAAAGGTGATGAATGTTATGTTTTAAGCCTGGCGAATAAATAATAGACCTATATTTTTTTAGTCAGTGACACAGGCATACTCGGATTTTTCTTTTTCCGAGTATTCCTGTGGCACTGCCTTAAAAAATACACTTATCAAGTACAATTAGGTTTTTAAAAGCCGGGCGACGCAATCTCTGAGTAACGAAGGATTCTTCAGAGAGAGATTGAAGATTCCCGCTAGTCTAATGAGCTATACTTTTCGAAATGTTCAAGACATACATTAAGCTATTCTTGAAAATTGCTCTACAAAGCTTTGTGGTATTAGCACCTCCCGGGTCTTCAGTTGTTGAAATTCTCTAGTTAATAAAATATGTTTTCTTTTGTTTAGTATCTTGATATAAATGGGTGTAAATCTCAGTCTCCTAGTATTGAAGTTCCACGCAAATCAGTTTTAGGACACGACTGAGATGGAACCATTTAAGATTGCTTTGCTTTATCTGTTCGTTGTGGCAGTCTGCTTTCATCGCTCCAAGGCACAATGCAGTGATTGGGGAACCGTTTTTACTGGTGGAAAGTGTCGTCGCCAGGTTTGTGAGCAAAACTATATTTGTTCTTGAAACGAAAATTTCACTGATCAGACGGTGACCAAGCATTGAGCATTTGATCATATGTGCATGCGAATTTACGAGTACAAGTATTAAAATTATTATTAATTATCATTAGCTCTGACTCCCTAGCAGCTCCCTAGAGTCAAGCGAAGTTTTAGGAATAGTTGAATGAATATTATTCGTCTGGAAAGAAAACGAATGTGTGCGTTTGTCTTTTCCTCCTCAAGTTCTCAATTGTAGGTAGCAACTGTTCAACTAAACAAAATTTTACGCCAATCGCGTCATATAAGATATTACGATGGTATTTGCATTAGCGTTGACTTGTGGGCTAGAATTACATGCAACGTAAATTGAATGATAATAAACTACAAGTCAAAACAAGCTATACCCGAACATACCCAGTGCCTCTCTTATCTTGAGAGTCTCCGAACTGTTGATAGAGATGGCCGGCGTTCAGGATAGGGGTGTACAACTTCAAATAAGTTCAATAACCGAATGCAGCCGGTGATTCGGATAATAATTGGGTTACTAACGGTGATTTGTATCGCAGTTTAATGTTGATTCTCACACCCATTTAGAATTTTGATTGCATGGCACGTAAGATCCATAGCTATCTAGCTATAGCTTCTCCTAACATAATCGATACAAATCAAACAAAACTGGTGACGAGAGGAACAAATCTATTAGACTGCTGGATAAGAGAATAATGGAAATATATGGCAATAATCTCATATTAAGTGTCCGCACTTTAAAGATGAGTTCGGATGGCCTACGTATGTACTTTCAGAAATAATAGAATGAAGATGACTCTTCTGGATTGAAAAGTAAGTTTCGTAAATTAAGGAATTCAGCACCATTTTATCAATTTTCTTTAGTCTTAATGAACAAAACCTCAGAACATATTCGAGTGACAAATCCGCTATGAAACTGCTGTATAAGAGGATTATGGAAAAAATAGCAACAATTTCAAATGAAATAACCGCGCTTTAAAAGATGTATTTGGGTGACCAAAGTAGCTCAAGAAACAATAGCCGGAAGATGATTCCCCTGGAGATGAAAAAGTAAGTTTCATTTAAGGAATTCGGCATCATTTTACTCCCCATCAGTTGCTGCAGTCGGAACAAGAACTAGGGACATACTGATCCTTCAGGTGGAAAGAAAGTATGCAAAAAGTGGGAGGAATTTATATTATGTTCGATCTGTCCAGAAATGTTGCATACAAGATGTGTCATTATCCTGGTGTCACGCAATCGAGTGACGTATACGTAAGTAACGTAACGTGCGGAGAGTCTTCCTTTAGTGAAGTGGTTCGCGCATCATGCATAAAGCATCTTAAGATAAGTGCGAGTTTGTCGAAGATTTTGTCACGCTCTTTTTGTGTTCCTATCCTCAACAAAGGCCTTTAGCTGAGTAATCCAGAAAATCTCTCCAGAAAATCCTTCCGAACGCAGAGAATGGTTGGAGAAACCTCCCACTAATACTAACCTAGTAACTTAAGGCGCTTGGTTATTTATCCTTTAAAGTCCCCCAGCAAAAATTTTAAAGATCCTCTATTCTATCTAGACAAAAGAATTTACACGATCAAAGGAAATTCATTCAATAAACGTTCTGACTCCCTTGATCCCTTTACAAACCAGAGATGGCAGGGCCAGTTGCATAAACCATCTTAACATGAGGCTTATCTTAAGATGCTTTATGCAACCGGCCAACCCTGGTTTGTAAAGTTCTTTCACACGTAAAAAACTGAACAAAGTTAATGGAATTAACTATAAGCAACTCTTTGAAAGTCTAAAGAACACTTGCAGCTGATTAGTAATATTCGAATTCTCTTAAAATAGCCGACCTTAGTGCACAAAATGAATGATTTCACTGCGTTTTTGGCTATGGATGCATGGCCAAGGTGATAATGGCCACCAACCTTTGAATGTAGGGTCAATGTTTTCAAGTTCTTTCATTGTGTCTAACATTAATAGGACAATACTGTGGCACATGGTTCCGGCTTTGAGAATTCACCCGATTTAATCTCATTGGTGATCTTGAAGCAATTCGTATATGAATAAAGTTTTTAGCTTTTTCTTACCAAAACTTAAATGGGATAGTTTCCATGTCGACGCTGCGCATGCCCTTTCGCCAGTTCATTACGTGGCTGGGCTTGCTGGACAGTTCAACGTGTTTTTCTCGATCCTAAATGATGATAGTCCGATTTTTTTTATTTTTCTTTGTAGTTTGATGAGCAAAGAACAGAAGCAGAAAACCTTGCAAGAAATGAGCGAGGTTTTTCCACCGAAGATCAGCCAGGAAAGTCAATGGATGACAAGTTGTATTTTATGAGGAGGCGGATCGGAAACAGAGACATAAAGAAAGATGTGTTGGTGTAATCTACGGCTTGAAAAGGATCAACGCATCACGCTTGTCCTTTAATTTATTCTGTATCGTTGTTTCGTATTCCTAACTAAACGATTAGACGCCACAAAAATGCCTGGTTTCCTGTTAAAAGTTTTGTTGTAATACTGCATTCTTCGCGGTTGCAGTGTCTCAATAAAAGTTATTGCTCTACTCTTGTGGAAGGTACATTACTGAGTACGTAAATGTTTTCCAGTATATGCAGTTCACAGGACATCCAAGGAGCCTGGATATACTGTGATCAAAATACTGACGGCAGACTGATCCAAACGGCGGAGGTGAGGGGCTTGATAGAATAAACAACAAAGGCTAGAATAACTGAAATATATTTGTTTTAAAAAACACGTTTTTTCTCGATATTTCGGTTTGCAATTCAAATCTTCCTTGTATTGTAAACGAAATATCGGGCAAAATGTTTTTTTTTTTTTTTAAACAAATATATTTGTTATTCTATCGTTTGTTGCTTGTTCTATCAAGCTCGTCACCTCCGCCATTAGGATCAGTCTGCCGTCAATATTTTGTATTTGAAATAATTTGCTGATCCAGGACGTCTACATGTGATCCGGCACCACTCATCGGTTTGTCGCTGTGGAATTGCAAATTTTATTATACTGTGATCGTAAGGGTTTTTTTTTTTTAGCTTTCTTACACGTTTTTCTCACGGTGAAATTCGGTAATTAGCATGAAGGCTGACATCGTGCCGCTGTAGCATCATGGATTCATACCTATTGATTACAGCTGTGGTTCTCACAGACTATACTAACAATGACATACGGAACGTTTGGTCATCGAACAGGAAAGGAGACTATTTCGACATCATATCATCCAAAATAACCAAAATTATTTAAGCATGGTCCTAAAATTAGTGTATCAACGCAGATTGAAATTTAGAAGGGGTCACCCAAGAGATCGGGAAGTAAGGCCTTTAACTAGTTGTGGTATAGGAGCTAGTATTTTGCATCATAAAGATACTCCAAAAATTTGACGAAAAGGGTGAAGAAAGCAAAAACTGGAATTATTGATTTCTTTCTGTAACACCCCCATCCCTCTCCGATTGTCTAGCAGTATTCACAACAGAAGACAGTGGAACCCGGTTAATACGGACATCAAAGGGACACACAAATGTGTCCGTATTAAGCGCGCTCTCAGAATAAACGCCAGGGACACACGTTTTATCGATACAAAGACTAAATCATACAATTTAAAACAACAGAAGGGTGTTTAATGCCTTGACTGAAACTGAAGTTCAAACTGAAGAGATCTAACTCTCATTCAAATAGACTTGATCTAAAATTAATATTCTCTCAGTGCTTTAAACACGATTGACAACGTAATCATTTAAAATAGTGTGTGACTTTCTCTGCACTGATATTTTCAGTTTCTAGCTTAGCCAGACGAACTGAATATTATAGACAATTTGTACTGTGCGCAGATAACCACTGTCGACCGCTACGAAAAGTTTGTAAAGACAATTTTAAAAGCGCATAAATATTCAAAACAAAATCGAGAATACATGTTTTCTTTGTTCAATACTATTGTCGTCCGGTAAATGATTTTTCGGGCGTGGCCTTTAATTTTCCCCTGCAGCATGGTTTATAAACATCGCTTCCAATTAATATTATTTTATGAACTACAACGACAAAGTATTTAACATGCAATTATTGCTGAACGTCGACTCATACTTATGTGAACGCATACTAAACAGGTTTCCCTGGAGTGAGGCGTACTCAATAGAGTTTCATACAGGGTTACTACAGACCAAGGCTGAAACCCCTTACAGCTTCAGATACCAACTTTCACCGGAATGGTACCCCTTCCACTTACTTAGAACAAAACTTGTACCCCCACTTATACTTGAGCTACATACCCAAAGACCCTTTCATTCACCAACTTTCACCGGAATGGTACCACTTTCACATACACGGAACAAAAAAATCTCCCTTTCTAATACTTCAAAGACAACCAAAAGCCTCTTTGTTCCAGTGGTAAGTGCAACCTTGGCGTCGCAATTTCTGCCAGAAATTAGTTTTTGCTCCTCTTTCAAGTTAATATTTAATTTAATTGCCTCCGGCAGTTCGCTATTTAGTCTATTTTTGCAACCTTTAAATTTTGAAATTTTAAATTTGTCACCCTTTTGTATCTTATGAAGGTAAAAAGGGCACCCCTTCCAGACGGGGCATCGCCGCGTACATTTCACTTTATGGAGTACCTCCTAATGAAAACGAATGGATTCTTAGTAGTTAGGCTTTATCTGGTCTCGATTACCAGACGCTGGTCTCACCTTGGAGAGGAAAGCTGGACCCGAGTGAGCACGGCGGAAAGATTTAATTTATTACACTTTCGATCTAAAGCTGAAAATCAGAAACCATCTTTAGAAAGATTTTGGCTTGTTCGTAAACAGTTCCCTTATAAGAACAAAGTTCGTAGCTAGTAATTGCACTTGCTGCGTGAAAATTATCGTGGCTATTTCAATTGGAAGAAATCAAAAGCCTGTATTCACGCCTTGATCAATTACCACGAAACTTTGAGCACGCACATAACTTAGACTGAAGCAAGCTCAAGCCTTGCGACTCAGATGATCTTCTGAGAATATCAAAATATCAAATATAATTGGGAAGAGGGATATGGGCTTGCTTAATACCAGTGATATTGTACATGTCTGGTACGACTTACTCACCCACCCAAAACCCAACCCCTCTTTGAAATACAAAGTAATAAAAAAACTATGAGTAAGATTCAAACACTTATAAATTAAAAAGTCACGACATTTCTCTACGAAATAAGTCATTCCTTCTCTGATTCGTGAAACATTATCTGCCTATCATTATCTGCGAATTTTTCTCAATTCTGGGCCGGAGAGGGCTCCGAAGTCTACTACATTCTTGGTTCAAATTCCTTTTCCCTCTCACCTCGTCATATGGCGGTTTATTAAAATATGGGTTTATTAAAATATATTGAAATGAGTCTTTGCCACAAACCTTAACACAACCACCAAGGGGAATACTCCACCCAGCACATTTCTGTCCCACAGCAACGGAGAGAATCAAGGAAAGAATCGCCAAAGAAATGATTACATTCGTCTTCATCTTTCACCACCAAACGCTTGAGTTACTAGCACTGAAGAGCTCGTGATGCTACATCGGTATATAACACCTACTGAACACAAACATCATTATATATTTATGAAAGAAAGGATTATTATTTTGATTATAATACTCCTTGACCTTCTTAGCACGCAACGAAGGTGAACAAACATGATCGGTTTTGTCTCAAATGGAGAAAGATCTCAAACAAACTTTCTTAATTACAGACGGGATATTCAATGCAGGTTTCGTTTAAGACCTTTAAGTATTGCAAAGTAAGATTTAATGGAACCTTTCAGAATATAAATTATTAACTTTGATTTTCAAGAGTGTTCTGCCGTTACTCATTAGGAGAGACGCTCATATTAAACAAAACATGAAATTAATGACTTTCAAAAATAAAACTCCTTGACAGTCAACGTGTTCATAGATATCTCCACGAGTGTTCAGGAGTGTTCTGCCGTTACTAATTAGGAGATAAGCTCATATTAAGGAAAACATGAAATTAATGACTTTCAAATATAAAACCTCGTTGTTTCTTTACGTGTTCACAGAAATTTTCAACGCGTTAATTTTTTTCTGTTCAAATAAACCCGAGTTCAAAGCAACTGATCCCGGGAGCTGCGAGAGGCAAAGAACAAAACTAACATCATTAGAAATTAACCTGGAAAAATCTCAGCTGGAGTAAGAACTTATCAACAAAACTTCAAAAGAAATTTTCCAGAACTTACACAGTCAATTGGACGCCTGGTTGTATGTTCGGTGTCTTTAATTCCCCTGCGTATATGAAAATATTATGTTATTAAAGCACGCTCAGTTAATTCGAAAACGGTGAATTTCATCTCCTCATGACAACAGCAATTATGCTTTTTTCTCCTACTAGGAAAATTAGTAGGCCAAAGTGTATTGCATTACTTGGCACAGCCCAAACAATCATTTTGTAGATGTGCCGATAACATGAACCGACACTAATACTTTGGCCTTTGTTGTGAAGTGATTATTTCAGCTCAGCACGACGGTGTGCTAGACTATGTTTAAGAGCACGTAAAATTCTAGAAAATTATGTGTTAACATTTATATAATTTGGGGTTTTTAAGATTCAAACGTGGTTTGATCAGGAATCGTAATCACTCTTATGATCTGTTGTCTGGAGTTAACATGCCGTCACGTTCCTTGGCTTTCTTTTAATTTTCCATTGAAATAAGAACAGTTTTGAACACTTTATGGATTAGGACGGTACCTTTGCTACTGCGCATTTGTTCTGCGCATCTCGGAAAGCACAAGAAACTCGTGAGTTTCCGTGACCCTCGCGCTCGTTCGATTTTGAAATCACGCGAATGATTTCAGATTAAATTGTACTCCACTTACTTCAATTATCATTGTAAATCACAACAACAGTGAAGAAGGTCATAAATTTGAGTCAGAAAGTGTCGAAAATAAAAAAAAAAAACTTGTTTTATTTGATTTATGAATTCTTAGTTTTAAATGAATTCTATAAAATAAGAGGTTGTTTCAAATTTCAGGCTAATACTGAGCTTCTTATCAAAAGGGGGAGGGGGGAGGGGTAAATGGAACTCTTAGCCTAACAGGTTCTTAACAATTAGGTTCTTATATGCGGGTTTTTACTGTATTTATGCTCAAGTATTAATAATAGGCACTGTGTTAAATACTACTGTTGAGAAAAATGACTGTGACATCTTTTTATTAGAATATGCGTTTTCCTACAGAGCTTGGGATGGTGCCTACAAAAACAAAAGTATTTTTCTCACAGTTTATGACTGTGCGCGGAAAAGAAGATCTTAGAACAACCAAGCATATTCCAGAGATCATTAAGCAACAATAATTCTAAAAGGCTTCGAAATACATAACAATATATGTTTTCCCCCAGGTCGAAATTTAATTATCTTAAAATGCGTGGTTAGCCACAATTTTCTTTTTAGACTCTACTGAATAGCCCTTTCTAAGGTCTTCTTTTTCCGTTTAGTCATAAGCCACACAAAACTACTTTTGAATTAGTGGGCACCATCCTATTCATATCTATCTGAAAAATACTTCCTCCTGAGCCAATGTCACTGCGTTGCCTCTGTGGCTCTGCCCACTCAAGTTGTTTGGCTCAGTCTCCCAATTAAAAATATTATACTTTGGGTCGTCGAGAGTTCGTTGTAAAATACTGTTACGTTGTCAACAAAATAGCTTATCTCGTACTTCGCTGTCTTGTTACTAACAGAAAAAGTCAAGCTGTCATATCGAATTTTTGTTTTGAGTTCATGTAATGTAATTGCAATACACTTTATTTTATTTCGCCATTTTCATATCTTCTAGCTCTGTACAGATTCCAGCTGCGACGTTACACGCATTCCTTTGTGGATTTAATCAGAAAAAGGTTATGGCAATCCCTCTACTTCTACGCTTAAGTTAAAAAACGGGTACAGCAGAACATTTGTCGAGAAACATAACAGGAGATGATGAACGATGAGAATCAATTTATTAACCTATTACAGAACACTATCGTATTTCAACGCCGATCTTATCGCCTTACGTAAAAGTCGTTCCCTCAAAATCGGCCCTATTCGACATGTCGATCGACATGCCTACGACACGAACTGTTTCGTGGAAATTGAACCTACAACTTGTCGCGCGCGACAAGTAACATGCCGTTTGATTTTGAAGCATATTCTTAAATCCCACGCGTAGGTGTAGGCGATGTTGAATGACGAAAGTTGTGTACGACTAGTTTAGAAATCGCATGACACATCCGTTGGAAAAAGTTATACCGTCTAAATCGGAAGACGAGAGGAGCAGTAACAGTCGAAACGTCGCGATACTTAAAAACAGCGATCAAGAGACCACCTTTAGTATTAATAATAAATTAAACCATACTACACAGCTTCTCGAGATGGCCAGGACTTACGCATGCGCACAGCCATATCACCCGGGCAGTGGCAGCCATGGACAGCTGTTTCAACCTTATTAGGTCTGGTTTACATTAATCACAGAAGTGACGGAAGTGGAATCAGAATCGGAGTTGAAATCAGATAATCTTCTGAGCTAGTGTGAATAAGTACGACGGAAGCAGAAAAGGAAGCTTCGCTCCTGTTAAAAATGGCGGAAGGGCGCCATGTTTACCGTTCTAAATCTCGCGTAAAGGGATTGGGAGTGAGCTATGTGATTGGTTGATTCTTCTGCTTGCGCTTCCGATTCCGATCGTGCAACCAGTTCACACATGATCGCAAGCGATGGAATCAGAAGCTCAATCGTAAGTGAAAGGAAACGTTCTGAAACTTGCGATTCCGATTCCGTCGAGCTTTAGACTGTTCACAGTCCCCCTATTTTTCCGTGGGATTCAAGAAACCGGTACGCTTCGATGGAACCGCCGCCATCTTGGTTTGTAAAAGCGAGTGCGATCTGGGGAGAGTGTCTAAATTACCGCGGGGAGCGGGAGTGGGTGTTAGTATAGTGAAGAAGGAGATGGCGGCAGCTCCATCGAAGCGTACCAGTCTCGAGAATCCCACGGAAAAATAGGGGGACTGTGAACAGTCTAGTCGAGCTTACGATTGCGATTCCATCACTGTTTTTTTGATTCACAGTGGAACGGAAGATTCCTTACGACTCCGATTCCGAATCCGCTTCCAATTCCGTCATCAGTGTGAACTAGCCCTTAGGATTCATCAGCATGGCATAGCCGTCGGAATCTCGAAGGACCCGAAAGCCGTGTTGCAGGTGCCCTTTACCACAAAGGCGGTACAGAGACACCTCTTTTAGTTGAGCTGTGTACTGTCACTATTGCTTTCAATTTGTATTCATACATTATTGTTAATCCCAATTCTTACTGACTCCCTGTTGGCCCTGGTAAAGATCTTTGATCGAAGAATACTGTTCTCCATCTGTCTGATGGTTTTAACTGCTTGCATGCACTTCATTGAGTAAAACACCGTTAAAAACTTTGAGGAGAATAGAACAAGTGCTAGTTTAATGGCCTTTGCTTCCACGAGTCTCCTGTAGCTCAGTGGTAGAGCATCCGAACTAGTAATCGGAAGGTCTTAGGTTCGACTCCTGATAGGAGCACTCGGATTTTCTTTCCCGAGTATGCCTGTGTCACTCACTGAGTAATACACCATTCTCAAGTCCTACTTTCTTTGATATTTGATAAAAGAGTTTCGAAGGCGCTGCCTCTAGCGCAAGCGCAAAGGAATTCTCTTTAGAGACATGCAAGAGCCATATTGACTTCTCGTTGATTTCTTGAGTTAATATTTTTTCAGGTTTTCCTTCGGTTGTGGTTTCTGTGGTTCATGGATTGATATAAAAATATTTCAAAAGATCTCACTGGAATTGAGAAGAAGTATGAAATGTACGAATAACAATGAAAAGACTAAGCATTTTATCCAGGGATTAAGGAGTTTAACGAGTCATTTCATGGCCATGATAACTACGCTGGAAACACTTTACCATGACTCAGTTTATCTGATGCTACACTTTTTTGACGCCTTCAGTTTTTGAGGGAAAATATAGTGAAAGGGGTTTGGATGGAAGACCAAAGAACCGTCAATGCTAAGGGTAGTGGGTTTTTTTTTATTGCCCAGTTGCATTTTATCTACTCCAATACTTCTACCATTACATCGCTAGAAACGATCTATCTTGACTTATTTAACTAATTTGGGTTTCAACATTGATTCATTCATGCAGTCTCAAAAGGTACAATTTGTCCTGTCCGTTTCGTCATTTACGCTGGCTGTTCAAGTAAGCCTTCATGTCTTCATATCGAAATTTCCGCGCCCCCCTTTTATTCTGGTCCATCTCCGAATCCATCGCGTGCCTTGCTGTGATGGTGTCTTCCTGAAGTTCTCGGCGATCAAATGGATTTGCACCCTGAGGGACATCTTCTGGCATTTCCTTCAACTCATCTCTGGAAATAGAGCGGCCCTAAAAAAGAAGGCGCGAATTTTGCCAACCAGTCACACAGAGCGTAGTAAAGCAAAAACATAGCAAACGCGAATTACTTTCGACACTCGATGAAAAACCGCTCTACTATAAACTGAAGCTAACTTTGCGCTTGAATTAAATTACAAAGATTGATCTACATAGGCAAGTAGTTTAAGACTGTAGAGAGTCTAGCTCAAACCGTTTTCTCAGTTATTGTTTGTAACCGTGAATACCGAAATCCAAAATTACTGACCAGTTTTTTGTTGGCCTAGCCGATACTCAAATCTTTTTAGCTAGGCTAGCCCACACATAAGCATTCTAGTTTCTTTTTGGACCCCTCGCCACTTTTTCTTTGCATTTTAGTATACGCAGTTGTATGTTTTGCCCCATATTGAAATTTCCTTTGTGAGGCAAATGAATACTTTGTTTCCCATAGGTCTCAGAGAAAATTAAATAAAGTGAGTGGCTCGATTGAGAGAAAAAATCAAAATTTAAGAAAAATAGAGAAACAAATTGATAGATTACTCGAAAAGTGTCGACCTTGATTACAACTTCTCGCTGTAGAAAAAGACCTCGATTAAAATTGATTGAAATGTGTTTACAAAAGCATGGGCATGCATTGTTACAAGAATTATTTAGATGTAAAAGGCACCGTAGGATGTTTAAAAGGAAGTTAAATTTTGGGTTGGAATGCTCGAGAAGATGGGAAGTTGTCATGAACGTACGAGGTTTTTTTTTTCGTACGTTTTTAATTCAAAAATATATATAATCGATCAGTCGGACGAAACCGTGTTCGATGAAAAACCAATCTAACGTTTTATTGGGGTCCCCAAGTGAAGAATGGAAAATAAAGAATACGGCAAACTGCACTGATTAAATTAAGTTGAAATCTGTTACGTATGAAGTTCAAATTGCAGTGTTAAAAGAGAACTTTATAGAATAACAAAGACTTAAGAATGAATTTCGTCACCAACCGACAAACAGTCGCCAAACATGCGATTCCATCCGTTGCCACAGGCTGGTTTTGCTAACGGTACTGAAGCCACAGTTAGAATCAGAGAAAGGAACGCAACAACTTTTAAGAACTCCATGTCTCGCCTCCTGTTCAGAACTAACTAGAGCTTGAAAGCTTGACCGGTTAAAATACCTTATGAACTCTAATTAACAGCATGAAGGGTTATCAATAATTCATTAACAGGTCGCTATTTTGGAAATTCTTCCTCAATGCATTAGAGTGCGCTAAAATTCACAGCCATCCTGATTGATTTCATATCTGTCGGAAATCTCCAAAGGAATAACGTGCCATCAACTTTACTTTCAATTAACACTCTAATAACAGAGCCTTGGGAAGGATTTATAGCAAATGTGTTTGGTGAAACACACATTAAGTCAATACTGCCCCACTCTCCCGGGGGATGGGCTACCCCCCGATATGAGTTGCGGGGCTCAAAGGGTATGGTTTTTGTAGTCTTTTTGGTCTGAAATGGGGTGTAAATTTTAAGCATTTTGGTCTGAAGTCTGAAAATGAGTGTGGATTCTAGAGACCACGTCTGAAAATAGGTGTGAATTTGAGAAGCCAAATTTGAAAAGGGTACCAGGAAACTACAGTCTGAAACAGAGTCAGGGTTTGGAAAGCGAGCCGCACACACCCAACAAAACTTCCGAGGTTCCCCCCGCCCCCGGGGCCCATTCTACGCATTCTGATTATTATTCAATGTCTCGTTTTCGTTATAACTCCTTGCTGATATGAGGATATCGTGTCTGCAAACACAAAAATCATGCCGTTTCTTTAAAATATCATTTTAATTATTAACAACCTATATCACAGTTTATACCATTCCTAAGCATGACTTATATCAAATTTTACCGCCTGCCGTTCGCCGATAAAAATCTTATGATTTCTTTATAAAGGTGGTTAGAAAAAAAAGAAGTTATCTGGCTCGTTATCTTCTTGCTCGTTATCGTCATTAAACTTTTCAAATGCGTGCAACCAAGCTAAGAACACGGATTAGCATCCCCCTCACTTTACAATGTTGTTTTTTTTCTTCAAATGAAATGTTGGATTCTTGCAATTTTGTCGCAAGTTGCGCCGCAACCTTGCTTAGTTTGACATGCCCTGAAATATCATATCTCACAAACGCTAAAAATTTCTTCAGGGCACATTTTAGCAATATTTTCATGGATCACTTGATCGAATCAGTACTTACTTTTTTTTCCATTTACTTTTGCCATGTGGTTTGCAGTGTTTTTGTGATTTATTGGAATCAAACATACAACATTATTTTATTTTTGGTGGTGTAAATTTTTCATCGATCGGTATTGGAGAAGACTGCTTAATAGCCCTTTGAAAAAAAAAATCGAGCATTGTCCCTCAAAAACAGTATCGAGACACCTTAAAATCATCTTAAACTACTTGCTCACAGAACATCATGTGCGTGCAACAGAATAGAAGAATTTCATTCCATTACTTGTGATGGCGACGATTAAATATTATTAGTCATTAATACTGTTCCAGAAGACCCACCGTGGTAAAACATTAGTCTTGGATTAGTTTTTAAATTTTGCCCACAATGTTAATAGAGCAGTGCTTTGATTTTGTTTTGTAGAAATTAGAGTTATCTTATATCTAGCCTGCAGTTATTGATGTACGAGATACGCTGAGGGGAGCAAAAATAAACCACTTTACTGTGGAGTGAAGTAATTTTTTTAAAATTTATCTCTATACGAGAATTTGTCTCTTGTTGTATACCAGAGTTGATACATTTTATAACTGTTACGTGATAATCGTCTGGTAAAGCGGGTATTCATTTCTTTATCTAAAACATCTGTGTGTCGGTGTAATGTTGTCATTTGTACCCTCCAAGGTGTACAAGCGAACGACTAAAATAAAATGAAACTCGCTATTATCAGCTTTCATTTTTGAACAAGAAGATAAACAACAAAACGAACGAAATCAGCGACTGAACGAGCAAATGAAATTGAGAACCAACGCTGGAAAGAGGCACACTACAGTTCGTGGAAATTTCGTTCGAAAGCTTATAGAATGCCTCAGATTTTAGGATTTAATTGTGAACGAAAACTGCGTTTCTTTACCTGATTCCGTCTGTTCTCGGAAAACGAAAAATGGGGCCGTTAAAAAGCGAAATAAGTCCCGCTAGGATTTTCGGAAAACAGATAGCAGCTCGGATTTCGCAACCGATGAGATTCTATTTGCTAAAATTGCCTCCGACTTGAATAATAATCAGCTATAAAATCCGAGCAAATCAAACTGTGTTAGTTTGTTCAAATTAAATTCCCCCTGTAAAGAGAAAAAACAAAACGGCATTTTAAGAATTTGCTCAAATTTCTCCCTGGCTGGAAGGAACGAACCAACGAGTAAGTGGAAGAGAACACCGGATTGGCGAGTTTTATAGTTGTCTTTATAGCTGACAGAGTTGTCGAGAGCCTGGCAGATGTAAAATAACATTCGATGCAGCCGCTTAAGTTATTAGTATCCTATCGTATCGTATCACCTACTCAGTGTAAGGATCTTTAAAGGAAAAAGATCTGTTTATTGAATAAAAGGAATCAGAGGGGTTTTTTTCTTTTTAGTTTTGAGTAATTTGCTATAATTTTGATACAAATTCTGAATATGAATTTTTCTTATGCTTTTTGTGATTTGGTCAAGTAGATCAAAGGTTATGAATACTGCTGATTTGTTGAGGACGTCAGCTATCATTTCACGAACTACAGGTGTTGTTGATAATTATTACAATCAGATTCGAAACTTATCAATCCGTAATATCAATTGTTACGTCATTTATAGTAGAGGATTGCCGAGCTTAGTGATCCAACAAAATAAAGTTTAATTATCTCTGAGAAATGCGTGGTTACTTCTAATTTTCTTTATGGATTTCGATAACCCTCGCTAAGGTCCGGTTTTCCCGCATAGTCATAAGCCGCGCAATTGAGTAGGCACAGTCCTTAAGTACCTCTTAAGAAACCCGAGTTTCTCAAACTATCCAGAGATGCGCAGAACGTATGCGCAGTAACGAAAAGAGGCGCCGACCAAAAAAAACTGAAGGATTCAGATTGTGATTGTAGTTTAATGACGCCAACAGTAATGAAACTGTCCTATCAACTTCTAATAATATCGGTTGAGAACACGTGCTTACAGCTTTTGTAAGGTTTAAAAACATAAATTTGCCCATGCAAATCGAGTTAATCTAAGGTCACAGTCTTCATGCACATTTAAATGGCCTCATTCCACTAAATTTCCACCCGCTTTTGTTTTGAAAAAGTATACCACAGTTCTGGTAGAAGATTAAAATCGTACACAGTTTTAAAGGCCTCGTTTCTATCTGAAAAAATCATTGTGTTCTACTTGGTTTGAAAGCAAGTAATTAACTTGTAAGGAGACTAGGGCAAACAAATAACTCGACACTTTAACCTTGTGGTACTTCTTTACATCATGGTAACGCAGAAAGCCACAAAATGTTAGAAAAAATTTTAAAACTGAAATTCATCGTCCAAATCGGCACTCTTAATCCCACGGCTTTTTTATTATATGCTTTTCATACTATGACCTGGAGAGTTGTTCATTTTAACATCAGCTACAAGAATCACCTACTTATAAAAGATGAAATAACTAGTGCCCGGCTATATTACTAGAAGCGTGCGAACTGCGCTGCAAATAATTTCGCTCAAACCGATCGCTTTAGCACTGGGTAAGGTCACACGCACTTCACAGCAACAACAAAAATCAAATTACTTCTTGCAAATATATAAGAGAACAAGCAATTGCAATGTAAACATATATAGGTGAATATATTTTCAAAGTATTTGACAAATAGCAATCTAATTATGATACAAATGATCGCTTTAATTTATTTCTTTTTAATATAGATTTATCAGCAAAGACTTTAGTCTCGATGTCCTCTTCATTCTTCCCATGCCCATGAGCCTTTGAGGTCTGCAGTGTCTGCTCTGTTGTCCAGTCTCCTCTCTGCCTTCACTGGCTTTCCTCCTTCAGGACTGGAACGAAAGCCTAGTCGATCCATGAGGTTTTTGGAAATCGCATCGTCATTCGCCTTAGCATCGGATAACTGCGAGAGAAAAAAACACTCTCACTCTTTAATTTCTTTCTCTTTTAACATCAAATATTTTTCTTCATTAAAGGCGCCAAAGGGGCCAACTAGCTTAAAACTAAGGAGAAGTCTTCAGCTTTTTTGCCTTAACCGTTTCTTAAACGACACTCGAATATTAAAAACACAACTGCGTGGAAAATACCATCTACTTTCGTTGAGTTTTCAGATCACGTTTTACATTTTACTTTTTCAGAACATTGTGCAGAACAGTTACAGTCTCAGTTTAAATGAGTTCACCCTGAGAAACCTTACAGAGATAATAAAAATGTTACAACAGAAAAATTAGTGGGTCATACCTCTCTCTTTCCACAGCGGTAGTCGAAAGGGCAATTCCACTGAGCCAAAACTGTGCAGGAGGAAATCATAACACAGAGGTAAAAGAAAGCAACGATCTTTGGAGAGTTCATCTTGAACATCTAACTCAGTTGTTGTTTAGTGATACTAGAGTTGCTGTAGGATGATTGAGGATCGAAGCCAGCTCTCCTTCTATAACATAAAGAGCACACCATGTATGAGTGATCCATCATGTTTTGTAATCCACAAAAAAATGCCATCTGCTTTTAGAAAACGGAATTCATTCTTAACAAAGCTTTTTTTTCTTTGGTTTTCAGCGCCAGTAAGCCATTTTAGGACCACGTGTACATGTGTTGTCAGTTATCCGCCGTTAGAATATGTCTCTCTTGTTTTCAAACTGTAATATTAAAAAAAAATAGCATACCCTTGTAATATAAGTAGCAATCGAAGCTAGAAGCTCTAATTTTATAGTACGAGGAGCTTACTATGAATGGGTAATCTATTTCGTAATACACAAAAACTGCTTTTGGCCTTAAGAAAAAACTAGGTTTTCAGAGCTAGATCGTCAATTTGAGACCACGCGTCGTAGTCAGTTTCTTGTGTTTAAATTCAAACGCCTTTGGCAAAACCGGTTTGTTTAACAATAACTGGCATCCATCTGCAATACACTGGAGAACGGTAAGAAAGCGAGGAAATTTATGCCTGTCCAATAATTTAGCAGGTAAAACTTCATCACGCAAGCTATGCACGCAACGAAATATTTTTCAAAGAGAGGATTCAATGCAGTTAACGCTCGCCGATTTACCCTGCAGCGTTCAATGCCAAGAGTTTACGTTGTGTTGTGAGAACTAAATCATGAAATGTTATATTATCTTTTGATTTCTGGGCTATTCTTTCCTTCATTTTTCCTGTTAACATATAACGCCTATTAAAATTATAGCCTGCCTAGACAGTTATATTGAAGAGAGGTGGATAGTCATTCCATCAATTAGAACTTCAGCTCTGAACTGGCCAAAGATGACGCACGTGTCGTAAATAAGAGATTATTGATTGTAGCACTGTCGACAGGTGGGGAAACATTCGACAAACGGTAATAAGAAAATATTGATCTTATTCCCCTCCGAAAAAGTCTCTTTATAGCACTGGGCAAGGAAAAATAGTGGTGATATGCTCAAACGAAACATCCTTTAAAATAGAAGCATGGCCGTATTTTATGCAACGGTTTGGGGACAATGAAAACCATGCGTCTTCGGTGCTGCATCAATATTGAACTCAATCAAAACGCACGCAAGCCATCGCTAATGATCATGACCAGGGGCAAGAGGGGTCAAACGAAAACACACTGAACATGATCATACAGCGCTTTCTTTTAATTCCTACTTTACAGCGATTGATGAAAAGTGCGAACCGAAGGCACGTGCTAGCTTCGGGGGAGGAGGGAAATGTACACCACTGCATAGAACTTTGATGACGGCCGTCGTGAAGCCGAACCTTAGTGATACTGAGAACTCGCACGCAAGAAACGTTTTGGGCCGATACTGCTTCATATCGTGGTTCCCTGTCAAACCTTGTTTGAGAACATTTTCACGACGACTTTTATTTAGCAGGAATCACCTTAAATGTGGGACCAACACTTCCCACATTGACTATAAATTGATGAACCGGCTCATTAACCACACGACAAGCAAACTTGAAAAGCGCACTAAAATGATTATAATTACAATAAAGTGCTCATCGCGCTTAACAAGTATACTTACAGGTGATTCTAAAATAATTACTACATACTTTTTGTCACTCATTCACGTGGACTGAAAATGAAAATGGATGCCTTTTTTTTTCTTTTTTTTTTCAAAATTAAAGGCTCTGGCCCTCGGTTTACTTTAAAATTGCCTAAAACAAACGCTCTCGAAATACCGTTTTGTTGGTTTCGCAAATGAAGTAATTGGAAAAAATGAGTACGATCTGTAGTAATATATAAAGTTAATGAGAAGTTTGAAGGCATAAGTTTTTCATTCGCTTTGAGGATATTTGTGAACTGAAATCGCTTGGAATTCAAAAGAACTTTTAAAACTTCGGACAATCGCTTTTCAACAAGGTATTCATGATCAAACTTAAACAGGTAGAAAGTGTTGTTTGGGAATTGTTTAAAGCATACCATCTTTTAGTAAAAGCTTCAGTTAATTAAAGAACATCCACAACAGCAAATTGTAAAGAAGCTTTCGTTCACCTGCAAGCTCTATCAGTTAAAAAAAGGAAGAAGAAAAAAAGAAACGAAATTGCTAAGAGTTAGCAGAGAATCCTCTCTTTGGTAATATTCCCACTGGTAATAATTCGTACATACTGTTGTAATAGTGAAGATTTTTTCCCAAAAGTTTAAAATATGCAGGCATAAATATTCTTGCTTTCTTAACACTACCCACTACCCAGTATTCTGCAAATGCATTCGCACGCCATGAAGTTCAGATAAGTTGAGGAAAAAAGGTTTTGCCAAAGGCGCTGGATTAAGCCGAGCATATTTTTAAAATTATAATTTGAAAACAAGAGAGTTATGTTCTAATAAGAAACAAACCACGCGCGTGGTCCTAATTTAAACTTCTGGAGGTGAAAACTCAAAAAAGCTTTGTTCAGAAAGAATATTCCGTTTTTCTAAAAGCAGATGGTATTTTCTGTGCATTAGGAAATGGATCACTCGTTCACACAGTTAATTTCAGAGAGTTATAATAACTCCCATAATGGAGTTAAAATAACTCCTCAAGGTGGAGTTACTATTTTTGGAGTTAGTATAACTCCTAAAAGGAGTTATTTTTTCTTGTGATGGAGTTAAGTTAACTCCTTCTAGTGGAGTTATTTTGTTGGAGTTATTTTAACTCTAAAATGGAGTTAAATGTGACTCCATATTGGAGTTAAATTTTAGAAGGAGTTGAAATAACTCTTTATAGTGGGGTTGATAAAACTCTCTTTAAGAGTTATATGGGGGGAGTAATTTCAACTCTGCAGGAGGGGTTAAAATAACTCACTGTCTTGGAGTTAATTTGAATTCAAAAGCTTTTTTGTATTCAAACTTTTCATTAATAACATGGGTTTTATATATTACTATAGATCGTACTTATTTTTTCCGATTACTTCATTTGTAATACGATATGCCTACTTCATTACATCGTCTTGAGTTAAAAAACTCAAGCAGGGAAGTAAATATTGTAAACAGGAAACGCAAAGGCTTTGGTGGGGTTAGTTATTTCTGCATAATTCTGGTCACTGAAGACCATTAACACCACGTTTTTCCGGCGTTTAAAGAAGGTGAAGAGGCGCCTGAATTCAACTCAAATTGGTTTTTTCGCCGATAAAGGATAGAAATGCGTGGTATACTGATGGAACAGAACCAATGTCCTTTTTAGTTGCTATATTCAGTATACCATTTGCACTTGATCAACATCGACCATCACTCCCACAGGAAAAAAAACAAACCTTCCAAATTAATCCACCTTTTCTTTACAGTGAAAACATTTTGTCGTCGACCTTGTTTTATTATTTAAAAAAAAGCGATTAAAAGGAACGTTTCAAATTCTAAGGCCATTTTCAAAATCCATTTGTCCTCGAGGAGGTCTTGGCGTCCGTTAATTTCTATTTTGCGCATTTTTACGACAAAATGTTTATCAAAGAAAAGGCTTATTAGAACACCTTACTGTAGCCAATACATCAATAAATTAATCCAAAAGACGTGAATACATAAACACCTACTAATTAATAGTAGAGTTTAGCCCACTTAAGGAGGTGTCAAGAAATTGCATAAGATCTCGCTAATTGAGTGTATGGCTCTCTATAAAATAAACACGGTGGTACTGCTAAGGCCCAGTTCAGACGCTGAACTTTTCATGAGCCGAACTTAATTCAAATTAAGGTCGGCCCAAGACGCCGAACTTAATTTACTTGAAGCAAAACCAATCGAAACGTTAGAGTTTTTTTTATTATTTTTTTATTTGAAATACGTTATAATAATTTATGCATTAGGTTCGGCTCATGAAACGTTTGACGTCTGAATCAAAGCCGTTCCAAAGCCGAAATTCCCGGCTGAGCCAGGCGGGAAGAACGGCTGAGCCGTTCCAAATTGAAACAGCATTTCTCAACTGATTCAGACGCCGAACATTTCATGTACTTAATTCGAAGTATTAGGTTCGGCTCATGAAAAGTTCGGCGTCTGAACCGGGCCTTAGTCACAATCTATGACAGTTGCAAGTTTAGTAAGTCAAACTCTATCAAAACGCCACAGAAGGAAGGAAGATAAATTTCCGTGTGTTTTTCGCCTTGTTTTGTGTTTTTATCGTCTCGGCACCGTTGCTTGTGATCTCGCAGGATCCTTGGGGTTGCCCTCATTCATACCCATGCGGACGTAAAAGACAGGTTGGTTAGAACTGTTTATTTCGGTGACGCACTTTTTTTCATGTTCTTTACTGGTACCAGCATGCACTTGAGCGTCGAGCGAGGAACAAATTTGAAGACTGAAACCGTCACCTGGAATTTCGTTACGTAAAATACTAAAATAAACAGCACCGTAGATAAATATTGCTTAATAGCGTTCATTTGAATAGTCATACTTTGGGTTTCATCCACAAACTCAAAAGTTAGAACCACCTTGTACAGCATAATAAACAGCTCCACAGGAAAGTACTGTTCAGTAGCTTTCATTTGAATGGTCACAATTTAAGATTTCACCTACAAACTCAAAGGCAAGGTCCACTTCATTTTACTAAAGATGCTGCTCAGTAGCTTTCATTTGAATGACAACGGTTTAGGCTTTGTTCCACAGAATCAAGCCTCTTGTATAGCATAATCGACAGTGCAACGCTTTATAATATTGGCCAATATCCAGCTGGGATTTCATTTAAATAGTGACCCTTTTAGAATTTCCTAAAAAAAAAATAAGCACCTTTTTTATGCTTAAAACCATCAAAAATTGCAAAACAACTATACTTGGATTGAAGCCCCACCTAAATTTATTTTAAATGAAATGTAATTCACAAGTCCAAATATTACCTTTTGAAACAAGGTTATTGAGACTTGTTATAGTTTGGTTAAAACGAATCAATGGAATTTTTGATTTTTGATTGCAGTCGATCTCAAACAATGAATTGAGCAGACACGAGATATAAGCATTGTGAGTTAACGAGCAACGCGGTTTGTTTGGATTTCAGCTTCCAGGGGCAAAAATTTCCTGGATTCCGGCAGCCGGATTACCTTACAAGAAGGGATTTACATTTTCTTGTAAAATCATGAGCCTGCTTAAATATCTAACGACTACCGTATTTACTCGAATAAGCGCCGCCCTCGATTAAGCGCCGCGCATGGAGCGGAATGTTTAATAAGCGCCGCCCTCGAATAAAGCGCCGCAGCTCCGGTGCGGCGCTTATTTGAGTATTTCCATAAGATGATAAAAGTACACTGTAATCGCTGCAATGCGGTTCTAAGCCAGCAATGGGAATTTATTTCCATCAACAGTGATATTTTTCAGTTCGAAGTGAGTATATCTTGATGCTCTTTCATTCCGTTCTCTCTTCCAAATGTTCGCGTTCTTAAGTTCTTGCGTGAAGACTGTAAACTTCGCCGGTACGACAAGCCCAACCCCCCTCTTTCTCTTCCTTGTAACTGTTGCAGTAAGAAGATTGTCAGCGTTTGCTTGTACAATCAAAATGTTTTGGCTTTGTGGTACAAGCCTTTTAATAAGCGCCGCCCTCGAATAAGCGCCGCACAGGAAACACGAAAAATTAAATAAGCGCCGCGGCGCTTATTCGAGTAAATACGGTATTCTTCGACCAAAATTCTAAGCACGATGCTCCCTAATCCTTGCCATGTTTATTACTTAACAGCTATAGGTTCGGTTTTGTGGGCTCTTTTACTTTTGCCCAAACTCAAAAACTCAAACTAATCGCTTTTTAACTGAGTAAGTTCACATGTACGTACATTAATATAGTTCACGGCAACAACAACAAATAAAATCATCGGCTTCTAAATATATAAGACTATAAGCAACTGCAATGTAAATATATAGATAGGCAAATTTATTTTCAAAGCGCTTGAGAAATTGATAGCAATCTTATTATTATTAGTAGTAGTATTACAGTATTCAAATATTTTAACTAGAAAATTAACGATAGTAAAACAGCATGACGTTTCAACGACTTCGACTGAATGCTTTCATGCTAATTTATTTTCTCACTTTCAATACCTATAAATATGCCTTTCCGTTATTTCCATTTTACTCATTTGACAATGACGACATGAAGTCGTCGAAACGTCATGTTGTTTTACTATCGTTAATTCTCTTTTTGAAATGTTTCTCTAAATCGTTTTTTATCAGTATTCAAATAGTCTCTTTAATTTATTTCTTTATAATTTAGATTTATCAGCAAAGTCTTGATTCTCGATGTCATCGTCATTCTTCCCATGCCCATGACCCTTTGAGGTCTGCAGTGTCTGCTCTGTTACCCAGTCTCCGCTCTGCCTTCACTGGCTTTCCTCCGTCAGGACTGGGACGAAAGCTTCTCAGCAAGCGAAGTCGATCCATGAGGTTTTTGGAAATCGCATCGTCATTCATCTTAGCATCGGATAACTGCGGGGAAAAAACACTCTCAATCCTAATTTCTATCTCTTTTAACAACGAATATTTTTCTTCATTAAGGACGGCGGAGGAGCCAACTAGTACTGGCTGTCAGTGACGTCGAATTTTTACAATTCATTGCGCAGTTTAAATTAGCTATATTTTCACAGCTATAGAAATTAAATGGAAAACAAGGAATTTAAATCTATTTCTTTCTAACGCCGAAAAAAGTAAAACTTTCTTTTAAAATTCTTCAGTTTGAATTGTTTTTTTTGTTCTATAATTCGTTTCGCGCTGATAGAGTCCACCTAAATTCGTGTCAGTATGAAAGGTTAGTGTCCTTAGTCGATAAGCTATCAAGACGTTTTCAGCCAAAATGATGATTTTCATTCTTCTCCTGATGTTTTGAGTATGTTTTAATTCATAAGAAGATAATTATCCTTCTTAGCTTTGAAATAGTCGCTTGTAAAAAAAATCATCTGGTGACTTTTGTTTATTGTGTACTTTTAAAAGGTAGCTTACACAGCTACTTAACGTTTGCCCTATCAATTTTTTTGTTCTCTGTTTCGTCAACAGCGGTAACCTTTTTCCTGTCAAGATGCTTTTTATAGTGGAATTAATAAGCCATTTTGTCAAATGAAGTTAACGAAAGGTTTTATAAGACTCAACAACTGAACTATCAAAAATGTGAACTCCATAACGTACATGTGCGAATTTCTTCGGAGTTTTAGATCGAATAAGCCTATTTTGGCGACTACCGTTGCCTTAACCGTTTCTTAAACGACACTCGAGTGGCTTAAAACATAACAGGAAAAGATCTTCTACTTTCGTTGAGTTCAAGTTCAGATCGCCTTTTACATTTAGCTTGCTCAGAGCATTGTGCAGAACAGTTGCAGTTAATGTTCAGCTAGCTTCACCATGGGAAACCTTACAGAGGTGTTAAAAATGTTACAACGGAGACATTAGTGGGTCATACCTCTCGTTTTCCACAGCGGTAGTCGAAAGGGCAATTCCACTGAGCCAAAACTGTGCAGGAGGCAATCATAACACAGAGATAAAAGAAAGCAACGATCTTTGGAGAGTTCATCTTGGACATCTAGTTCAGTGATACTAGTGGCTGTAACATATATAATTGAGGATCGAAGCTAGCAGTTCTCCTTTTATATTACGAAGAGCACACCATGCACAGTAATTTTCAAGGAGTTGTTTTAACTCCAAAAATGGAGTTAAAATTTTAGGTCCAAAATAACTCCTTTTTTGGAGTACTTTTAACTCCTAAATTTAACTCCCAAATTGGAGTTAAATTTACTATAATTTGGGGGTTAAAGTAACTCTTGTTGTGGAGTAGTTTTTACTCCTAGTGGAGCTATTATAACTCTAAAATGGAGTTAAAATTTTAGGTCCAAAATAACTCCTTTTTTGGAGTACTTTTAACTCCTAAATTTAACTCCCAAATTGGAGTTAAATTGACTCTAATTTGGGGGTTAAAGTAACTCTTGTAGCGGAGTATTTTTTGACTCCTAGTAGAGTTGTTATAACTCTGAAATGGAGTTAAAATTTTAGGTCCAAAATAACTCCTTTTTTGGAGTACTTTTAACTCCTAAATTTAACTCCCAAATTGGAGTTAAATTTACTCTTATTGTCACTCTTATTATTGAGTAATTTTTAATCCTAGTTTACTTCTAGTGGAGTTACTATAACGCTAAAATGGAGTTAATTGATAGGTCCCAAATAAGTCCTCTTTGGAGTAACTCTCACCTCAATCCATTTGGGTAATACATGTATGCAGCATCAATTTTTCCTGTCAAAATAGCTGGTACTAAATGAGCAGCAAAAACAATATCACTAACCCTCGTGTATTCAATAATTTATTAGCAGAATATTTCCAGTAAGAAATTTATATTGCTTATTGGTATAAAAATATATATTAATTTCTCTTTAATTATTTAGCTTTAATTGTAATAACTGCACGGTCGACATGCAAAAATGATTCAAGTCTCTAGAAAACGCTAATACGATAGGTACTATTGGTTTAATTTTAAAACAGTAGAAGCTCAGAAGCTCAATCACAAGCAACCCTATTTGACATGGGAAAAATGCAAATTATGTGAACTTGTATGAAGTAAGTACTTAGCTCTTATTAACCGAGCAGGAGGTCTGTATGGAAGAATCTTGACCAAGGTCGTAAGTACAAACCGAATGCAGTGAGGTCTGCAGGTCAAGATTCTCCCATACAGACTGACTTGGCTCAGTTAATGAGTTGTTTATTATATGGCAAAAACAAGAACAATTCATTTCACTTAATGCAACTAGGTTGTAATCACTGACATTTTGCTTGTGAACAGCGTTGGATGAGCCGAATTTCACTTCTTCCAAAGTTTGCTCATCATGTTTACTTTTTTTCTCATCAGCGTTTTGGCACTTACAGAAATAAATATTGTTAGATGAAAACAGTCAATGAGTTTGCATTTTAGTTTGCAACTTTTTCACTTCAAAACATTACTGGTCCAGATGCCGGTCTAGATGGGAAAATCTAGACCGCGGCCAATATCCATTTCAGCCAATTAAATTTGTGAATTTGGTAGTTCCCAGTCCTTGTGAGACAGAGCCATATAATAAACAGAAATAATATGTAGCATGTACACAAATATAGAAAACAAAAAATTAACACTTAACTTGTATATCTAAATTACACTTCCACAAAACCATTTGATAATTTCACAATTTTCTGTTTACATTCTTAAATAATTTTCTCCAATATAAATAATTAATTTCCTCCCTAACTCCTCCCTAACAAAACCTGCATATGCAACTTGGGCTGTTTACTTACAGTGCAACATATCTACTTTTTTCCATTAACAAAACAACAAAAATACATTTAAATAACTACATGTATAATCTCGACCTGTTTAAAAATCTTAATAAAACCCTGATTTTCTGAAACCAATAATTTGTGCAAATGTCTTTCAAAACAAGTAATACGCACTTCTCCTTCTGAGATACAGTGTAAACACGTATCAATCTGCAAGTGACCAACAAAGAAACAGCATTGTGGAAATACATGTATAAGATTTTGGTGTACAAAGAGATTGTAAACATTGTAACTCTTGAAAAGTGGAAGTTTTGAAGATTACTAATTTAGGAGTGGCACAGCTTCCAACAGCCACTAATGTTACTGTCACTAAGGCCAAAGAAGCTTTTTACAAGATAAAGGTTAAAAAATAAAACTATGGTGGTCACTTGCATTATAAAATTGACTTTAAGGAGGCTGGCAACAGTTTCTAGCACTTTCCTATCAGCTAAACTTTGAAGGATGAATACTGCCACTGTTTATCAAGTTATGCTACAATAATGGTATCATAAAAATTCCCAATCGTTGGTAACAAGTTGCAATCATCCTTTATATATAACAGGTTGCCATAAGCTAAAATTGAGTGTTCTTAGAATGTCATATTCTTGTTATGGTACCACAAAATTCACAGCAACATGTTTCCCAATAATTAGGCAGTTTTTTAATTGATACCATGATTTTTGCATCACCTGATAAAGAGTAGTTATAACCACCCAACAAAATTCACATCATCAAAAGAGCTTGAAACAGTTTTGAGCCACCTCAGAGGGCTGAAATGAACTTGTTTATAGCTATTCTTTTTTTGGCATCTTGTTCAATGCCGATCAACGTTTCACAAAAAAAGTAAACATTACTGGCCTTGGCTGGATAGGCAATGTCAAATACATAATACACAGCAAGAAGAAGTCCCAGAGCATTAGCCACGGACGATCCAGCACCCAGCATGACAAGTTCTTCTCCCTCTGCAGCTATGCAGAGAGGATCCAGGGACCAAAAATCCCCAGAACCAATAATTCTTGGGAATGTAGTCTCTTAGACACACTTGTCAAATGACTCTTCCTCCTGAAAGGCAAACAAACAAACAAAATTCAATATACAATCATTTACAGTGAAATAATATCCCGATGGGCCCTCAGCAGCCAAGTACATGTAATAGCCCTGCTATAATTTACTAATAATTTTAGCTACTACCATGTTGTTTGAAAATACAGTTCTGAGTTGTTTATGGCAGGACTAAGTCAAGAATTTATCATTGAAGTGAATGCATGTTATTAAGGTACAAACTAGGTTGCTGGCAGCCACAGTTCCTTTTTGTTTGTACAAGGAAAAGTACCTAAATAAATATTATGTACAGTGGAATCCTGATTTCTCAAACCTTCAAGCAAAAAAAAAAAGATTTGAGCTATCAGGAGGTTTGAGAAATTGGGTTCACTAATCTAGTCTCCTGGCCCCAGTTGTTTAGCCAATTATAGCCACTACCGGATTCAACAAAAGTGTTAACTAATGCTATGTACAGGTATCAGACCATTTAAAAGCTGCCAGAAATACAAATTAAGAGCTGAACAAGACATGACTTTGTACCAATGTGATGTGGCAGGAAATTGTCATAATAGCCTAAAAAGCGGCAAGCAAAGCTTACATGTTCTTGCAAGATGAATGGTCTACAAGCGGACAGAATGCACAACAGTGTATCGGTTACAATAAACATAACACATGTACTCAAGCATACAGTGATGCTAGGACTCTAAAATGGATGAACCAGAAAGGATATACAGTGTATAACATCCGCCTATGTTTATAATGTGTCTAAACAAATATATTGTTTGGGTTATGACATCACCCCTTAGCAACCTGAATTGGTGAATATTCCCACATCTGGTTGCCTCTGGCTCGTGATGGATGGATAAAAAGTTAAGGCTGAATTGCTGTATTAGCATTTTTTATGTTACATCACAAGCAAATTAATGCCACAGCGTATCATTAAAATTAAAAACAGGCAAATAAATGTCCCAGTGTATCGGTTAAAATTAAATACAGGCAAATTAAAAATGCCCCAGTGTATTGCTTAATTTGAACACAGGCAAATTAATTACTCAGTGTGTTGGTTAAATCAAACGCAGGCAAATTAATTCCCCAGTGTATCGGTTAAATTAAACACAGGCAAATTAATGCCCTGGCAGTGTATCGGTTAAATTCAACATAGGCAAATTAATGCCCCAGTGTATTATTGGTTAAATTAAACACAGGCAAATTAATGCTCCAGTGTACCAGTGAAATTAAATACAGGCAAATTAATTCCCTAGTGTATGTATGAAAAGTCGAAGACACAACTTCGACACAAAGTCGACTGGCACAACTTCTACAGATCATGCATGTACTGTTCCCTGCTTTGCTTTCGTATATTGTAAGTGCACATGTTGGTGTTTATATTTCGTTACTATAATAGCGGTAGCGATACCCATGTGTTTGTAGTTTTGCATATATACGTACGAAGTGTAGCAACAGAAAAGAAAGAACTCATCCAGGAATCACATTTGACCATACATCTGCTTACATGAACATGTATTAAACACATTGAAGCTTACCTTGCATTGAACAACGACGCTTTTTAAAGACTTGACTGGTTTAAACTGGCGTATCGATCTGCTGTAAGACTCCACACCAATGCTTTGAAAATAAAGAAGGGAACTTTCCTTTTAGCGTGCAGAATATCTCTTGAAATAGAGAATCACATTCGAACGAGCTTCAAAAACCGTTTATGCGAGCGCCAAACGTTTCCTTAACCAAAGAGAACGCCGGGAAGAACTTCTGTTGCGCATGTATTCAGACCCAGTGCCACTCAGCCAGACAAGTCAGCCGAGATAATTAACAAATCGAATGTGGTTTGGCGTTGTCTGTACCCTTATTCGTCATCACAGTGGTCAAAATGTTGTGGAGTCCACAACAAATTTTGACTACTGTGATGACGAATATCGTTGTCGATAAGGGTACAGACAACGCCAAACCACATTCGATTTGTTAATTATCTCAATATCAACGTCAAAGAAAATTTTTACAATAACTGTCAAAATTTCCGCGCGCTGATTGACGTGAGCAGCGTTGTCTAGACTCTTATCGACAACGGAAAATTAGCCAATCAGATTGCGAGATTAGAAACAGTTGTGGTAAAATTATAAAGGGCCAAGGCGCGAATTTGCTCAGCTGGTCAAATCGTTGAACCCCAGACTTTCGTTTTTTTGTAATAGTTCAGGAATTCTGTTTTAAACGATGATAAAATTGATCATTATTTGGTCGTAACATTTGCTAAAAAAATTTAATTTTATTTATATTTCAACCCTATCGCTCTTGGCGTTAAATCTATTTGGCGAGTAAAACGGAAACTTCAATTATCAGGTTTCCGTCACATTTCTCAATTACAAAAACGCTTTTTTAATTGTTCCACCCTGTGAAATTTCGTAATAGTAATCAAAGCAGTTTTGGACAAAGAGTAAATGCTAAGCAAAATTGTATGTCAAATTAAGGCTGTCTGAGAGAAACAAATTAAAGCCTTTTGTTAATCTGGGGCCTATGTTACATTAGCCTCCTACGCAGACGTTCTTAGGGGTTCGTCTCGCGTTCCTGCAGGAACGCGTGACGAACCCCTAAGAACGTCTGCGTGGGAGGCTAATGTTACATCAAACCCCGAATTTGTCACCAGCTTATATGATCTTACTTGGATATATTTGTCCCTAAGCAAATCTGTGTAAAATCGGTGCAACCTTTTGTGTTTGACACTTCAGTAAATTCACAGCAAATTTAGAGTTTTCCTTCTTTGGTAAATCCAAATAAATTTAACGCAAAGGTACGTATTTCTACTATAAGTAAAAGTTGTCAAGCATTCGTGGAAACTTTATTTTTCACTATTTTTTCCTGAATTTACGCTACAAGTAAATATCTAATTTTGAATGATAAAAAAAAACTTGGCAAATCTACATCAAAGGTTCAAATTTACCATAGTAGCAAAACAAGATAAATTTAAAGCAAATGTTATATTTGCTATACATTTGCAAATAAATTGTTGAGGAGAAAATATATGTGTTTACATTATCTTTGCCAACCAACGCAAATTCAGTTTAAATTTAGAGCCCAAAATTTGCTACACATTTGCTTTACTGGCAAACCTAAGAAAATCCATTTTTTCGTCTAGTGATAGTAACTCCAAGAGAGTGGGTTAATCTAACTGTTCTACTAAAGTTAAGTTGACTCCCCCTGTATAATACTTCATAGAGAGTTATGTTGACCCCTATAAGGAGTTATTTCAACTCCTGCATGAATTTAACTCTGATGTAATTAAGAAATGTGACGGAAACCTGATAATTGAAGTTTCCGTTTTACTCGCCAAATAGATTTAACGCCAAGAGCGATAGGGTTGAAATGTAAATAAAATTAAATTTTTTTAGCAAATGTTACGACCAAATAATGATCAATTTTATCATCGTTTAAAACAGAATTCCTGAACTATTACAAAAAAACGAAAGTCTGGGGTTCAACGATTTGACCAGCTGGGCAAATTCGCGCCTTGGCCCTTTATAATTTTACCACAACTGTTTCTAATCTCGCAATCTGATTGGCTAATTTTCCGTTGTCGATAAGAGTCTAGACAACGCTGCTCGCGTCAATCAGCGCGCGGAAATTTTGACAGTTATTGTAAAAATTTTCTTTGACGTTGATATTGAGATAATTAACAAATCGAATGTGGTTTGGCGTTGTCTGTACCCTTATCGACAACGATATTCGTCATCACAGTAGTCAAAATTTGTTGTGGACTCACTCGGCTGCGCCTCATGAGTCCACAACATTTTGACCACTGTGATGACGAATATCGTTGTCGATAGGGGTACAGACAACGCCAAACCACATTCGATTTGTTAATTATCTCGGCTGACTTGTCTGGCTGAGTGGCACTGGGTCTGAATACATGCGCAACAGAAGTTCTTCCCGGCGTTCTCTTTGGTTAAGGAAACGTTTGGCGCTCGCATAAACGGTTTTGAAGTTCGTTCGAATGTGATTCTCTATTTCAAGAGATATTCTGCACGCTAAAAGGAAAGTTCCCTTCTTTATTTTCAAAGCATTGGTGTGGAGTCTTACAGCAGATCGATACGCCAGTTTAAACCAGTCAAGTCTTTAAAAAGCGTCGTTGTTCAATGCAAGGTAAGCTTCAATGTGTTTAATACATGTTCATGTAAGCAGATGTATGGTCAAATGTGATTCCTGGATGAGTTCTTTCTTTTCTGTTGCTACACTTCGTACGTATATATGCAAAACTACAAACACATGGGTATCGCTACCGCTATTATAGTAACGAAATATAAACACCAACATGTGCACTTACAATATACGAAAGCAAAGCAGGGAACAGTACATGCATGATCTGTAGAAGTTGTGCCAGTCGACTTTGTGTCGAAGTTGTGTCTTCGACTTTTCATACATACACTAGGGAATTAATTTGCCTGTATTTAATTTTAACCGATACACTGGGACATTTATTTGCCTGTTTTTAATTTTAATGATACGCTGTGGCATTAATTTGCTTGTGATGTAACATAAAAAATGCTAATACAGCAATTCAGCCTTAACTTTTTATCCATCCATCACGAGCCAGAGGCAACCAGATGTGGGAATATTCACCAATTCGGGTTGCTAAGGGGTGATGTCATAACACAAACAATATATTTGTTTAGACACATTATAAACATAGGCGGATGTTATACACTGTATATCCTTTCTGGTTCATCCATTTTAGAGTCCTAGCATCACTGTATGCTTGAGTACATGTGTTATGTTTATTGTAACCGATACACTGTTGTGCATTCTGTCCGCTTGTGGACCATTCATCTTGCAAGAACATGTAAGCTTTGCTTGCCGCTTTTTAGGCTATTATGACAATTTCCTGCCACATCACATTGGTACAAAGTCATGTCTTGTTCAGCTCTTAATTTGTATTTCTGGCAGCTTTTAAATGGTCTGATACCTGTACATAGCATTAGTTAACACTTTTGTTGAATCCGGTAGTGGCTATAATTGGCTAAACAACTGGGGCCAGGAGACTAGATTAGTGAACCCAATTTCTCAAACCTCCTGATAGCTCAAATCTTTTTTTTTTTTGCTTGAAGGTTTGAGAAATCAGGATTCCACTGTACATAATATTTATTTAGGTACTTTTCTTGTACAAACAAAAAGGAACTGTGGCTGCCAGCAACCTAGTTTGTACCTTAATAACATGCATTCACTTCAATGATAAATTCTTGACTTAGTCCTGCCATAAACAACTCAGAACTGTATTTTCAAACAACATGGTAGTAGCTAAAATTATTAGTAAATTATAGCAGGGCTATTACATGTACTTGGCTGCTGAGGGCCCATCGGGATATTATTTCACTGTAAATGATTGTATATTGAATTTTGTTTGTTTGTTTGCCTTTCAGGAGGAAGAGTCATTTGACAAGTGTGTCGACGAGACTACATTCCCAAGAATTATTGGTTCTGGGGATTTTTGGTCCCTGGATCCTCTCTGCATAGCTGCAGAGGGAGAAGAACTTGTCATGCTGGGTGCTGGATCGTCCGTGGCTAATGCTCTGGGACTTCTTCTTGCTGTGTATTATGTATTTGACATTGCCTATCCAGCCAAGGCCAGTAATGTTTACTTTTTTTGTGAAACGTTGATCGGCATTGAACAAGATGCCAAAAAAAGAATAGCTATAAACAAGTTCATTTCAGCCCTCTGAGGTGGCTCAAAACTGTTTCAAGCTCTTTTGATGATGTGAATTTTGTTGGGTGGTTATAACTACTCTTTATCAGGTGATGCAAAAATCATGGTATCAATTAAAAAACTGCCTAATTATTGGGAAACATGTTGCTGTGAATTTTGTGGTACCATAACAAGAATATGACATTCTAAGAACACTCAATTTTAGCTTATGGCAACCTGTTATATATAAAGGATGATTGCAACTTGTTACCAACGATTGGGAATTTTTATGATACCATTATTGTAGCATAACTTGATAAACAGTGGCAGTATTCATCCTTCAAAGTTTAGCTGATAGGAAAGTGCTAGAAACTGTTGCCAGCCTCCTTAAAGTCAATTTTATAATGCAAGTGACCACCATAGTTTTATTTTTTAACCTTTATCTTGTAAAAAGCTTCTTTGGCCTTAGTGACAGTAACATTAGTGGCTGTTGGAAGCTGTGCCACTCCTAAATTAGTAATCTTCAAAACTTCCACTTTTCAAGAGTTACAATGTTTACAATCTCTTTGTACACCAAAATCTTATACATGTATTTCCACAATGCTGTTTCTTTGTTGGTCACTTGCAGATTGATACGTGTTTACACTGTATCTCAGAAGGAGAAGTGCGTATTACTTGTTTTGAAAGACATTTGCACAAATTATTGGTTTCAGAAAATCAGGGTTTTATTAAGATTTTTAAACAGGTCGAGATTATACATGTAGTTATTTAAATGTATTTTTGTTGTTTTGTTAATGGAAAAAAGTAGATATGTTGCACTGTAAGTAAACAGCCCAAGTTGCATATGCAGGTTTTGTTAGGGAGGAAATTAATTATTTATATTGGAGAAAATTATTTAAGAATGTAAACAGAAAATTGTGAAATTATCAAATGGTTTTGTGGAAGTGTAATTTAGATATACAAGTTAAGTGTTAATTTTTTGTTTTCTATATTTGTGTACATGCTACATATTATTTCTGTTTATTATATGGCTCTGTCTCACAAGGACTGGGAACTACCAAATTCACAAATTTAATTGGCTGAAATGGATATTGGCCGCGGTCTAGATTTTCCCATCTAGACCGGCATCTGGACCAGTAATGTTTTGAAGTGAACAAGTTGCAAACTAAAATGCAAAATCATTGACTGTTTTCATCTAACAATATTTATTTCTGTAAGTGCCAAAACGCTGATGAGAAAAAAAGTAAACATTATGAGCAAACTTTGGAAGAATTGAAATTCGGCTCATCCAACGCTGTTCACAAGCAAAATGTCAGTGATTGCAACCTAGTTGCATTAAGTGAAATGAATTGTTCTTGTTTTTGCCATATAATAAACAACTCATTAACTGAGCCAAGTCAGTCTGTATGGGAGAATCTTGACCTGCAGACCTCACTGCATTCGGTTTGTACTTACGACCTTGGTCAAGATTCTTCCATACAGACCTCCTGCTCGGTTAATAAGAGCTAAGTACTTACTTCATACAAGTTCACATAATTTGCATTTTTCCCATGTCAAATAGGGTTGCTTGTGATTGAGCTTCTGAGCTTCTACTGTTTTAAAATTAAACCAATAGTACCTATCGTATTAGCGTTTTCTAGAGACTTGAATCATTTTTGCATGTCGACCGTGCAGTTATTACAATTAAAGCTAAATAATTAAAGAGAAATTAATATATATTTTTATACCAATAAGCAATATAAATTTCTTACTGGAAATATTCTGCTAATAAATTATTGAATAATCGAGGGTTAGTGATATTGTTTTTGCTGCTCATTTAGTACCAGCTATTTTGACAGGAAAAATTGATGCTGCATACATGTATTACCCAAATGGATTGAGGTGAGAGTTACTCCAAAGAGGACTTATTTGGGACCTATCAATTAACTCCATTTTAGAGTTATAGTAACTCCACTAGAAGTAAACTAGGATTAAAAATTACTCAATAATAAGAGTCACTTTGACCCCAAAATAAGAGTAAATTTAACTCCAATTTGGGAGTTAAATTTAGGAGTTAAAAGTACTCCAAAAAAGGAGTTATTTTGGACCTAAAATTTTAACTCCATTTCAGAGTTATAACAACTCTACTAGGAGTCAAAAAATACTCCACTACAAGAGTTACTTTAACCCCCAAATTAGAGTCAATTTAACTCCAATTTGGGAGTTAAATTTAGGAGTTAAAAGTACTCCAAAAAAGGAGTTATTTTGGACCTAAAATTTTAACTCCATTTTAGAGTTATAATAGCTCCACTAGGAGTAAAAACTACTCCACAACAAGAGTTACTTTAACCCCCAAATTATAGTAAATTTAACTCCAATTTGGGAGTTAAATTTAGGAGTTAAAAGTACTCCAAAAAAGGAGTTATTTTGGACCTAAAATTTTAACTCCATTTTTGGAGTTAAAACAACTCCTTGAAAATTACTGTGCATGGTGTGCTCTTCGTAATATAAAAGGAGAACTGCTAGCTTCGATCCTCAATTATATATGTTACAGCCACTAGTATCACTGAACTAGATGTCCAAGATGAACTCTCCAAAGATCGTTGCCTTCTTTTATCTCTGTGTTATGATTGCCTCCTGCACAGTTTTGGCTCAGTGGAATTGCCCTTTCGACTACCGCTGTGGAAAACGAGAGGTATGACCCACTAATGTCTCCGTTGTAACATTTTTAACACCTGTAAGGTTTCCCATGGTGAAGCTAGCTGAACATTAACTGCAACTGTTCTGCACAATGCTCTGAGCAAGCTAAATGTAAAAGGCGATCTGAACTTGAACTCAACGAAAGTAGAAGATCTTTTCCTGTTATGTTTTAAGCCACTCGAGTGTCGTTTAAGAAACGGTTAAGGCAACGGTAGTCGCCAAAATAGGCTTATTCGATCTAAAACTCCGAAGAAATTCGCACATGTACGTTATGGAGTTCACATTTTTGATAGTTCAGTTGTTGAGTCTTATAAAACCTTTCGTTAACTTCATTTGACAAAATGGCTTATTAATTCCACTATAAAAAGCATCTTGACAGGAAAAAGGTAACCGCTGTTGACGAAACAGAGAACAAAAAAATTGATAGGGCAAACGTTAAGTAGCTGTGTAAGCTACCTTTTAAAAGTACACAATAAACAAAAGTCACCAGATGATTTTTTTTACAAGCGACTATTTCAAAGCTAAGAAGGATAATTATCTTCTTATGAATTAAAACATACTCAAAACATCAGGAGAAGAATGAAAATCATCATTTTGGCTGAATACGTCTTGATAGCTTATCGACTAAGGACACTAACCTTTCATACTGACACGAATTTAGGTGGACTCTATCAGCGCGAAACAAATTATAGAACTAAACAAAAAATTCAAACTGAAGAATTTTAAAAGGAAGTTTTACTTTTTTCGGCGTTAGAAAGAAATAGATTTAAATTCCTTGTTTTCCATTTAATTTCTATAGCTGTGAAAATATAGCTAATTTAAACTGCGCAATGAAATGTATAAATTCGAGGTCACTGACAGCCAGTTGGCCCCTCCGCCGTCCGCGTTAATGAAGAAAAATATTCGTTGTTAAAAGAGATAGAATTAAAGATTGAGAGTGTTTTTTCCCCGCAGTTATCCGATGCTAAGGCTAATGACGATGCGATTTCCAAAAACCTCATGGATCGACTTCGCTTGCTGAGAAGCTTTCGTACCAGTCCTGACGGAGGAAAGCCAGTGAAGGCAGAGCGGAGACTGGACAACAGAGCAGACACTGCAGACCTCAAAGGCTCATGGCCATGGGAAGAATGAAGATGACATCGAGAATCAAGACTTTGCTGATAAATCTAAATTATAAAGAAATAAATTAAAGAGACTATTTGAAGGGCTAGAGGAATAGAGGAATAGAAGAATAGAGGAATTTCATTCCATTACTTGCGATGGCGACAATTAAATATTATTAGTCATTAATACTGTTCCAGAAGACCCACCGTGGTAAAACATTAGTCTTTGCCCACAATGTTGATAGACCAGTGCTTTGTTTTTGTTTTGTAGAAAGTAGAGTTATCTTATATCTAGCCTGCATGCCCAGTTATTGATGTACGAGATACGCTGAGGGGAGCAAAAATAAACCATGCACTTTACTATGGAGTGAAGTAATTTTCTTAATTTCTTTAATTTATCTGTATACGAGAATTTGTCTCCTGTTGTATACCAGATTGATACATTTTATAATTATTACGTGATAATCGTCTGGTAAAGCGGGTATTCATGTATTATCTAAAACATCTGTGTGTCGGTGTAATGTTGTCATTTGTACCCTCCAAGGTGTACAAGCGCACGACTAAAATAAAATGAAACTCACTATTATCAGCTTTCATTTTTGAACAAGAAGATAAACAACAAAACGAACGAAATCAGCGACTGAACGAGCAAATGAAATTGAGAACCAACGCTGGAAAGAGGCACACTACAATTCGTGAAAATTTCGTTCGAAGGCTTATACAGTGCCTCAGATTTTAGGATTTTTAATTGTGAACGAAAACTGCGTTTCTTTACCTGATTCCGTCTGTTTTCGGAAAACGAAAAATGGGGTTTAGAAAGCGAAATAAGTCCGACTAGGATTTTCGGAAAACAGATAGCAGCTCGGATTTCGCAACTGATGAGATTCTATTTGCTAAAATTGCCTCCGACTTGAATAATAATCAGCTATAAAATCCGAGCAAATCATACTGTGTTAGCTTGTTCAAATTCCCCTTGTAAACAGAAAAAACAAAACGGCATTTTAAGAATTTGCTCAAATTTCTCCCTGGCTGGAAGGAACGAACCAACCAGTAAGTGGAAGAGAAAACCGGATTGGCGAGTTTTACATTTGTCTTCCTGAATAGCTGACAGAGTTGTCGAGAGCCTGGCAGATGTAACATAACATTCGATGCACTTGCTTAAGTTATTAGTATCGTATCACCTACTCATGCTCACTGTAAGATCTTAACTGACGAAAAAAGATCTGTTTATTGAATAAAAGGAATCAATGTTTTTTTTTCTTTTTAGTTTTGAATAGATTGCTATCAGTTTGCTAGCAAAATTCTGAATATGAATTTTTCATATGCTCTTTGTAATTTGGTCAAGTAGATCAAAGGTTATGAATATTGCTGATTTGTTGAGGACGTCAGCTATCATTTCACGAACTACAGGTGTTGTTGATAACTATTACAATCAGATTCGAAACTTATCAATCACGTGATTTCAATTGTTACGTCATTTATAGTAAAGGATTGCCGAGCTAAGTGATCCAACAAAATGAAGTTTAATTATCTCTGAGAAATGCGTGGTTACTCCTAATTTTCTTTATGGATTTAAATAACCCTCGCTAAGGTCCGTTTATCCCGCATAGTCATAAGCCGCGTAATTGAGTAGGCACAGTCCTTAAGGTGGCTTACTACAGTTTTAATGGAGTATAAGGGCACAACTTTGAACTCTTTTAAAAAAGGTTCCAAGCTGTTTTTCCCTTCACTATTTACTATTTGCTCAAGTCATTTACGATTCTATGTGAAATTTGAACAATTAAACGTCAACAAATAGCCAAAATGAGCGACCGAGTATCCAATGAGAGACTGGGCACTAGTAGGTTAAGTCACGTTTTTCTCAAATTCTACCCGTATGACCCCACCTGAAAATTTCAGGAATAAGAAATTGGGTCTGATTTAACATTCGTGCAAAGTAAAATAAAAATCTGTGAGACAGTTTTTGTGCAAACTAAGAGAATGTGAAATCAAAAATAGCTCAAAATCTGTCTTACAGATTTTTCAAAAATTTTGGCTCCAAACGTGATTCACCCGAACAAATCAACCGTGAAAATTCCATCATAAGTTGTACGGTAAGTTTTCGAGCAATCCTCGATCAAAGACAGGTTTTTACAACCTCGGACGGAAACGTAACGGAAAAAGGCACCGTCCAAAAATTACTGACGGATTCATATTGTGATTGTAGTTTAACTACGGACGCCATAATGAAACTGTCCTATGAACTTCTAATAATATCGGTTGAGTACATGTGCTTACAGCTTTTGTAAGGTTTAAAAACATAAATTTGCCCATGCAAATCGAGTTAATCTAAGGTCACAGGCTTCATATGCACATTTAGATGGCCTCATTCCACTAAATTTGCACGCGCTTTTGTTTTGGAAGAAATACCCTTCAGTTGAGGTAGAAGATTAAAATCGTACACAGTTTTAAAAGGCCTTGTTTCGTTTTGAAAAAAATCATTGTGTTCTATTTGGTTTGAAAGCAAGTAGCTTGTAAGGAGACTAGTCCAAACAAATAACTCAACACTTTAACCTTGGGGCACTTCTCTGCATCACGGTAACGCACAAAGCCATAAAACATTAGAAACATTTTTAAAACTGAAATTCATCTTCCAAATCAGCACTCTTAAGAACAGGGCTTTTTCATTATATGCTTTTCATACTATGACCTGGAGAGTTGTTCATTTTAACATCAGCTACAAGAATCACCTTATTATAAAAGATGAAATAACTAGCGCCCGGGTATATCACTAGAAGCCTGCGAACTGCGCTGCAAACAATTTCGCTCAAACCGATCGCTTTAGCACTGGGTAACGTCACACGCACTTCACAGCAACGACAAAAATAAAATTATTTCTTGTAAATATATGAGAGAACAAGCAATTGCAATGTAAACGTATATAGGTGAATATATTTTCAAATACCTGACAAATAGCAATCTAATTATGATACAAATGATCCCTTTAATTTATTTCTTTTTAATATAGATTTATCAGCAAAGACTTTAGTCTCGATGTCCTCTTCATTCTTCCCATGCCCATGAGCCTTTGAGGTCTACAGTGTCTGCTCTGTTGTCCAGTCTCCTCTCTGCCTTCACTCCGTCAGGACTGGAACGAAAGCCTAGTCGATCCATGAGGTTTTTGGAAATCGCATCGTCATTCGCCTTAGCATCGGATAACTGCGAGAAAAAAAAACTCTCACTCTTTAATTTCTTTCTCTTTTAACATCAAATATTTTTCTTCATTAAAGGCGCCAAAGGGGCCAACTAGTGAGTAAAACTGAGGAGAAGTCTTCAGCTTTTTTGCCTTAACCGTTTCTTAAACGACACTCGAATATTAAAAACACAACTGCGTGGAAAATACCATCTACTTTCGTTGAGTTTTCAGATCACGTTTTACATTTTACTTTTTCAGAACATTGTGCAGAACAGTTACAGTCTCAGTTTAAATGAGTTCACCCTGAGAAACCTTACAGAGATAATAAAAATGTTACAACAGAAAAATTAGTGAGTCATACCTCTCTCTTTCCACAGCGGTAGTCGAAAGGGCAATTCCACTGAGCCAAAACTGTGCAGGAGGCAATCAAAACACAGAGGTAAAAGAAAGCAACGATCTTTGGAGAGTTCATCTTGAACATCTAGCTCAGTTGTTGTTTAGTGATACTAGAGTTGCTGTAGGATGATTGAGGATCGAAGCTAACAGTTCTCCTTTTATAGCATAAAGAGCACACCATGAATGAATGATCCATTTTGTAATCCAAAAAAGTACCATCTGCTTTTAGAAAACGGAATTCATTCTTAACAAAGGTTTTTTTGGGGGGGTTTTCAACGCCAGAAAACCATTTCAGGACCACGTGTCTGGTCCGTTTATCCGTCATTAGAACATTTCTCTCTCGTTTTCAAATTGTAATGTTTAAAAAAAATAGGCTATCTTTGTAATATAAGTAGCAATCGAAGCTAGAAGCTCTCTTTTAATAGTACGAAGAGCATACCATGAATGAGTGATCATTCCGTATTCCACAACTAAAAAACTGCCGGCATCTGCTTTTAAAAAAAACGGAATTCACTCGGACCAAATTTAGACCACGCGCGTGGGCAGTTTCTCCAGCGTAAGAATCTCTCTCTCTTGTTTTCAAATTAGAATATTCAAAAAAAAATTGGGCTATTCTTGTAATATAAGTTCTCGTTTTATAACATGAAGAGCCCGCCATGAATGAGTGATCCATTTCGTAATCCACAAAACAACTATTTGTCTTAAGAAAAACAAAGTTTTTACAGCTGTATGGTGAACTTGACCAGGCGCGTGGACAATTTTTAATTGCAGTTGTCTTTCTTGTGTTTAAATTTAAACTTCAACGCCTTCGGTAAAACCGGTTTGTTTAACAATTACTGGCGTCCATCTGAAATTTACTAGAGAACTGTAAGAAAGCGAGAAAAATTATTCTTGCCCAATAATTTAGCAGGTAAAACTTCATCACGCAAGCTATGCACGCAACGAAATATTTTCAAAGAGAGTATTCTCTGCAGTTAACGCTCGCTGATTTACCCTGAAACGTTCAAATGCCAAGAGTTTACGTTGTGTTGTGAGAACTAAATCATGAAATGTTATATCATCTTTTGATTTCTGTACTATTCTTTCTTTCATTTTTCCTGTTAACATATAGTCAACATATAACGCCTATTAAAATTATTGCCTGTTAAGACAGTATATTGAAGGGAAGTGGATAGTCATTCCATTAATTAGAACTTCAACTCTGAACTGGCCAAAGACTATTGATTGTAGCACTGTCGACAGGTGGGGAAACATTCGACAAACGGTAATAAGAAAATATTGATCTTATTCCCCTCCGAAAAAGTCTCTTTATAGCACTGGGCAAGGAAAAATAGTGGTGATATGCTCAAACGAAACATCCTTTAAAATAGAAACATGGCCGTATGTTATGCAATGGTTTGGGGACAATGAAAACCATGCGTCTTCGGTGCTGCATCAATATTGAACTCAATCAAAACGCACGCAAGCCATCGCTAATGATCATGACCAGGGGCAAGAGGGGTCAAACGAAAACACACTGAACATGATCATGCAGCGCTTTCTTTTAATTCCTACTTTACAGCGATTGATGAAAAGTACGAACCGAAGGCACGTGCTAGCTTCGGGGGAGGAGGGAAATGTACACCACTGCATAGAGCTTTGATGACGGCCGTCGTGAAGCCGAACCTTAGTGATACTGAGACCTCGCACGCAAGAAACGTTTTTGGCCGATACTGCTTCATATCGTGGTTCCCTGTCAAAACTCGTTTGAGAACATTTTCACGACGACTTTTATTTAGCAGGAATCACCTTAAATGTGGGACCAACACTTCCCACATTGACTATAAATTGATGAACCGGCTCATTAACCACACGACAAGCAAACTTAAAAAGCGCACTAAAATGATTATAATTACAATAAAGTGCTCATCGCGCTTAACAAGTATACTTACAGGTGATTCTAAAATAATTACTACATACTTTTTGTCACTCATTCACGTGGACTGAAAATGAAAATGGATGCCTTTTTTGTTTCTTTTTTTTTTTCAAAATTAAAGGCTCTGGCCCTCGGTTTACTTTAAAATTGCCTAAAACAAACGCTCTCGAAATACCGTTTTGTTGGTTTCGCAAATGAAGTAATTGGAAAAAATGAGTACGATCTGTAGTAATATATAAAGTTAATGAGAAGTTTGAAGGCATAAGTTTTTCATTCGCTTTGAGGATATTTGTGAACTGAAATCGCTTGGAATTCAAAAGAACTTTTAAAACTTCGGACAATCGCTTTTCAACAAGGTATTCATGATCAAACTTAAACAGGTAGAAAGTGTTGTTTGGGAATTGTTTAAAGCATACCATCTTTTAGTAAAAGCTTCAGTTAATTAAAGAACATCCACAACAGCAAATTGTAAAGAAGCTTTCGTTCACCTGCAAGCTCTATCAGTTAAAAAAAGGAAGAAGAAAAAAGAAACGAAATTGCTAAGAGTTAGCAGAGAATCCTCTCTTTGGTAATATTCCCACTGGTAATAATTCGTACATACTGTTGTAATAGTGAAGATTTTTTCCCAAAAGTTTAAAATATGCAGGCATAAATATTCTTGCTTTCTTAACAGTACCCACTACCCAGTATTCTGCAAATGCATTCGCACGCCATGAAGTTCAGATAAGTTGAGGAAAAAAGGTTTTGCCAAAGGCGCTGGATTAAGCCGAGCATATTTTTAAAATTATAATTTGAAAACAAGAGAGTTATGTTCTAATAAGAAACAAACCACGCGCGTGGTCCTAATTTAAACTTCTGGAGGTGAAAACTCAAAAAAGCTTTGTTCAGAAAGAATATTCCGTTTTTCTAAAAGCAGATGGTATTTTCTGTGCATTAGGAAATGGATCACTCGTTCACACAGTTAATTTCAGAGAGTTATAATAACTCCCATAATGGAGTTAAAATAACTCCTCAAGGTGGAGTTACTATTTTTGGAGTTATTATAACTCCTAAAAGGAGTTATTTTTTCTTGTGATGGAGTTAAGTTAACTCCCTCTAGCGGAGTTATTTTGTTGGAGTTATTTTAACTCTAAAATGGAGTTAGATGTGACTCCATATTGGAGTTAAATTTTAGAAGGAGTTGAAATAACTCTTTATAGTGAGGTTGATAAAACTCTCTTTAAGAGTTATATGGGGGGAGTAATTTCAACTCTGCAGGAGGGGTTAAAATAACTCACTGTCTTGGAGTTAATTTGACTCTTTAGCAAGAGTTTTTTACTCCTATTTGGGAGTTACTAAAGGGAGTTAACGCAACGCTTTTAATTAGAGTTAAATTAACTCCACATCAGAGTTAAATTCATGCAGGAGTTGAAATAACTCCTTATAGGGGTCAACATAACTCCCTATGAAGTATTATACAGGGGGAGTCAACTTAACTTTAGTAGAACAGTTAGATTAACCCACTCTCTTGGAGTTACTATCACTAGACGAAAAAATGGATTTTCTTAGGTTTGCCAGTAAAGCAAATGTGTAGCAAATTTTGGGCTCTAAATTTAAACTGAATTTGCGTTGGTTGGCAAAGATAATGTAAACACATATATTTTCTCCTCAACAATTTATTTGCAAATGTATAGCAAATATAACATTTGCTTTAAATTTATCTTGTTTTTGCTACTATGGTAAATTTGAACCTTTGATGTAGATTTGCCAAGTTTTTTTTTATCATTCAAAATTAGATATTTACCTGTAGCGTAAATTCAGGAAAAAATAGTGAAAAATAAAGTTTCCACGAATGCTTGACAACTTTTACTTATAGTAGAAATACGTACCTTTGCGTTAAATTTATTTGGATTTACCAAAGAAGGAAAACTCT
>NW_028145431.1:1880000-2085000 GCF_977016875.1 Pavona decussata | reverse complement strand
ACATATTATAGTCAAACCATAAGCAATCACTTGGGGGTGGGAGGGGGGGGGGGGTAGAAACATAACAATTACTTTGTTTCAGTCGTTTAGTCCTGGATGTGCCCCCATTTTTAGTACATAACTGTCTCAGTCCACAAGTGTAGCCAGGTCTCATTTTTCAGATGTTCACACTATCTTATGTGCCAAAAGCACCCAGGGCGCTGAAGGAGACTTACAATACTACAATACTGTAGTTCAAACCAGGTGACCTCTGTGAGTAAAGTACTAAAATAATATGTGAAACAGGTAATCATATTATGTACCACAGTCCTCTGCTCCATACTGTTCTGGAAATGAATATAAGTGACTTGGTATTCCTTTAGGCATCTGGGCATCTCTTTGGTGTCTTACTCTGTGTGAATTCCACACTGTCTCTCTGAATATGTTCATTTCTTTCTGGATCACAGGGATATATATGAAGGCCAACAGGTTTCTACAAGATAAAACCAAACTGTAAAACAACCAACAACACTGACAACTTACAGTAATCAACCTTATAAAATATAAAATAGATAACAACAGTCACTATCCTTTGAAAGAAAAAGGTGTTAAAAAATGAATGTACCTGTCATTTTGATTGTTAGGATCATAATGTCCTCGCTCCAGCAACATCATTAACTGCCTTTTGAAAAACCTTTCCAATCGGTTGTGAAGTTCCCGCCACCATCTTTCAATCTGTGTTTAAGACAGAATAGAGGACTTGGTCAGAAACTACCCTTTACTTGTATGATTTAACTTGAACTTAACAATAAACTACACAATAATACCTTATTACTTGTGGATGGGCCATAATGAACAGCATCAGTTCCATTACTAGCAGCATCTCGTTGTTGCCTCAAGTAAGAATGAATGGTGGCCATATAACCAGTTTCTGTTCTCTTGTCAAGCCTGAGATTATTACTAATGACTTGGAGAAAAAAGTAGATTCAGAACACAGAGACACTTTTCATCATAAGATGTACATCTCTTTGCTTGTAATAATGCAGTAAACCTGGTTACCAAGCATAATGAGTTACATATATATGAAGAAAAATTGTTATTCTTTTCCTTCATGGTTATCATTATTCTTTTCCTGTGTGAACTTAATCTGACTCAGCCTGTATACAATCACAATGCATGTCAAATCATAACTATGTTATTTATTATTCGTATTATTTAGTACAGTACCTCTCATTTCAATTCCTGTTAAATTATTGTGCTCAGAAAACTACTATATACTATGCTTCTTTACTTAATAAATCAGTCAATGTTACTCCCTCCTACAAACTGGAAAATTCTTAGAATTCAGCAAGGAAAATGTTTCTTCTTAGTTGTAAATATCCCTTTAGATAAATGAGAATTTGGAAGAATTACTTCTAAATTTCACTGAGCCCACAAGTCAGGTTGGGGAGAAAAAACGTGTGTGTGTACAGGAGAGGAAAGGAAAGGGTTGGGGTAAAGAAGACCGAGATTAAAATTGACTGGTGTACATATCTCACCTTTTGACTCATACAAGTGTTGTAAATACCACCTTCCAATAATTTTGGGGTCGGAGTTTGAGGTCCAGAGCTTTAAGTACAGTACATATCCACTATATGCATCTTGGAGTCCATATACAGCCAAGGGGAATGTAGAATTCATGAATCCCATTAGTTTATCGTGACCATCACCAGAATGAGTATGATTTGGCCCCTGCAGTACATTACAACAAAGATCCCTTATAACATTTTCAGTGAGTACAACAATGAATATACAAAAGAGAAATCGACAACGTAACACCCCACAGGTACAATGTGTAAAGAATAATCAAGTGGCTTTACTTCAAGGTAAAAGAAAATAGGTATTTCAGAGCATAAATTATGAGCACTGCTGTCTGCTGTTATAAAGAAGACACTTACCATTGATGTGAAAGTACCGGCAGCTCCTCTCTTGTGCTTTCTTTTCCCCACACCTCCCCTCCGTTCAAGACCATCCGGATCTAATTCAGTCATTAAATCGTAGACCAAATTTCGAGGCACTGCTAGTTGGTGCTGTTCCCGTATCTTGCGTTGCATAGAGCGGTAACCCAGAAGCTGGCCTGGCCCTTGTAGTTCACTCTGCAATGCTGCTTCTACCTCCTTCAGGTCGGTATTGTATTCAATGTACTTGATATCAAAATATGCCAATCTCCTGCTTAAAGTTCCTAAGCTCCAAGCATACTGGGCATAATCTCGGGACACAAAGTCTAAAATTTCCCTTCTAGACAAATTCTGAAGTATGTATCGCTTTAAATCTTGTTTTAATTCAGCGTCCTCTTGCCAATCTGGGTTTCTTATGCGACTGGCCATATTAAACTCGTTGGTAATATAGACTACGTCCGAACTGCAGCGTTATCAGACCAACACAAGTAATTTAACTAAACGCAGCGAGTCGCGCTCTTTTTGCGCGGGAAACAGCTATCCGCTGGCCTACAACGTCAGGTACTTCATGTACTGGGTCCTATCCGCTGCCCGGAAACGTCACGGGCTACGAGAACACTGGGCCAGTCGAACAAAACTTAAATTGAGTTTTGAAACGCTATGAGAACGATGGGCCAGTGTGTGGAGCACTGTTCTCATAGTTATTTCACAAGGATATCCTTTCTTTATTTTGATTTTTGGGGTTGAGATTTTACTGTTGTTTTCAATGTCCATTTGAAATGATATTTTCTATTTGGATTCAATGTACATGTATGTTTTTCCCATTTATTTTTATCACATTTTTTTTTAATTCATAAATTTTTTAGTTTCTTTTCAAGCTGTTTTTTTTTTATCTATTTATTTTTAAAACAATAAGAAATTATATTTTGTTTTTATTTAATTTTGACATTATTTCTAAAATTTACGGTTTGTTATAACATTTTGACTGTTTTTCCTTATGAGAACAGTGGGCCACCATAGTAACATAAAAAATGCTAATACAGCAATTCAGCCTTAACTTTTTATCCATCCATCACGAGCCAGAGGCAACCAGATGTGGGAATATTCACCAATTCGGGTTGCTAAGGGGTGATGTCATAACACAAACAATATATTTGTTTAGACACATTATAAACATAGGCGGATGTTATACACTGTATATCCTCTCTGGTTCATCCATTTTAGAGTCCTAGCATCACTGTATGCTTGAGTACATGTGTTATGTTTATTGTAACCGATACACTGTTGTGCATTCTGTCCGCTTGTAGACCATTCATCTTGCAAGAACATGTAAGCTTTGCTTGCCGCTTTTTAGGCTATTATGACAATTTCCTGCCACATCACATTGGTACAAAGTCATGTCTTGTTCAGCTCTTAATTTGTATTTCTGGCAGCTTTTAAATGGTCTGATACCTGTACATAGCATTAGTTAACACTTTTGTTGAATCCGGTAGTGGCTATAATTGGCTAAACAACTGGGGCCAGGAGACTAGATTAGTGAACCCAATTTCTCAAACCTCCTGATAGCTCAAATCTTTTTTTTTTTGCTTGAAGGTTTGAGAAATCAGGATTCCACTGTACATAATATTTATTTAGGTACTTTTCTTGTACAAACAAAAAGGAACTGTGGCTGCCAGCAACCTAGTTTGTACCTTAATAACATGCATTCACTTCAATGATAAATTCTTGACTTAGTCCTGCCATAAACAACTCAGAACTGTATTTTCAAACAACATGGTAGTAGCTAAAATTATTAGTAAATTATAGCAGGGCTATTACATGTACTTGGCTGCTGAGGGCCCATCGGGATATTATTTCACTGTAAATGATTGTATATTGAATTTTGTTTGTTTGTTTGCCTTTCAGGAGGAAGAGTCATTTGACAAGTGTGTCGACGAGACTACATTCCCAAGAATTATTGGTTCTGGGGATTTTTGGTCCCTGGATCCTCTCTGCATAGCTGCAGAGGGAGAAGAACTTGTCATGCTGGGTGCTGGATCGTCCGTGGCTAATGCTCTGGGACTTCTTCTTGCTGTGTATTATGTATTTGACATTGCCTATCCAGCCAAGGCCAGTAATGTTTACTTTTTTTGTGAAACGTTGATCGGCATTGAACAAGATGCCAAAAAAAGAATAGCTATAAACAAGTTCATTTCAGCCCTCTGAGGTGGCTCAAAACTGTTTCAAGCTCTTTTGATGATGTGAATTTTGTTGGGTGGTTATAACTACTCTTTATCAGTTGATGCAAAAATCATGGTATCAATTAAAAAACTGCCTAATTATTGGGAAACATGTTGCTGTGAATTTTGTGGTACCATAACAAGAATATGACATTCTAAGAACACTCAATTTTAGCTTATGGCAACCTGTTATATATAAAGGATGATTGCAACTTGTTACCAACGATTGGGAATTTTTATGATACCATTATTGTAGCATAACTTGATAAACAGTGGCAGTATTCATCCTTCAAAGTTTAGCTGATAGGAAAGTGCTAGAAACTGTTGCCAGCCTCCTTAAAGTCAATTTTATAATGCAAGTGACCACCATAGTTTTATTTTTTAACCTTTATCTTGTAAAAAGCTTCTTTGGCCTTAGTGACAGTAACATTAGTGGCTGTTGGAAGCTGTGCCACTCCTAAATTAGTAATCTTCAAAACTTCCACTTTTCAAGAGTTACAATGTTTACAATCTCTTTGTACACCAAAATCTTATACATGTATTTCCACAATGCTGTTTCTTTGTTGGTCACTTGCAGATTGATACGTGTTTACACTGTATCTCAGAAGGAGAAGTGCGTATTACTTGTTTTGAAAGACATTTGCACAAATTATTGGTTTCAGAAAATCAGGGTTTTATTAAGATTTTTAAACAGGTCGAGATTATACATGTAGTTATTTAAATGTATTTTTGTTGTTTTGTTAATGGAAAAAAGTAGATATGTTGCACTGTAAGTAAACAGCCCAAGTTGCATATGCAGGTTTTGTTAGGGAGGAAATTAATTATTTATATTGGAGAAAATTATTTAAGAATGTAAACAGAAAATTGTGAAATTATCAAATGGTTTTGTGGAAGTGTAATTTAGATATACAAGTTAAGTGTTAATTTTTTGTTTTCTATATTTGTGTACATGCTACATATTATTTCTGTTTATTATATGGCTCTGTCTCACAAGGACTGGGAACTACCAAATTCACAAATTTAATTGGCTGAAATGGATATTGGCCGCGGTCTAGATTTTCCCATCTAGACCGGCATCTGGACCAGTAATGTTTTGAAGTGAAAAAGTTGCAAACTAAAATGCAAAATCATTGACTGTTTTCATCTAACAATATTTATTTCTGTAAGTGCCAAAACGCTGATGAGAAAAAAAGTAAACATTATGAGCAAACTTTGGAAGAATTGAAATTCGGCTCATCCAACGCTGTTCACAAGCAAAATGTCAGTGATTGCAACCTAGTTGCATTAAGTGAAATGAATTGTTCTTGTTTTTGCCATATAATAAACAACTCATTAACTGAGCCAAGTCAGTCTGTATGGGAGAATCTTGACCTGCAGACCTCACTGCATTCGGTTTGTACTTACGACCTTGGTCAAGATTCTTCCATACAGACCTCCTGCTCGGTTAATAAGAGCTAAGTACTTACTTCATACAAGTTCACATAATTTGCATTTTTCCCATGTCAAATAGGGTTGCTTGTGATTGAGCTTCTGAGCTTCTACTGTTTTAAAATTAAACCAATAGTACCTATCGTATTAGCGTTTTCTAGAGACTTGAATCATTTTTGCATGTCGACCGTGCAGTTATTACAATTAAAGCTAAATAATTAAAGAGAAATTAATATATATTTTTATACCAATAAGCAATATAAATTTCTTACTGGAAATATTCTGCTAATAAATTATTGAATACACGAGGGTTAGTGATATTGTTTTTGCTGCTCATTTAGTACCAGCTATTTTGACAGGAAAAATTGATGCTGCATACATGTATTACCCAAATGGATTGAGGTGAGAGTTACTCCAAAGAGGACTTATTTGGGACCTATCAATTAACTCCATTTTAGAGTTATAGTAACTCCACTAGAAGTAAACTAGGATTAAAAATTACTCAATAATAAGAGTGACAATAAGAGTAAATTTAACTCCAATTTGGGAGTTAAATTTAGGAGTTAAAAGTACTCCAAAAAAGGAGTTATTTTGGACCTAAAATTTTAACTCCATTTCAGAGTTATAACAACTCTACTAGGAGTCAAAAAATACTCCACTACAAGAGTTACTTTAACCCCCAAATTAGAGTCAATTTAACTCCAATTTGGGAGTTAAATTTAGGAGTTAAAAGTACTCCAAAAAAGGAGTTATTTTGGACCTAAAATGTTAACTCCATTTTAGAGTTATAATAGCTCCACTAGGAGTAAAAACTACTCCACAAGAGTTACTTTAACCCCCAAATTATAGTAAATTTAACTCCAATTTGGGAGTTAAATTTAGGAGTTAAAAGTACTCCAAAAAAGGAGTTATTTTGGACCTAAAATTTTAACTCCATTTTTGGAGTTAAAACAACTCCTTGAAAATTACTGTGCATGGTGTGCTCTTCGTAATATAAAAGGAGAACTGCTAGCTTCGATCCTCAATTATATATGTTACAGCCACTAGTATCACTGAACTAGATGTCCAAGATGAACTCTCCAAAGATCGTTGCTTTCTTTTATCTCTGTGTTATGATTGCCTCCTGCACAGTTTTGGCTCAGTGGAATTGCCCTTTCGACTACCGCTGTGGAAAACGAGAGGTATGACCCACTAATGTCTCCGTTGTAACATTTTTAACACCTCTGTAAGGTTTCCCATGGTGAAGCTAGCTGAACATTAACTGCAACTGTTCTGCACAATGCTCTGAGCAAGCTAAATGTAAAAGGCGATCTGAACTTGAACTCAACGAAAGTAGAAGATCTTTTCCTGTTATGTTTTAAGCCACTCGAGTGTCGTTTAAGAAACGGTTAAGGCAACGGTAGTCGCCAAAATAGGCTTATTCGATCTAAAACTCCGAAGAAATTCGCACATGTACGTTATGAAGTTCACATTTTTGATAGTTCAGTTGTTGAGTCTTATAAAACCTTTCGTTAACTTCATTTGACAAAATGGCTTATTAATTCCACTATAAAAAGCATCTTGACAGGAAAAAGGTTACCGCTGTTGACGAAACAGAGAACAAAAAAATTGATAGGGCAAACGTTAAGTAGCTGTGTAAGCTACCTTTTAAAAGTACACAATAAACAAAAGTCACCAGATGATTTTTTTTACAAGCGACTATTTCAAAGCTAAGAAGGATAATTATCTTCTTATGAATTAAAACATACTCAAAACATCAGGAGAAGAATGAAAATCATCATTTTGGCTGAATATGTCTTGATAGCTTATCGACTAAGGACACTAAACTTTCATACTGACACAAATTAAGGTGGACTCTATCAGCGCGAAAAGAATTATAGAACTAAACAAAAAATTCAAACTGAAGAATTTTAAAAGAAAGTTTTACTTTTTTCGGCGTTAGAAAGAGATAGATTTAAATTCATTCGTTTTACATTTAATTTCTATAGCTGTGAAGAAATAGCTAATATAAACTGCGCAATGAAATGTATAAATTCGAGGTTACAGACAGCCAGTTGGCCCCTCCGCCGTCCGCGTTAATGAAGAAAAAATATTCGTTGTTAAAAGAGATGGAAATTAAAGATTGAGAGTGTTTTTCCCCGCAGTTATCCGATGCTAAGATGAATGACGATGCGATTTCCAAAAACCTCATGGATCGACTTCGCTTGCTGAGAAGCTTTCGTCCCAGTCCTGACGGAGGAAAGCCAGTGAAGGCAGAGCGGAGACTGGACAACAGAGCAGACACTGCAGACCTCAAAGGCTCATGGCCATGGGAAGAATGAAGATGACGTCGAGAATCAAGACTTTGCTGATAAATCTAAATTATAAAGAAATAAATTAAAGAGACTATTTGAATACTGATAAAAAACGATTTAGAGAAACATTTCAACAAGAAAATTAACGATAGTAAAACAGCATGACGTTTCGACGACTTCATGTCGTCATTGTCAAATGAGTAAAATGGAAATAACGGAAAGGCATATTTATAGGTATTGAAAGTGAGAAAATAAATTAGCATGAAAGCATTCAGTTGAAGTCGTTGAAACGTCATGCTGTTTTACTATCGTTAATTTTCTTGTTAAAATATTTGAATACTGTAATACTACTACTAATAATAATAAGATTGCTATCAATTTCTCAAGCGCTTTGAAAATAAATTTGCCTATATATATATATATATTTACATTGCAGTTGCTTATACTCTTATATATTTAGAAGCCGATGATTTTATTTTTGTTGTTGCCGTGTAGTATATTAATGTACGTACATGTGAACTTACTCAGTTAAAAAGCGATTAGTTTGAGTTTTTGAGTTTGGGCGAAAGTAAAAGAGCCCACAAAACCGAACCTATAGCTGTGAAGCAATAAACATGGCAAGGGTTAGGGAGCATCGTGCTTAGAATTTTGGTCGAAGAATACCGTATTTACTCGAATAAGCGCCGCGGCGCTTATTTAATTTTTCGTGTTTCCTGTGCGGCGCTTATTCGAGGGCGGCGCTTATTAAAAGGCTCGTACCACAAAGCCAAAACATTTTGATTGTACAAGCAAACGCTGACAATCTCCTTACTGCAACAGTTACAGGGAAGAGAAAGAGGGGGGTTGGGCTTGTCGTACCGGCGAAGTTTACAGTCTTCACGCAAGAACTTAAGAACGCGAACATTTGGAAGAGAGAACGGAATGAAAGAGCATCAAGATATACTCACTTCGAACTGAAAAATATCACTGTTGATGGAAATAAATTCCCATTGCTGGCTTAGAACCGCATTGCAACGATTACAGTGTACTTTTATCATCTTATGGAAACACTCAAACAAGCGCCGCACCAGAGCTGCGGCGCTTATTCGAGGGCGGCGCTTATTTAACCATTCCGCTCCATGCGCGGCGCTTAATCGAGGGCGGCGCTTATTCCGGGGCGGCGCTTATTCGAGTAAATATGGTAGTCGTTAGATATTTAAGCAGGCTCATGATTTTACAAGTAAATGTAAATCCCTTCTTGTAAGGTAATCCGGCTGCCGGAATCCAGGAAATTTTTGCCCCTGGAAGCTGAAATCCAAACAAACCTTGATGCTCGTTAACTTACCCTGCTTATATCTCGTGTCTGCTCAATTAATTGTTTGAGATCCAATGCAATCAAAAATCGAAAATTCTATTGATTCGTTTTCACCAAACTATAACAAGTCTCAATAAACTTGTTTCAAAAGGTAATATTTGGACTTGTGAATTACATTTCATTTAAAATAAATTTAGGTGGGGCTTCAATCCAAGTATAGTTGTTTTGCAATTTTTGATGGTTTAAAGCATAAAAAAGGTGCTTATTTTTTTTTTTTTTGAGGAAATTCTAAAGGGTCACCATTTAAATGAAATCCCAGCTGGATATTGGCCAATATTATAAAGCGTTGCATTGTCGATTATGCTATACAAGAGGCTTGATTCTGTGGAACAAAGCCTAAACTGTTGTCATTCAAATGAAAGCTACTGAGCAGCACTTCTATAAAATGAAGTGGACCTTGCCTTTAAGTTTGTAGGTGAAATCTTAAATTGTGACCATTCAAATGAAAGCTACTGAACAGTACTTTCCTGTGGAGCTGTTTATTATGCTGTACAAGTTGGTTCTAACTTTTAAGTTTGTGGATGAAACCCAAGGTATGACTATTCAAATGAACGCTATTAAGCAATACATATCTACGGTGCTGTTTATTTTAGTATTTTACGAACGAAATTCCAGGTGACGGTTTCAGTCCTCAAATTTGTTCCTCGCTCGACGCTCAAGTGCATGCTGGTACCAGTAAAGAACATGAAAAAAAGTGCGTCACCGAAATAAACAGTTCAAACCAACCTGTCTTTTACGTCCGCATAGGTATGAATACGGGCAGCCCCAAGGATCCTGCGAGATCACAAGCAACGGTGCCGAGACGATAAAAACACAAAACAAGGCGAAAAACACACGGAAATTTATCTTCCTTCCTTCTGTGGCGTTTTGATAGAGTTTGACTTACTAAACTTGTAACTGTCATAGATTGTGACTAAGGCCCGGTTCAGACGCCGAACTTTTCATGAGCCGAACCTAATACCTCGAATTAAGTACATGAAAAGTTCGGCGTCTGAATCAGTTGAGAAATGCTGTTTCAATTTGGAATGGCTCAGCCGTTCTTCCCGCCTGGCTCAGCTGGGAATTTCGGCTTTGGAACGGCTTTGATTCAGACGTCAAACTTTTCATGAGCCGAACCTAATGCATAAATTATTATAACGTATTTCAAATAAAAAAGTAATTAAAAAAACTCTAACATTTCGATTGGTTTTGCTTCAAGTAAATTAAGTTCGGCTAATTAAGTTCGGCGTCTGAATCAAAAGGCGGGATTTTCGTGATTTGGGCCGACCTTAATTTGAATTAAGTTCGGCTCATGAAAAGTTCGGCGTCTGAACTGGGCCTTAGGGACCGTTCATTTTTTATGAGCATGGGGGGGCTGGTGGGATTTGGGGGGGGGACCACGAGAAAAAAAATGGCACTAAAGGGGGGGGGGCTACCAAAAAAAAATTAGTGAAAGAGGGGGGGGGGGGTCACCAGCAATAATTGGCTAGTAGAGGAAATTGAAAGTGGCTCAACACAGAAACAGATGAAGAAATTGAATATTATTTCAATTTTATTTAATACGATTTTCCTAACCACTTTTAATTTGTTATAATTTGTACATACTGAGGTCGAAATCTGCATTTTATATTAACAACAACTGAGGAAATGAAGCATATCTGTTGGAAAAGCAATAATGAATATAAACTGAAGTAGACACCTATGTTTGTACAAGTTCAAATTAATATAAAAACGTAACAGTCTCACTATTGAATCATCCGTGGGGGAGTAGTTTTCTACAAAGTGGTTGTACTCAGAACTATAACAATAGATTGTTTAATGTTCTGTTTAATAGTACTCACTTTTATAAAGGCTGTTGATTAGTAAATTTTTTGAACCCAGGAGTATCAGTAGACTCGGTAGTATGCCTAGTGTGAACATCCAGATTAGTTTTTAATAATAGAACTGTTGTTGGTGACTTCAGTTGACGGTAAATCTGAGCCGCAGGCTATCTTCAGAAAAGCTTGTAACTGTCATTTTTAATAGCAGTACTTTAATATCCAGGCGCGTAGGAGGGGGGGGGGGGGGTTGAGGGGTTCGAACGAACCCCCTTTGAAGATCAATAATGGCGGAAGAAAAAGCACAATGAGGAGGTTGAACAACTACATGAGGTGTACCATGCGAGAGAGTAGAATGTCCGCCCTGATTCTAATGCATATCAAATATGATATGCCTGTCAATCTTGACGAGATAGCCAATTTGTTCGAAGGCCTACACCCGTGAATGATGCAGTTTACCAGCTTGGTGTATGACTATCAGCAGATCGAATAGTTATCAGAACTTGACAGGGCGCGGAATGTACATTGAACTTTCTTGTTTAAGTTGAAACAATTATGCCGTAGAAATGATGTATATAGCTTAAAAAGCTGCTGTAAAACAAATTTGTGATTTGCCTAAAATAGGTCTCAAAATGTAGGAAATGAGGTTTCTAGGAACCTAGATTTTCAAAAATTTCCGGGGGAGCATGCCCCCCGACCCCCCTAGTAAGAGCGCCTCCGGCGCTCAGCAAGATTTGGGGCCCAACAAACACCCCTATCTAACCCTTACCTACGCGCCTGATATCTGTGTGTCCGCTGTTTTTTTCTGTTTAATATGACTTGTAATCGTTGATTGGTATGCTTCGGTCCGTATTTTGTTAGTCAGATCTGTACGAGTATTAATTGTTTCTACTCGAAGGGGAGTAATTTCACGTTAACCATTTGCTTGATTAATTTTTATAGTTCCTTTGAGAATCTAATTTAGGGTTTGCCGTAGCCGTAAACGTGTTGCTATCTATAACACGTTTTTTTAAACAAGAGAAATCTGTACCTAAGCAGAGAACGGTACCTTTTTAATAGTACTGTAAAGAAATCACAGTAACAATTAAATTTATCTTTGACATAAACAGTACATAAGCGTTTTGTTAAAGTTAGGAGTATGATTTGTTTCTGGTTGGGCAGGAGGGGGGGGGGGTCATCAGAAAAAATAGTTTCTGCTTGGGGGGGGGGCATGTGGAAAAAAATTGCATGCTAGGGGGGGGGTCATACAGTTTCGTAGTGGCAATTAACCAAATCCCACCAGCCCCCCCATGCTCATAAAAAATGAACGGTCCCTTAGCAGTACCAACGTGTTCATTTTATAGAGAGCCGTACACTCAATTAGCGAGATCTTATGCAATTTCTTGACACCTCCTTAAGTGGGCTAAACTCTACTATTAATTAATAAGTGTTTATGTATTCGCGTCTTTTGGATTAATTTATTGATGTATTGGCTACAGTAAGGTGTTCTAATCAGCCTTTTCTTTGATAAACATTTTGTCGTAAAAATGCGCAAAATAGAAATTAACGGACGCCAAGACCTCCTCGAAGACAAATTGATTTTGAAAATGGCCTTAGAATTTGAAACGTTCCTTTTAATCGCTTTTTTTTTTATAATAAAACAAGGTCGACGACAAAATGTTTTCACTGTAAAGAAAAGGTGGATTAATTTGGAAGGTTTTTTTTTTCCTGTGGGAGTGAAGGTCGATGTTGATTAATTGCAAATGGTATACTGAAAAATGCAACTAAAAAGGACGTTGGTTCTGTTCCATCAGTATACCACGCATTTCTCTCCTTTATCGGCGCATTAACCAATTTGAGTTGAATTCAGGCGCCTCTTCACCTTTCTTAAACGCCGGAAAAACGTGGTGTTAATGGTCTTCAGTGACCAGAATTATGCAGAAATAACTAACCCCACCAAAGCCTTTGCGTTTCCTGTTTACAATATTTATTCCCTGCTTGAATTTTTTAATTTAAGACGATGTAATGAAGTACGCATATCGTATTACAAATGAAGTAATCGGAAAAAATAAGTACGATCTATAGTAATATATAAAACCCATGTTATTAAGAGAAGTTTGAATACAAAAATGCTTTTGAAACTTCAGACAATCACTTTTCATTAAGGTATTCATGACCAAACTTAAACAGGTAGAAAGTGTTGTTTGAGAATTGTCTACAGCAAATCATCCTTTAGTAAACGGTTCATTTAATTACTGAGAACATCCATAACAGTTGAACAAAACCAGTTTTGCCAAAGGCGTTCGGATAAAACATTTTTAAAATTATAATTTGAAAACAAGCGCGTGGTCCTAATTTGGCTTTCTGTAGCTGAAAACTCAAAAAAGCTTTGTTAAGAATGCATTTCGTTTTTCTAAAAGCAGATTGTATTTTTCCTGGATTAGGAAATGGATCACTCATTTGTGGTGTGCTCTTCGTAACATAAAAGGAGAGCTGCTAGCTTCGATCCTCAATCATCCTACAGCAACTCTAGTATCACTAAACAACAACTGAGTTAGATGTTCGAGATGAACTCTCCAAAGATCGTTGCTTTCTTTTATCTCTGTGTTATGATTGCCTCCTGCACAGTTTTGGCCCAGTGGAATTGCCCTTACGACTACCGCTGTGGAAAAAGAGAGGTATGACCCACTAATTTCTCTGTTGTAACAATTTTATCATCTCTGTAAGGTTTCTCAAGGTGAACTCAGCTGAACTGTGACTGTAAATGTCCTGCACAATGTTCTGAAAAAGTAAAATGTAAAACGTGATCTGAAAACTCAACGAAAGTACAAAACCTTTTCCAGTTGTGTTTTGAAATACTCGAATGTCGTTTAAGAAACTTTTGAGGCAAAAAAGATGAAGACTTTTGCTCAATTTTTTGTAGTCGCAAAAATCGCCATGTGTATGAAAACACATTCAAAATTTTTATTAGCCTTTTTTATCCAAAAATCCGAAGAAATTCGCGTATGTGTTATGGAGGCCACATCTTCGATAGTTCAGGTGCTGAGTCATATAAAACTTTTTGTTAACTTTCTTTAATAAAATGGCTCATTATGTCCACTGTAAAAAAGCAGTTTGGCAGGAAAAAAGTAACCGCTGTTGACGAAACAGAGAACAAAAAAATTGATAGGGCAAAAGTTAAGAAGCTGTGTAAACTACCTTTTAAAAGTACACAATAAACAAAAGTCACCAGATGATTTTTTCCCAAGCGACTATTTCAAAGCTAAGAGGGATAATAATCTTATTGTAAATTAAAATATACTCAAAATGGCAGGAGAGGTATAAAAATCATCATTTTGGCTGAATACGCATTGATAGCTTATCGACTAAGGACACTAAGCTTTCATGCTAACACGGATCAAGGCGGACTCTATCCACGCGAAACGAATTATAGAACTAGACCAAAAAATCAAACTGAAGAATTTTAATCGGAAGTTTTACTTTTCTCAGCGTTAGAAAGAAATAGATTTAAATTCCTTCGTTTTCCATTTAATTTCTATAGCTGTGAAGAAACAGCTAATTTAAACTGCGCAATGAAATGTATTAATTCGAGGCCATTGACAACCAGTTGGCCCCTTCAGGGAATGAAGAAAGATATTTGTTGTTAAATTAAAAGAGAAAGAAATTTAAGAGTGAGAGTGGTTTTTCCGCAGTTATCCGATGCTAAGGCTAATGACGATGCGATTTCCAAAAACCTCATGGATCGACTTCGTTTGCTGAGGAGCTTTCGTGCCAGTCCTGAGGGAGGAAAGCCAGTGAAGGCAGCGCGGAGACTGGGCAACAGAACAGAGACTGCGGATCCCAAAGGCTCATGGCCATGGACGAATGAAGAGAACATCGAGAATCAAGACTTTGCTGATAAATCTATATTATAAAGAAATAAATTAAGGACGGTGCCTACTAATAGCGAAATATTTTTGCGCAGTTTATCACTATGCGGGAAAAGCAGTTCTTAGTAGCGGCCTTTAAAATCCGAGAAGAAAATTGGGGGTAGCCACGCATTTTTAGAGATAACTAAGCAACAATTATTCTAAAAAGCAGCAAAATACAAAGCAATGTATGTCGCTTTTTTTCCAAATTGACGCTTTATTATCTCTGAAAAATGCATGGTTACCCCCAATTTTCTTTTTGGATACCAAAACCACTTGCCAAGTTCTGCTTTCTCCGCATAGTTATAAACCGCGCAAAAATATCCCTTTATTAGTAGGCACCACCCGTAGGAACTGGCCCGGGTATCTGGAGATGCACAGAACGTATGCGCAGTAACAATAGTAGGCACCGTCCTTAAAGAGACTGTATAATAATAAGATTGCTATCTATTTGTCAAATGCTTTCAAAATAAATTCGCCAATATATGTTTACATTGCAGTTGCTTATACTCTTATATATTTACAAGCCGATGATTTTATTTTTGTTGTTGCTGTGAAGTATATCAGTGTACGTACAAGTGAACTTACTCAGTAAAAAAGCGATTAGTTTGAGTTTTTGAGTTTGGGCGAAAGTAAATGAGCCCACAAAACCTAAGCTATAGCTGTAAAGTCAGTAATAAACATGGCGAGGACAGGATTAGGAGGCATCGTGCTTAGAATTTTGGTCGAAGAATAGTCGCTGGATATTTAAGCTGGCTCGTGATTTTACAAGAAAATGAAATCCCTTCTTGTAAGGTAATCCGGTTGCTGGAATCCAGGTAATTTTTGCCCCTGGAAGGCGGAATCCAAACAATGGAATCCAGAATCCAGTTTGCGGAAAATAGCCATTTCTAAAGATAAGAGGTGACATCAAGGAAGACTACCTAATAACGGGTTAAAAATGTGAAAATGATGTACACAAACTTGTTCACTTCGATGCTAGTCTAGCGCCATGTTATTCATAGGTCAACCGCGTTTCTCGTTAATTTACCCCGCTCATGTCTCGTGTCTGCTCAATTCATGGATTAAGATCGAATGCAATCAAAAATCGAAATTTCCATTGATTCAGCAGACTAACTTAGCAGTGCATCACGGAGTAAAATAGTTTACGGGAGATCTGTAGCATTCCTCCCCAACGTTGAGGAGGAAAGATTGCGTGACGAGGCGAGGGAGGCTAGCAGCTATGTTGCTCTGAGTCTGAATCGGAGAAAAGGCCAACATTATGACATAAGCATAATGTGATTTTATCTCGAGGCCCGTGATAGTTAATTTAGGTGTGCCGTTGCATGGGGCAAGGAGCGTTGTCAATCATAGAACTTAAGCCAATGAAATGAGGTCATATCTAATAACACCGAGGTTATAGGCAAGATCAATTTATCTCGTGGTCCTTCTCGCCTTCATTCCCATCGTGTTAACATCCGAACGCAGATCTCCGGTACTGTAGAAGAATTATTTTTTCAGGCAAGTTAAACATTTTTCTTTTTCTTCGTTTTTCTTTTCTACTTTGGGTTTCTTTTGTACCGTTTGACCTCAGCTGCGCAGGTTTTTTCGGGCAATAGTTGGGACATGTCTAACTCCACCCCCCGTGTATTGATTCTCGGACATTCCTTTATTAAGAGCAATTCTCCAGGAAAGTGAAGCAAAGTTGGAAATGAAAAATTTTAACCCCTCTTCAATTTTTGTGTGTAGGTAGGTTACCTTGGGGGATAGACAAAAACAACCATATTTTGATCGGCAGATGTATCGTTGCCATGGTAACCGCACTGTATGACGTCGGCCTTGGGACCATGTTTTGAGCAAAAGTTCCACTCTCAAAAAGTAAAAGTAAACGAGTCTGGTTCTCTGGTGCATGTGAGCCAATTCAAATGAAATTCATACAGATGGTAGAACCACTCTCCCAGTTTATAAAATTCGCCGTTACAATAATTTGGGTTTATAAACAAGAAGAAAATGCTCGTCCTGCTATGTTCCCTGTTAGCCATTTAGACAAGCAGGAAAAACAAGCACAACGATATTCGTTATTTCTCCGAAAGTACTCTTTCCACATAAACCAAATTAGCAGCAGAGATTACATAAATATTGACGTTTCTAAATATCATAAAATCAATTTGGGGAAAACTATACTCTGGCCGTGGGTGCTGAAGACACCTGGGACAAATTGCAAAAAATTGCAAAATTGGTAATTTTGAGAGCTCTAGTATTTAGCTCAAACAGGCTTTAGAGAGAGAAAATCAGCTTCAAAAGTATCTTTTATCATCTTGTCTGCTACCTACATTTAGTAAATAAGGTTTTGGCCAACTAATTTGATGAAATATAAATTGATACAAAACCTACCTTGAGGGTTTTGGGAATTTCTTCAGGATGCTTTCGTCGCGTAGTTCTCTCCAGTATCTCTCCTTCGCACGTTCCGTCTTTTTGACCAAATCTAGCGCAGACTAACAGTTACTTCCATCGATTATCCAGTTTGCAGTGTTTCAGACCAGGGATGATGATACAAGTAGCCCGCATACATTTGACAAAGAATAGTTGACAAAGTCCAAAACATGGTCGTAATGCTTGCGATTTCTGCCGTCGAGCACCTAAATTCATCAATATTATTCAGCCAGGAAGTAAGGTAAATGTGTCGAGATCGATGCACAAAGCAAATGCATGCCTTTGAACAATCCAAAGTAACGTCTTTGGCTAAAATCGGGTCAGATATTGCGATAGTCGACAAGCGAAGAATGGTAAATAAACTGAACGCATAGGCTGGAAGTCCGAGAAGCACGACTGCTGACCGGATGTAACACAATGTAATGGATGTAGCACCGGATGTATGTGTAATGATATCCTCTTCTAATGGGGCTGTTTCACAATGGCAATGGTGAAGAAAGCCAAAAAAAAAAAAAACAAAAAAACAGAATAACCGAATAAAACAAAAACAAAGGAAATGAAGCTGAACTGAAGCTTGGGTGAAAATTGAACGCATGATCATAATAGCCGCACCCCCCCCCCCCTCCCCCCCAAAAAGATTGCTCTTTAGACTGTGAAAATGCAATTACAAATTCAGTTATGATAAACTATTCGTGACAAGAGAATGAAAAATTTGCGCGTGAAATCTCATAATTATTTACCTGCACGGCAAAGAATAACATCCATTTCGTCGCTGATTTCATCACTGTTTATAGTCCGTAGGCAGGGGCGGGGCAGAAGACTCGTCAAATTTTTGTATCTGAATCATCCAACAAAAGTTGACGTCACATCCGGTCAAATTGGCGCTCAGCAGCTTGTCTCAGCGAAGTCGAATGATGGCGTCCGGGCCAGGCATGATTTCTTTGGATTTTTGAGCCATCCGTATCAGGAATTGTGAACTGTGGATATGAAAGATGTTGTAAAGATATTGCTTCGACTTCATGAGCAAGGGTTTTCCAAAGAAGTGATTTTTTCTATTGTTTTGACGGAAAATACGAGACAGCTAAGCGTCGTGTCATGGCGAAAATTTCACACTCTCAAAACGAGTGGCGTTCAGACTTTTAGTTCTTGTGGCTTCTGATCGTTCGAAAGCTGAAATTTTAATAGCCTATCCCGTGTGCAACATAATGGAGGAGACATCGTCAGTCATAGTTTGCAGTGTTAACATCGGGAACCTAATTATCACTCGACGTGAAGTGTTGGAAGCCTGTATCATTGAAGTGTTCCAATTGTCTTCGTTGTAAGGGACTCGTAATCTTCGAGGTGAGTAAATGTAGTTATCTTCATTTCCATTTCTTTTCTGCCGACGTGAGTACCTGTACATGTGGGCTTTAGAGTAATAAGTCGGTGTTGTGCTTCGTACTTCTTTAATAAAGACACAAGTGACGTTTAATTAATAAATAGTTCATATCATGTTGCCCTGTAAGTGCGGGCTTGAGGAGGGGCTTGAGTCAGAAAATGTATCTGCCTGGCCTGGTTCATATTGCTAGACAAGTGGCATGACCGATGATCTTACCTTGTTTTGATGTCCTCTTTGGGTTGTCAAAGGACACATGGAAGGCCAAATGGACTTTGAAAACTCTTTATAGCTGACAATGTCATTTGTACATCATATAATTATTTACCAGTTATTTCACTTATGTTAGTTGGTGCCAAATATTTAAGGGTGGGGAATTGTCTTTTTCTCTGTGTCAAAGGTTGGGGAAGAGAACATAAAGTAAAAAAATATTGTAAATTCCTGGAGGTTATCTAGCAGCAGAAATTGATTAAGTTCTAATAATATTGTCTCCTTTGAACCAATGAAATTCAAAGTTCATTTTGACAAGGAATTTTGAGTTCTGTTCAATTCAATGAAAAATCAAAAGTTCAATAACCACACAATCAGTTCAAAAACCACACATCAGTTCAGTGACAGTAGACCTCAATATTATAAGAATAACTATAGGTGAATGGTCTTTTTTATTCCAATGGGGCAGATAAGAAGAAAAGGGGAGGGGAGAGGGTTTTACAGGAGTGTGGTCCATACAATTCAATAAAAAAACAAAAATTCAATAACCACACAATCAATTCAAAAACCCACATTCGTTCAGTGACAGTAGACAAAAAATTTGTAAGAATAACTATATAGGTGAAATGTTTTTTATTTCAATGGGACAGTTAAGAGGAGAGGGTTTTACGGTAGCGTGGTCCATATTTGAAAGTAGGCAAAAAGTACAAGTGAAACTAACAAGTATCTATGTATCAAATAATGGTAACAGGCTCACACGCATTTAAAAATCTATTGCCCACTTATCCATCACCCATTGTTTGTCTTTGTAATTATATTTGGCAACAGCTGCCCAATAATGTAGCTTTTCCTTGTACATAGTTCTACTTCCTTCTTGTCAATGATGCAGATTAGTGGCCCGTTGGTAAATTTGTAAAAATCTAGAAGTCCTATGGTTCATTGAAAATCAAAAAGTCGAATAACCATAGCAACAGTTCAAAAAACACACATCAGTTCAGTGACAGTAGACCTTAAATGTAAGAAAAAGTATAGGTGATGTGTTTTCAACTTTCTCTCCTTCATGGTTGTCAAGGATGCAAATGAGAGGCCTGCTTGTAAATTTCATATTAGTTCAATTCAAAGAAGGCTTAAAAATTCAGAAAGGGGAATTATATAAATGTGTATATATTTATTAACCACCTGGCCCCAGTTGTTCAAAGAATGGATAACTTTATCCACTGGATAAGTCACTATCCAGCAGAGTACATGTACTCCAGTCAATGCTTTTGGCAAGTTTTTCACACAATCCCATTCTTAAATCTGACATATGCTTCTACTCTATTCACAAATTATAGGACTATCATAAAAATCTTGCACACATTTTATCTTCTGGATAGCAAACTATCCAGTGGATAAAATTATCCGCCCTTTGAACAACTGTGACCTGAGTGAAAGCAGACCTCCAAATTAAGAAAATTTACTGGTGTGGGTGTTTTTATTTCAATGGGTCTTGCAGGGGGAAAGGGAAGGGAAGTGGACAAATATGTTCTCATTATATTAATAGGTTTGTTCATTATATTACCATGGTTGATAATTTTCCTTACCTAGATGAAAGTTTTAGGGATTTAATGTTTTTAATTTTTCATTTCACTTCTTTTATTTTTAGAGATTTAAACAAAAACTCAAAAGGAAAGAGACCAGCAAATCCCCCCAGACATGGCAAAAAAGGAAACAGACAGCGAAAGGAAGAAAGCAACAAGACCGGAAGTTACATTATTTTAACACACCCCATTCTTATCCTTCGTACCTTGCTCTCCCTGTTCCCCTCCCCTCACACACACACACACACACACCCACACAAACACCTAAAAAAAATTGGGTGTGTTAAAATACCGTAACATTCAGCCTGTTTTTTAGTAATTATAATATTGTAGTATAAAATGTACTGTTAGCGCTTGTTACGTTGTTGAAATAAAATAACCCTTTAATGAAATTTGCAACAACAAAAAATTTTTAAAAAAATCCAAGACCGGAAGAAACTGCGATTGCATGCAGTTAGCAGAAGACAATGAGGGCCTTGCAAAAAGGGAAACAGGGATTGTGGCACTTGCGAGAAGAGTCAAGAGACAAGAAGAGTCAGTTAAAAAGTAAACCGAAAAAATTGAAAAAAAAAAAAAAAAGTAATGGAGGCCAAGCGGGTGGCTGCCCAGCTAAGGCTTATCATTAATGGCTGGTCAGCTTGGCTGACCAAATTTTGGATCATACGAATACGTCAATGTAATCAAACACGATGCTGTACACCAATGTGAAAATTATTGTCAGCAGACATTTATTAGACTTTGACACATAGTAAATTATGATAAGTCATATAGCTAAGCGGCCATTGCAGTTACTCCTGGTCTTGTCGCATTCTTCCTTTCGCTCTCTGTTTCCTTTCTTGCCGTCTCAGGGGGATTTGCCGGTCTCTTTCCTTTGTAGTGTTTGTTTAAATCTCTAAAACTAAAATAATTAAAACGAAAAATTAAAAACATTAAATCCCTAAAAATTTCATCTAGGTGAGGAAAATTCTAAACCATGGTAATATAACATTTAAACCCTATTAATATAATGCAAACATATTTGTCCACTTCCTTCCCTTTCCCTACCTGCAAGACCCACTGAACTAAAAACACCCACACCAGCAAATTTTCTTAAGTTTGAGGTCTGCTATCACCCAGGTGGTTAATAAATAAATAATATACATTTATATAATCCCCTTTTTTGGGGAGAGGGGTGGGAGGTTTGTTTGTATTGGTGTGGAGATTGAATTTTTAAGCCTTCTTTGAATTGAACTAATATGAAATTTACAAGCAGGCCTCTCATTTGCATCCTTGAAAAGCATGAGGGAGAGAAAGTTGAAAACACATCACCTATAGTTTTTCTTACATTTAAGGTCTACTGTCACTAAACTGATATGTGTTTTTTGAACTGTTGCTATGGTTATTTTAATTTTTTGATTTTCAATGAACCATAGGACTTCTAGATTTTTACAAAATTATTTACCAATGGGCCACTAATCTGCATTATTGACAAGAAGGAAGTGAACTATGTACAAGAAAAAGCTACATTATTGGGCAGCTGTTGCCAAATATGATTACAAAGACAAACAATGGGTTATGGATAAGCAGGCAATAGATTTTTAAATGCATGTACAGTGTAAGCCTGTTTCCATTATTTGTAATACATAAATACTTATAGTTTCACTTGTACTTTCTGCCTACTCTAAATATGGACCACGCTCCCGTAAAACCCTCTCCTCTTACCTGTCCCATTGAAATAAAAAAACATTTCACCTATACAGTTATTCTTACAATTGTCTACTGTCACTGAACGAATGTGGGTTTTTGAATTGATTGTGTGGTTATTGAATTTTTGTTTTTTTATTGAATTGTATGGACCACGCTCCCGCAAAACCCTCTCCCCTCCCCTTTCCTCTTATCTGCCCCATTGGAATAAAAAAACCTTTCACCTATAGTTATTCTTACAATACAGTAAAAACCCACATATAAAAACCTAGAATTTTTGGGTTCAGGCTGAATGGGTTCTTATATTTTGGGGTAGTTTTTCCAAAGTCAGGCTGATTAGGTTCTTAGTAGGTTCTTATTTGTAGGATTTGTCATAGTGATACAAAAAGTCAGGGCACTATACAGATTCAAGTCCCAAGACTACACCAGTATAATTTTATACAGTACTACATATTTTATACTCTGTATTTAAAAGATTTTCAATTTTCTTCATTGTACTACATACTGTATTAAACAAATAATTTTCATGGTATATTTCTCAGAAATTTCACAATTTCTAACAAATTATCCAGTATTTTGGCCTTACAATATTTTTTTTTTGTATAAGAACCTATTTTTCTTTGCCAGGCTAAATAGGTTCTTATATACTTGGGTATTAAAATGCCCAATTTCAGCCTGTAGGTTCTTAAATCACTAGGTTCCTATACGTGGGTTTTTACTGTATTGAGGTCTACTGTCACTGAACTGATGTGTGGTTTTTGAACTGATTGTGTGGTTATTGAACTTTTGATTTTTCATTAAATTGAACAGAAAACTCAAAATTCCTTGTCAAAATGAACTTTGAATCAATAATAATAATAATAATAATAATAATAATAATAATAATAATAATAATAATAATAATAATCTTTTATTAGGAAGCTTCCGTTCACTAAACATGGTTTTCAGAAAGGTCCTATAAAGATTAAATATACAAAAGGTTAAAAAAATACAATACGTGTATATAAGACAAAATTACAAAATGATAAACAGAGCAATTCAAACTAGAAGCTGAAACTACAAAGACATCATCGATGGGGTTAAAAACTTCAAATTGATAAAAAATAAAAAAAAAAATGATAAAAAATTTCATTGGTTCAAAGGAGACCATATTATTAGAACTTAATGTATGGGTCAATTTCTGCTGCTAGATAACCTCCAGGAATTTGCAACATATTTTTACTTAATGGTTGTGTTTTCACTAGGCCAATTTACTAGCCGAACCTTTCCGTCTTGGTGGTTGTTTACAGACTGACATTAACTAGTTAAACATGGTATCTGTTTTCATTGTGCAATTTAACCCGGAATTTGAGCCGCTTAATTAAATATTCAACTTACAAAAGCGTGCAACTTTCAAAAATGGCAGCAGGCGAATTATGTTGATTCTCACTATATTTATGCCAAAGAGAAGGAGTTTCTCTCAGAGGATATGGTTAACGTCTCTACAGGTGAGGAAGATGCGACAAAATGTTATCCAACGGCAAGACAACATTCATCGCCGTAAGTGCAAGGCCGTGTGGGCTTATCCGGCAAGACCACAGTTTTGGTTTTGAGGTATTGTTGAAGTTATCTGTCGTTTTTCTGTTTCGCAAAGTGAACCACGAGTCAAACTGAAACGCGAGACTAGCGTCTAGTAAATAATATTGCCAAATTACTTGACAGGCCGCTGTCACTATGTGCAATGTGATTGGCTGCAGTATTTACCAGGGCAAGTTATACCATCTCGCGAGGTAGTATAACTCTGCGTGATTTTTGGGTCTTAAAGGTGAGATGATCTCCTGTTTTCTCTCGTGATAACAGCTTGCATTTTTAACTCGCTAAACAAAAGACAAACTGTTTTCACCGTATTTCCGGACTTTTCCGGCTTTATCTAGCTAAAATTGTCCTAGTGAAAACACAACCACTGTTCTCTTCCCCAACCTTGGACACAGAGAAAAAGACAATTCCCCACCCTTTAATATTGGGCACCAACTAACATAATTGAAATAACTGGTAAATAATTATATGATGTACAAATGACATTGTCAGCCATAAAGAGTTTTCAGAGTCCATTTGGCCTTCCATGTGTCCTTTGATAACCCAAAGAGGACATCAAAACAAGGTAAGATCATCGGTCATACCACTTGTCTGTGGCTTGTGGCATACTGTTGGTTCCTACCATAGTTTGATGTCACATGTGCATAATTATAGTACAAATGTATAAAAAGCCTTAACCCATGAGCACCCACGTGGTGAGAGTGTAGATGAAGTAAAGGGTGAAGGGGTTGTTTCTTTCAATACTTGAGAAATAATGTCATTCGCAATAATGCTATTTAATTTATTGCTTAAGATGGCTTGACATCAATAACTTTAACAACTGTCTCACACTAGCTGTAGCAATATGAACCAGGCCAGGCAGATACATTTTCTGACTCAAGCCCGTCCTCAAGCCTGCACTTCCAGGACAACATGATATGAACTATTTATTAATGAAACGTCACTTGCGTCTTTATTAAAGAAGTACGAAGCACAAAACCGACTTATTACTCTAAAGCCCACATGTAAAGGTACTCACGTCGGCAGAAAAGAACTGGAAATGAAGATAACTACATTTACTCACCTCGAATATTACGAGTCCCTTACAACGAAGACAATTGGAACACTTCAATGATACAGGCTTCCAACACTTCACGTCGAGTGATAATTAGGTTCCCGATGTTAACACTGCAAACTATGACTGACGATGTCTCCTCCATTATGTTGCACACGGGATAGGCTATTAAAATTTCAGCTTTCGAACGATCAAAAGCCACAAGAGCCAAAAGTCTGAACGCCACTCGTTTTGAGAGTGTGAAATTTTCGCCATGACACGACGCTTAGCTGTCTCGTATTTTCCGTAAAAACAATAGAAAAAAATCACTCCTTTGGAAAAACCTTGCTCATGAAGTCGAAGCAATATCTTTACAACATCTTTCATATCCACAGTTCACAATTCCTGATAATGATGGCTCAAAAATCCAAAGAAATCATGCCTCACCCAGACGCCATCATTCGACTTCGCCGAGAGAGGCCTCTGGGCGCCAATTTGACCGGATGTGACGTCAACTTTTGTTGGATGATTCAGATACAAAAAAAAGTGCCAGGCGTTATGGAGTGTTCTCCCCCGCCCCTGTCCGTAGGCTTATACGTGCGTGGAAATATCCCTTTGACATTGACTGCTTTTTATATTGTTTCCACTGCACTCACAAACCGAAACGTCCCTTTTGGGATTTAAAAGAGACCAACTTTCCATTGTCCCGACCAGGATATTTCCCTTCGCACGACGATATGCAAATTTCCCTCACAGTGTTTTTGATCGACGGCACAAATTTACGTCCGGTCACCCCTCCCCCCACCAAAAAAAAAAAACCAGCAAAAAATAAATAAATAAATAAATAAATAAATAAACAGAAAGAATGCCAAAATTTGGGCAGGTATTAGGTACTGAATGTGAAAATTTATCGGCTTGAAGAGGACTTACTTATTTCTGGAGGAGAGATGGGTCAAAAAAATCCAACTTCATAACTTCTAATGTGTACGCTAATGCCCCAGATCAGCGACGTATCTTACATGCAGGCCATCCTTAACATCCAATAAGCAATGAATTAAAAAACAAACAAACAAACAAACAAACAAACCCAGGAAACATGGGCGGCTTATGTGGTTGCGTAAAACGACTAGTGAAGCGCTTTTATTTTGTCCTCTTTATTCACCACTGTAAAACAGTCATAAAAGCGGATCAAAAGTCGACCCTTTATCCCCCTATCAATGATATATTGTACCAAAAATATCTAAAGAAGAGATAATGCCATTGCGACAATTAGCCGAAGCTACAAAAACAAACAAACAAAAAGCGCATATATCGCATTTAAAACTACATCCGGTCAGCAGTTTTGCTACTCGCATTTCCGGTCTACATACGTTTGGTTGTAAACAGGTCGTAAACAACGATTTCTTCGCTTCTCAACCATGCGCCACGGAATGTACGGCTCGATTTAGCCAAAGACGTTATTCAGAATCGTCGCAGACATGCATTTGCTCAGCTGTGATCTTGATGCATCTATTTAACTTCCTGGGTGGATTGTATTGATGAATTATTTCGATACTCGACACAAGACTGTGTTTGACCTGTTCGACTGTTCTTTATTCGGGTTAACGCATCATCATCTTTGGTCTAAAACTAGATGTTCGGCGAGGCTTGGCAGTTAGCTTTGTCCTTTCCGCTAGAGTCTGTGCAAGACTTGGTCAAGAAAATGGAGCGAGCGAACTGAGGACAGACCCATCCTATACGACAAAAGCATCCTGAAGAAATTCCCAAAAGTTGCAAGGTAGGCTTTGTTTTAATTTATATTTTATCAAATTTGTTGGCCAAAACCTAATCAATCAAATGTAGATAACAGATAAGATGAATGAAAAAACCTCTGAAGCTGATATTCTCTATCTAAAGCCTGTTTGAACCAAATACTGGAGACCTCAACATTTCCAATTTTGCAATTTTTTGCAACTTGCCTCGGATGTCTTCAGCACCCATGGCCAGAGCATAGTTTTCCCCAAATTGATTTTATGATATTTAGAAACGTTAATATTTATGTAATCTCTGCTGCTAATTTGGTTTATGTGGAAAGAGTACTTTCGGAGAAATAACGAATATCGTTGTGCTTGTTTTTCCTGCTTGTCTAAATGGCTAACAGGGAACATAGCAGGACGAGCATTTTCTTCTTGTTTATAAACCCAAATTATTGTAACGGCGAATTTTATAAACTGGGAGAGTGGTTCTACCATCTGTATGAATTTCATTTGAATTGGCTCTCATGTACTCGAGAACCAGACTCGTTTATTTTTAATATTTGAGAGTGAATTTCTCGGTCAAAACATAGACCTCAGGCCGACGTGATCAAGTGCGGTTTCCATGGCAACGACGCACCTGCCGATCCAAATATGGCTGTTTTTGTTCATTCCTCCAGGTAACCTACCTCCACACAAAAAATGAAGGGGGGTTAAAAATTTTCATTTCCAACTTTGCTTCACTTTCCTGGAGAATTGCTCTTAAGCGCTTAAAGCAGTTCGTCCGGAATAATTCCAACGATTTTGATCTTGACTTTCAAATCTCTTTGCCTGTCCTAATACGTTGGCATGGAGTTGGGGGTAGAACAGTCGAAAAGACGTTAAAATTTGACACACATGTCCTTCATTCCTTTCGCCCTGATGTCGTCATTCTCCAACTAGGCAGTAATGACCTCGTTACTCTTTCGCCCTTACGTGTTGGTTCAGCAATCGATGAGTTTGTCCATTTCCTACACGATTCATGCGGGGTGCAGTTGGTGTGCGTGTGCCAGACTATTCGCCGATTCTCAGCTGAGGCTTTTAACACAAAGGTCGGCATGTTAACACGATACCTAAGGGTTGTGTTAGATCCTATACCATATGCCATGTTTTGGGGCCATAGAGGGTTTTGGCAGGCGAAAGACAATTTTTATACACCCGATGGCGTTCATTTGAACTCTAGGGGACAGCGTAAGCTATATCGTAGTCTCAGAGGGGCAGTCCTGCGATCTTTGCGCCTTTTGCCAAGTTCTCCCTCCTCGGAAGGAGTTTGTTAAGTTTGCTTCATTCTGATACAGATCTTTACATGTTTTGCCAGCTCTCAGTTGTGCCCTATGCCGAGCCTTTGATGTTTTATTGACACGTTCACCTATTGTTTGTGTCGGCCTTATATATTTGCTGTCAGCCATCGCCCCTTTTTGGGCGCGGCTACGTTTGACTCAGCTACAAAGCTGTTTGATTGCACGACTTGTTATACAGTCGTATGTATGTACGTATGTACTCCTTTTTGGCTGTACACGTATAATTATTTTACTGGCTCTGGCTCAATGTTAGGTACTGGCAGTTACCGCATGAGTGTACAATCCTTTCCGACCGCTCAGTTTTTGGGTGTGTCCTTTGCGCTCGGTATTCTGCCTTTGCCTTAGGCACTGTAGTACTTCTGGCGCTAAATGATCTGATAATTTTTTCGTTCATTTCCGTCGCTATGAAGCGCATTATTTCCAGCGCTGTCCCTCTGCGGTTTACGTTATTATTTTTATTTTATCGTAATCTAGTTTCTTATCTAAGAAATTTTATTGATAAGCCATGCCACCCAAGAAGCGTGCGCATTCCGATCAGTCCAACACGCAAAGGAGAACGAAACGCACGCGAGGCTCCGACCTTTCTGAAGTTTCTCCAGACGACGCTGTTGCTTCTCAAAACCAGAGCAACCATCACAACCAGAACTTGATCTCAGTTGATCTGCAAACGCTATCCACCTCCATCTCGACGACCATTTCCCAGGCGATACAACAGGCGTTGGGACCCAGGGGCACCCGCAGCTTGACTCAAGACCTCAGAGCATCTTCAATTCCTCCTGTTGAAAATGATGGGGAACGTTCCGCCAGTGAGGCCATTCAAGGGGATATCACAGCTATAACACAAGGTACTCAGCCTCAGAGTTCCCCTCGGCAGCCATTTTCAAGCATAGCCATAGCTCTCGGCTCTAGAGTCAACCCAAAACTCAAAGCAAAAATTTGGGGTAACGAATATGTTGATTTTGGCGGGTTGCTTTCGTTGTCCCCAAATACCGATCGTTATTCCCTGTCCCTAACTCCCTCAAGTACGTCGTCTACTCAGCCCCAGTTGACACTAGAACCTAGCCAGCCACCTAAGAAGATTCATAACCTCAGTCAGTGGTTGTCAGCTTTTAATACTTTTGTCGCTATTTATGTCGAGAAATTTCCTACTGAGGCTCCTAAGTTAATGAAATACTGCGAGGTCGTGAGGGACATTGCGTCCAAACCAGGTGACTGGTCATTTTATGACGAACAGTTTCGTTACATAAGACAGTCAGCTCCCGACCAATACCCTTGGGATACTATTCATTGGGAACTATGGCTAAGGGCAGTGACAAATTTTCGTGCTCGACCGCAGGTTCCCTCTGATAAGGTCTCCACGCGCTCTCGGAACCGCCAGTCGTTTCCGAAGGGAACTTGTTGGGCATTTCACGCCGGGCGATTCTGTGGTGGGTGCCGCTACAACCACGTTTGTTTCAAATGTGGTTCACCCCACCCCTCAAGTCAATGTTCATCCCCTAGTTCACAACGCGCCCCCCCTGCCAGAACAAGCCCATCCCCCTACTCAGCAGTCCGGTTACCCCCGTAAGGGTGGAAAGGCTTGATTTTCTTTTGCAGGGTTATGCTCCAGCTTTAAAACAATATTTGATTGATGGCTCAGTTCTTTTGGTTTTCGAATTAAGTTTATGGGGGAAAGGCGCCCTTTCGAATCCCCTAATTTGAAGAGTGCACAAGAGCAACCCCACGTTGTTACCGCTAAACTAGAAAAGGAGCTCGAAGCGGGCAGAATAGCCGGCCCGTTTTCTTCACCTCCTTTTCCGAATTTACGCTGTTCTCCCTTAGGCATCGTTCCCAAAAAGGATCCCTCTGAATTTCGCTTAATTCATCATTTGTCGTATCCTAAGGGTTCATCTGTTAACGATTACATTCCTGAAGAATTCTCATCAGTTCACTATGCGTCTATTAGAGATGCCATATCTGTCATCAAGAAGTTAGGAGCTGGCTGTTTTATGGCTGAGACCGATATTAAATCTGCATTTCGCATCATCCCGGTTCACCCTAAGGATCATGCTCTATTAGGCATGAAATGGGCTAACCAGTATTATTTTGATCGCGCTCTGCCAATGGGATGTAGTTCCAGCTGTGCGATTTTCGAAGCTTTTAGCTCAGCTCTCGAGTGGCTATCTAAAGATTTGTTCAATGCCTCAGGTGTTGTGCACATTTTGGATGACTTTCTCTTCATTGCCCCTACGAAGGAAAAATGTCAATCCGATTGTAGTAATATGATAGTGCATGATTATGCAATACATGATACGTATCACATGATTACTGTAAGCAGAAAGCACATGATATAATACAGTGAGTTAAACGGATGTCTGTGTCTTCACTCGTGTCTTCAATTATATAAAGAACCCTTCGGTTACTACATTGGCGACGAGGATCCCACAAAGAAGAAAGGAGTAGAAGAACATCAGCCAATGGCTCCACCAGAAGAAACCGATAATCCTGGTCCGAGCACAAATCCGCAACAAAACATCACAGTCGTGAATCGTCAATTAAACATCCGTCCGTTCACCATCTCAAATGATGCTAACGACACAGCCGTGCGATGGGCGAAATGGAAAAAGGATATAGAGAGACAATTCAGGTTCTTCGGATTAACAGACCCAGAAGTTAAGAAAGATGGCTTAATTATCTATGGTGGATCGCAGATTGCCGATTTAGAAGATTCCCTCCCGGATCTACCCGCACAACAGGAGGGCGAAGATGTCTACTCGCGCTTTATCCGGAAACTAGACAAGAATTTCCTACCAAGAAAAAACAAGGACTATGCACGATTCCAGTTTGGAAACCTTTCTCAGCAGATCGATGAGAGCATGGCGAAATATTACGCTAGACTACGAGAGATAGCAAAGAAATGCGAATTCACCGACGAAGATGATGCAATCCGAGACCATTTTATCAAGACGATGACAAACAGCCGCTTACGAGTAAAAACAATTCGCAATAACTGGACGTTGTCCCAGATCTTGGATGAAGCAGCCATAGAAGAAGAGTCCACTACTCAAGCAAACGAAATCGACCAGAAACTCCAGGACACAACGGAATCACACAAAGTTAAACAAGTCAAAAGTTACAAGCGTGACAACAATGGTATGTGTCCCCGCTGTGGTTCAAAACATGGAAAAGGAAATTGCCCAGCATACGGAGCTAAATGCTACAAATGTGGTAAACGTAACCACTACACCAAAATGTGCCGTAACACGGATCAAAGATACCGCTCAGATGATAAACAAGGTGGCAGATCGGGTCGCCGAAATGACAAGAAAGAAGATTTTCAGCACGCGCCGCGACAGCCAAGACCGCCGACAGATCATCAACACCGCCGAAGACGAGTTCGACACGTTGAACAAGATGCACAAGATGCACGCGACATTTCAGAAAGCGAAGACTCTTTCGATGAGGACATCGCCAGACTCGTACAGCACATGCACGTACACCGTACAGCACAGGACACCATCGAGAAAAACAAATGCGAGATTTGGATCAATGGAACCAAAATAGAAGTTGAACCGGATACAGGCGCCGATGCAAACGTCATGGACGAACACCAGTTCAATGAATTGCTACGAGTAACGCCGGAGGTTAAATTACGCAACACGAAGATCAAGCTGAAAACACTCACCGAAGATCTACCAGTTATTGGAGAATGCGACGTCACCTTAGAAAACAAAACGCGAAAAACACAAGCGACAATCGCCGTTATTCAAGGAACAATCGATTCCCTACCGTTACTCGGAAGACAAACACTGGAAGAGCTGGGAATGATCCAATTTGACGCGACAGGAGGACTGAAAGAACCAAATCGAGAAGAATTACAGAAGATCCACAAGATCCAAACCGGAAATGAAGATCTTAACAAGATTCTCTTTCAGCACGAAGAGAGATTTAGAGGCATTGGCAAAGCAAGAAGAGATGGACAAGACATCGAAATCCATTTACCACTTAAAGAAGATACGAAACCGATCGCACAAAAGCCCCGCCGAGTACCATACCACCTGATGGAACCTCTACGTCACCGAATGGAAGAATTTGTCGAGAGAGACATCATGGAAAAGGTGCCAGAACATGACTCCATCACATGGTGCTCACCACTGGTTGTCCAACCGAAACCAAAAAAACCCAACGACATCCGTGTCAGCCTTGACTTAAGAGTACTGAATAAGTCCATGGAGCGCACAAGACAAGTACAAGCGCCTATCACAGAGGACTTCATCACCACTTTCAAAGATTGCAAAGTCTTCAGTAAACTTGACATGAACCACGGATACCACCAGTTCTCACTAGACGAAGAATCAAGAAAACTCATGACATTCTCAAGTCCATGGGGTAACTATCGTTACAAGCGACTCGCGTTTGGAGGTGTCAACAGCCAAGATTTATTTGATGCTGAAATGAGCAAGATTATCTCGGGAATAGCAAGAGTCCTTAACAACCGAGACGATATCATGATTGGCGGAACCAACTGGGATGACCACAATGCCAACTTAGCAGCTTTACTTCAACGACTGAAGCTCCACAACCTTACCCTACGTAAGGAGAAGTGTGAATTTGGAAAATCAACCATCGACTTTCATGGGCACCTGTTCACTGCCGAAGGATTGAAGCCCAGTCCCAGTAAAGTCAAAGCTGTCAGCGAATGCAACCCACCGAAATCTAAAGAAGAGCTTGTGTCATTCTTGCAAATGATGGCCTATCTATCACGTTACATCAGCAACTTTTCCAACCGCTGCGAACCGTTGAGAAGACTCACAAAGAAGGAACACAGCTTTGAATGGACCGAAGCTCAGCAAACTGCTTTCGAAGATCTGAAGACTGCAATTACTTCAGCACCAGTTCTCATCCCATACAAGCCAGGTCGAGAAACCATGGCCATATGCGATGGCAGCCCAACTGGCCTTGGAGGTGGCTTGTTCCAAAAGACTGAACATGGTTACCAACCAGTCCACTTTGTTAGCAGATCATTAACAGACACCGAGAAACGGTACTCTCAAATAGAACGAGAAGCACTGGCTGCAGAGTTTACCACCACCAGGCTACACATGTATCTACTTGGAGCACAGCACTTTCAGTTAGCAACTGACCACAAACCGCTCCTCCCACTCTTCAATAATCCAACTGCAAAGCTACCACCAAGAATAGAGCGAATAGTGATGAAGATGCAGAACCTAGACTTCACTGCAGTACATATACCGGGGAAATCCAATATGACTGACTACCTTTCCCGACACCCATTACCAGAGGTCCAGCAAACAAAACATGAAGGCTACGTCAAAGCAGTCATTGACGCAGACCACGCGATAGTCATGGACACTATCCGATCAGCAAGTAAAGAAGACAAAGTGCTGCAGAAGTTGAAGATAGCACTTGAAACAGGGAAATGGAATAGAAACGATCCAGACCTGATACCATACTACGACGTAAGAGCAGACATTTACGAATCCGAAGGAGTCCTGCTGAGGCTCAACAGGATTATCCCACCAGTATCACTGCGAGACAAGATTGTCAGCATTGCTCACAAACAGGGACACTTAGGCATTTCCAAAACAAAAGAACTTCTCAGACGGAAGTATTGGTTTCCCAACATGAACAAACGCATCGACGATATTGTTAGCACATGCTTCAGCTGCCAAGTGACCACCAACACTCAGCACACTGAACCCGCCAAGATGACGGAACTGCCAGAACGACCGTGGAACACCGTCGAGGCAGACTTCTGTGGCCCATTTCCTAATGGCGAATATGTACTCGTTGTAACCGACCAGTACTCAAGATACCCAGAAGCAGAGTTCATCAGCTCAACATCTATCAAACCAGTCCGAAGAAAACTGAAGAAGATGTTCGCCACACATGGGGTACCACAGACAGTGCAAACCGATAATGGACCGCCATTTAACTCAAAAGAGTTCCAGACACTTGCAACAGAAATGGGATTCAGTCACAAGAAGATCACACCCAAACATCCGAAAGCTCAAGGCCAAGTCGAAGGTTTTAACAAGCTCGTAAACAAGATAGCGACAATCGCAAAACAGGAAGGGATAGATGTACGCGAAGCAACCTACGACATGCTCCAAACATACAGGGATACACCACACCCAGCAACCAGGAAGACACCCTATGAGCTAATGATGAACAGAGAGATCCGGACGAAACTTGAACACTTCCCATCATCCATACCAACACAGGATCAAGAAGTCAGAGTCAACGACCGAAACTACAAAGAACGAATCAAGCAATACCACGACAAGCGATACCGAGCGACGGAACTGCACCTAGACATCGGGCAAGCAGTCATCGTAAAGCGAGACAAGAAACGAAAAGCTGAGACGCCGTACGAACCGCACATATATGTCGTGACCCAGGTGAAGGGATCAACCATCATCGCCAAGAGGTTAACTGATGGCAAAAGTATCTGCCGAGACAAATCAAAATTCAGACGTCTCAAAAGCAATACCAGCAACACCGATTCCAACGAAAGGGAAACAGGAACGCAACCTCAAACACAGATACCACCTGCATATCTCCCACAACCACCAGCAATAGCAGCACAGAGGGTGGATGCAGCTAGCAACGATGCAGAACATAACCAGGCCGCACCGGAACCACTCAGGCGATCCAACAGAAGGCCTAGATCAGTCTTCGAAGGACACTTAAGAGATTTTGAACAATGACAAGTAGAATTTGAGAAACACGTGAGAGAATAGCTAAGAATTAGGACACCGATCGGACATTGGACATAAACTGTTACTGTTATGTAATCGCACGAATCATTTATGATTATATTTTAGTAATAAGAGATCTTGGTCGATTATTTTTACATTCACGATTTGTACAGGAATGTACTGAAAAGGGAGGAATGTAGTAATATGATAGTGCATGATTATGCAATACATGATACGTATCACATGATTACTGTAAGCATAAAGCACATGATATAATACAGTGAGTTAAACGGATGTCTGTGTCTTCACTCGTGTCTTCAATTATATAAAGAACCCTTCGGTTACTACACCGATCTTGACAATTTCCTTCGCATGTGTAGCTATCTCGGGGTTCCAATAGCACAGGAGAAAACCGTCGGGCCATTCAACACGCTACAGTTTGCTGGTATCACTCTCGATTCGGTGCGACAGGAAGCTAGGTTACCGGAAGATAAGCTTCAAAAATGCCAGCTGCTACTACATCATTTTTATACGAGGCGTAAAGTAACGCTTCGAGAGCTTCAGTCTTTACTAGGCCTTTTGAATTTTACCTGCTCGGTTGTCATCCCCGGCCGCGCTTTTCTTCGCCGAATGATCAATCTTACCAGGGGCATCCAGCGCCCTCATCACCGTATTCGCTTGACTAAGGAAACGAAATTTGACATTCAGGTTTGGCTTTCTTTCCTACAAAACTTTAATGGTAAGACCTTTTTCTATACTGAGTTATGGGAGGTCTCGAATCCTTTCGAGTTATTTACTGACGCCGCCGGCTCGAAGGGCTATGGCGCTATCTTTGGTAAGCATTGGTTCTTCGGCGCGTGGCCGGAAACATGGAAGCATTTTAATATCACCTTTTTAGAATTCTTCCCGATTGTTATCGCTCTGCGCATCTGGGGGCCTTCGATGGCCAACAGATGTGCCACATTTTTGTGGCGGTGGCCGATATTTAACCCCACCTTTGCTTAAGAGATTGCGTGATGTTTATTATATCGATATTCTTGATGTCGGGTGAAATAAAAGCGTCACTTTGTGGCCAATTTATCCCACATTAGCAGTTATCATTTTATCTCCTGTCAATCTCGTCAGCAAACCAGTGCGACGTCACGCAGAGCTTCGGGTCCCGTTTCAGTAGAGATACGCGGGTTTCGTGATAAAAGGCCAACATTATGACATAAGCATAATGTGATTTTATCTCGAGGCCCGTGATAGTTAATTTAGGTGTGCCGTTGCATGGGGCAAGGAGCGTTGTCAATCATAGAACTTAAGCCAATGAAATGAGGTCATATCTAATAACACCGAGGTTATAGGCAAGATCAATTTATCTCGTGGTCCTTCTCGCCTTCATTCCCATCGTGTTAACATCCGAACGCAGATCTCCGGTACTGTAGAAGAATTATTTTTCCCGCCCCCTCCCCATGCTCCGGCCTTTCTTTGTAGGCGTTTGTTGCCTTTTAATATGACTTGGCTCTTTGCCGATATTAAACCCCACCTTTGCTTAAGAGATTGCGTGATGTTTATTATATCGATATTCTTGATGTCGGGTGAAATAAAAGCGTCACTTTGTGGCCAATTTATCCCACATTAGCAGTTATCATTTTATCTCCCGTCAATCTCGTCAGCAAACCAGTGCGACGTCACGCAGAGCTTCGGGTCCCGTTTCAGTAGAGACACGCGGGTTTCGTGATAAAAATTCGGTTTCCTCTACATCGGTTGATTCCTAAATGTGGTAGTTCGGTAAACCGTCAATGTTTAGTTTTCACTTTATTTTCACAAAGAGAATGATCAAATCTAAAAAAATAAATATCACAAGATCGATGCATAAACGTACTTTCTAGGTTTTCGACCGATCAGTTTTGGTAACTATGATTAAATCCCATTCATGGCGCAGATTTTACTCTGGGCTCTGTTGACTTCCTGCGCGCTGATTACCAAAAGTAAGATCAATTTCTTAAGTGGAATTCTCAAGTCATTGGGTTTGAATCCTTTTCATAGCTCCGATTTTACTCTGGGCTCTGTTGACTTCAACCGCGGAGAATAAAATAAATATTCTAAATCCGCTGGGTTTGAATCCTTTTCAAGGCGCAGACTTTACTCTGGACTTAAGCTGATCATCTCCAGATTGGTGACCTAAATGTAGGTGAGATAAAATTTATAAGTTGACTTGAGTCAGTAAGTGTTGACATTTCAGTTGGTTTGAATTTAAGTTAATGCGCAGATTTTACTCTAAGCTTTGTTGACCTCCGCCTTGATGTAGTTTGTAGTAGGTAAGGTGAAAGGAAACTTTAACTAGAGCAAACATTGATAGGCCTTTGGGTTTAAATCCCACTGAAGTGCGCACATTGTACATCGCTGGTATTTTCTTATGGTTTTCGTGTATTTTTCGAATTTGACTATTCGTCATACGTCATAAACGTAAAAGATTTTTAATTTGTTGTACTTACCGTTTTTCCTTGAGTTCCAACGCCGTTTCTGAATTGCCTGTGGATTTTCCTGGTGCCATTTTTGTTCACCATTGGAGTCTCGCACTCACTCTGAACTAAAAAGTGAACGTATACCATACACTGTTAGAATGAAGAACAAAATAAAAGAACAAGGCTCACCTGACCTCAACTCTGAAACTGTTCTTGGTAAACGATATACATATGCTTCTTTTTTCTTCACTGATTTCTTCGTCTTTAGAGCTGTTATCTTCCTCTCTTTCTTGACCTCCGACATGGTTATCTATGCAGTGTGCTAATGAGCGTCGATTGCTTGGAAAAAAGTGCCTCTTTTCCGTGAAATTTTTCGCCAACTCTTTGCTATTCGACTTCACATGTGCTGATGTAATCTTGTTTAGAGTTCTCTTCGAGATTCGATGATGGTTAAAAGAGAAAAAAAAAGGTGCATCCTTAGAAGAATGTGAAAAAATGAAGAGCTGAAACTAAAACGTTAGTTGTGGAAAAACAACGCCAGACGCAAATAAATAAACTCTGGTAGCTCCCATTTCTGAAAGTTTATTTTTATTGTTGGTATATTTTCATAACAATGTGTTGCTTTTTAGCTAATTTATGTTCTCACTTGAAACAATTGAAGTTTCTTGAATGCAGACATGATTAAGACACAGGCAGCCTTTTTTGTATATTTTATTATTAATATACTGTACTTGAGCCATTACAAGCGTATATAACACCTTCGTGCAATATTATTGATATGCTTGCAGTACAAATAGCGACGGAAGTCGTCTGAGGTGTCCAAGAAGACGCGAGGAAAAAAGAGAAGAGGATTCCGAGCCATCGTTGTTGTCGAAAAAGGTTTCATCGGAGAAAAAATAATGTGTCCAAGAAGAGGCGACGAAAAAAACGAGAAGAGTATTCCAAGCCATCGTTGTCGTCGACAAAAGGTTTTATCGGACAAAAAATAGTGTATCCAAGAAGAGGCGAGGAAAATAGAAAATAGGCCGATTCCAAGCCTTCGTTGTCTTCGAAAAAAGGTTTTATTGGAGAAAAAAATTCTGTGTCCAAGAAGAGGCGACAGAAAAAAAGAGAAGAGGATTCCAAGCCATCATTGTAGTCGAAAAAAGGTTTCATCCGAGAAAAAAAAAGTGTACATTATTTGCTGAAACAGAATCACTGGGTTACTATTTTCCCTGAAATAAAATATTGCCGTTGGTACTTTTTGCTTAGTTTAAGTTAAAATAAAGACACAAGACACAGTTTCGTTTGAGAAGATTTATTTTTAAAATTTACTTAGTTTAAGCTAAGTTTAAGTTAAAATAAAGACACAAGACACAGTTTTCTTTAATTTGTGTAGATTTATTTTTAAAATCTCTTAAGTTACATCTTAATATAGCTCCATATCGAAGGAAATTGCCGAAGGGATGCGCTCCTACATGAAAAATTTATCGCCAAGAGAAACCGAAGAGAGCTCCTGTGTCCATAAAACTGGACACTTACGAGAGAGGAACTCCCTAGGGTCCCCCGGGCGTTGCGCTGAGGTGTTTAACAGCTTGTTATCGATACCTTGCCGATATTAAGCCTTCACCCGAGTTCTCGGAAGTGTGCAGCGGAACGAAAGCCGAATTCGATAGCCGAAAAAATATCGAGAAGCCGAATCGAAGCGAAAATATCGAAGTTGGAACCGAACTGTTTATATTTAACTTTAGAAGATAACACCTACCCCAGACCTTTGCTTTCTCTTACTAAAAACTTACGATGTACCCGACGTTGATCAAAGGTGTACGATGAGAGAATCAAGATGCGGTTTAACCAACGATCCGGGATTGCTGTTATCTTCCAGCGTGATACAACTTCGTGGTTGTATCACGCAGTGAACCCACATACCTGTTGCCAGTGGCAACCTACCTGCTTGGCTGCCACACGTCTGGACGTTGCTCCATGCTGGTGCAGGCTCGGAAGTTACAGGCGATTCGAACGGACGTGCAATCAGGGTTGACATCTTGACCAGTCGATGAGGTCTTACCTAGAATTAGGTGCTAGCCGGCCAGTTGTACGTTTTCACAACAGTGTGATTGAAATACAACCACCAGAAGTTCTTTATGCTTTCGGTCGGTATGCCGCTACGTTTGGCTAAATTTATTTTTAATATATATACTCAACTGATGAAGTGGAGTTCAGGTTCTAGACGAATTGTCGTATAGTTGAAGCCAACTTTCACCATTGCGAAAACGTACATTATAGTATTATTTATAAATAGCTGTTCTAACAGTTGTTGCTGGGCGTTGCCTTCAATGAAGGAACTAAAACACGGCTACAAATACAAGTGTAAAATAATGATATAAAAGTGCGAAATTGTCAAAAAATAAGATGCTTAATGTTTGAGAAAACGTTTTAATCCGCCCTTCATGAAGCTTGTCCATTAACATCAGTTAGATCAGCTGAAATTAAAATTATTGCTATCTACTATCTTCTTTGACTACTCTTCTTCCTAATCCCAGCAACAGGTCATTTGCAATAAGACGCTAGTTGGACTTCAGCTGCCGCATGATAACTCGTCTGCAATTTGTTGTTTAGTTTACTGTTTTTTGTGGTACCAGTTGCACCTATAACCAATTTTTTTTCTTCAATTAAACGCAAAAACAATATTTCGGCAGTGGCAACCAATAGCATCTAAGCACAAACGACCTGTTCTATGTCGCATCCAGGTCCAGGTCCTTGGTTCGTCGTCTCGTTCATCGCCGCTATGGCAGCTTACTCGCCTACTTACACTGACTAATCAAGACACCTATGGCGCTCGAGTCTTTGTTCTTCTTTCTTCGGCCGGCCAGCAACAGTGATAATCCACTGACCAGTAGACTGCGAAGGCTGCTCCATATGCACCACTGTGGCTCTGCCGACCAGTGAGCAGCAAGCTTCGTACTTCACCAGTCTCCATAGGTTGCGACGAAGACTTCCTACGCCTACGATTTGTAGACGATCTAAGCTCTCTCGCCGCGAAGTGCAATGCAGGCCTCTCTTATAGAGGAGGTTCCTCCCACAAGGCGAGATCAACAAAGGGACAAATCTACTCAAGCTCGACCATCCCTAGAATCCTTCGCAACCGACTGGATCACCGCGCAAAGCGTGACAATCCGAATTTCGCCTTCGAAGGAGACTAGTTGGCCTGAGTATCAACTCGAGGACATCTCAATGTTAACGCTGCCACAGCAAGAAAATCCTCCCAAATGCCTGTCACTTTAATAACGATACTCTTGGACTAGCTTCGCTGACTCTTTGGCTCTCTATGGTCCGACCTGCAGGCTTGTCCAATGATTCTGCGCCGTAGATTGGTCTCGAAGCCTACGTACGCTTACGATTTGTAAACGATCTAAGCTGGCGTGTGTGCGTTGTCCCATTATATTTCCCGGCTAACTACTGAGTCATGATTTTCCTGACACTAAGCTACGCTCTCAGCTTTGATGGTGGATTATAACCTCTTTAACTAATTTCTCGAATTTTAGTGCCTCTTTTCCATTTTACGGAAATATGCGTGGGAAGGATCTGCTTTGAATTTTTTTACATGCCATTGTTACCCTTAACCAAAAGAGGTTTTTATCCACCAAACTTGCGAGCCTGAGTAACTATATGCCTGTAACAAGAGAGACCACTAAACCTGTGAGGAATGGCCTATAGCCTCTAGTTGTCTAGCATTCTTTTAAATGAATGTCTGGTTGAACCTTACGGAAGAAAGCTTCACTAAAAACAGCGCTCACGCTGTCAAGTGAAGTGTGTCATATCAAATTTGCTTTTGCGCAACTAAGCGAGTGATCGCCACCGAACTGATGACCACGACGACGACGAAGGAGACGAGGGTAAAGACAGCGACGACGTGCTCCGAAATACTCCGAAAAAAGTCGAATCGAATCCGAAAATATCGAGGAAAATTTGGCCTAATTTCGACAACTGACCGCATAACCTGCAAAGGAACCCACGGGAGCCTAAAGGGGAGCTTTTTGGGGGAAAATTCGTCCAACCCAAGGGGACCCATTAACTAATAGTTACTACATACAGTTAAGTTAAGCCGAATATGAAGTCCGCTGACTTCTGGCCGAACGTGTGTGTATAAAGTGTGCTTTGTAAGGTTCATCCAGAGCTGTTATTTACCCCCCTATTCCCAACCCACAAGGAAAAGACTGACCAATGGGCTCCTGCCCATACTGAAGATGTTTTCTTTGTCTTGAGTGGTCGAGGCGAAGCTGAGAGTGGGTCGGTGCTGGCAGGAAGGCTGTAGAAACTAACTGAACGGGATCAGTTGCAGTGGTCTGATCTGACTGGGTAAATTGAAACTTGAGGTAAGCTGTGGTTCTGTTGTTGATTTGTGCATGGGATCACTGTGGTCTGAGGCTGAACACTGCGTACCTGAGGATATTCATTGGGGATGCTGTGGCGGATGCTGTGTGATGGAATTCTGGTTGAGGTGATAAGTCATCAGGAAGGCAAGGAAAGCTAAAATAAAAATACAAAGGAATATCAAAACTTGATACTTGATCTATCTTGGGTAGTTCGCCATTTCTGTAGAAGTTGAACGAGTTGAAATAATCGTGAAGTGGCACAAATGAAACTAAAGTTATATTTTTAAGTGGCGTTTTCGTTGGCGTTGCCGTCCTCACTGTTTAAGTTCCCTGATACCTTCAGGGCACATTTTGGCAATATTTTCTAGACATCTTTTAAAGCAGCCGTTTATTTTCCGTTCTATTTACTTTTGCCATACAAGCATGCAGTACGCCGTTTGAAACACTTCTGTGATTTACAATTCTTTTGAAATGAAACATACAGAATTCTTTCATTTTTGTTTCAGATTTATTTGCCATATACCACAGTTCAAGGTTTTGATATTAGTTTTGGTATCGGAGAATACTATCAAATAGCCACCGACGTATGGTCCCTCAAAAACTGTATCGATATATGTTTAAAATATTACAAAGTTTATTCTGACAGAAAAAAAAATGGCGAGCTGGCTCACTCGTTTCTCCAAAATTAAAATAATTAGTTCAGCAAACAAAAAATATATAAGGTTAAGTTGAAATATTTAGTTGTTGTTGTTGTTTTTTTTTTCAAGGAAAACTGAGGCAATCTGCATCAAACTGTATGATGTAGGATTTGAAAAAAAAATGCTTACCTTTCTCAGCACCTTGCAACTTTCTTGCGGTAAAACTGACGCAAAAAATGTCAGAAGATGATACAGTTGTTGAAGTTGAAGAGGAAATTTAAATCGAATTAAAACTCTATAAAAGAAAAGGTTTAACGAGTTTTTATGTCAATTTTCGAAGGTCATGGTTCGGCGGTAAAGATTTTAAAGTGAACTTCTGCGAAGGAAGACGCGCGAATTTTCAATAACACATGTCCAATAATTGCCGTTTATATTCCCTTCGCCTGCTTTTTAAGACACAAATTAAAGCTGAAAGAATGAAATGAACTTTTTATTGAAGTGAGCAAGGCTTAGAACAAGAAGTTGATAGTTCATTTTGGTCTCGTCGATCCAAACTGTAACTGGATTCAACCCCAGAAAAACCGGAGAAAAATTGCAGTTAATACCACACACAATTCGTAAACTATATTGACGTCCTTTTAAAGGTGAATGTCATAAACGTTCAACAGAGCAATGATTCATTTCTTATCTGGAACCTGAATTTGAATATGGCGTTTGAATTACCTAAACTAGATGATACATCCACAGCCATACTCTTCACCGCGTGCTCGCGTTTTGTGAAACATTTTCGAATTAAAGAAAAAATCTTGATTCTGAGTACTCTAGCTACCCTCTACTCGTCTGGTATTTTCGAAAGAAAAATGTATATCGTAAACGTAAAGAAAATCAATGCTCCCGAGAAATAAAAAGCAAGTTCACGCAACACTCTTATGATGCAAATATGATTTAACTTAAGCTTACATGACCGACATGACCGACTTACATGAAAGATAGCAGATACTACATTTAGGAACTTTACCTTCCTTTCTTTCGAACTTTCCCTCTTCCATAATTGTCTTCAGGTTGCAAAAAACAGTACAGTTCTCTATTAATACTTTTGATGAAGAAAGAACATTGGCTCCAGCCATTTTCCCTTGCTAAAGCGCTGAGTTGTTTGTCAAATTGTAATTAAAAGCGAGGAGTTTGAAAACCGCGCTTCGTCGCATCACGTGAATACAGGTCTCTGATTGGCTGGTGTTTAAAATCGCTCGCTTTGATTCATGCAAATAAAAACGTGCGATAACTGATTGTTTGTAACTTGTGCATTTTCACGCTGGCAATGTATTCATTAGCGTTCATTAGTATGCATTTCGTCAGTGGTGTAATTATTTGTGTCACTTGCTTAGCTTACTCGTCGTTAACGGTCGAGGATAATAAAAAAAACAAGGCATTACGTTGTCAAAATTATTTTTTAAAAGTTTGGTAGCTTGTGCTTGGGACAAATTTCACTCCCTGATTTTTTTTCAGTGTTGAACACTTTCCAATCAAGCAGCTGGCCGCTGGAGGTAAAAATTGGCATTTTTAAAAGTACTATACCTTTGCTCAAACATTTTTAACACGCGCTTTTTGGTTATCGCATGTTGGAATTACTTTACTATGCAATTATAAATAAAATGGCTCAAATTATTTTAAAATCATTTTTGGCAAACGTTAAACAAAGGATCAAACTTTTTTTATAAAACAGAGTACCGGAATCGCAGAGGTCATGGGCTCGAATCCCGTTCAAGCCTTAATTTATCACTTCAGGTTTTCTTTACACTCCCGCTCAAGTTGGGTATATAAATGCGATGGTTTTCTGAGTCTTTATTGACACTGGCTCTTGCTGGTCAAGGAGACAAAGACGCCTCGGATATATTATTTATTAATTATCAGATTTTATTTTTCTTGTTTCAAAGTTACAAACTCATTTAATATTAATGCAACGTGACCAAGGAAGCGATCCTCACATCAGGAAAATTAACCAAATATACTGAGTTGTTCAATATGTTTCTATCATGATAAGAAGCATGGCAATATCTTTAACAAGTTTTTTTTTTACAAAATCTCCTTAAGCATAAAGCCACAACTAGGATCGTATGAAGGTAGCCATTCTTCTTAGTTTATCCTCTCCATGGGACTTTAACCATTGTTACAGCTCTATTGTCCATCCTCCTCTCTGAAAGCCTTGGGGCGAGGCTCCCTAAGAGAGCGAAGACGATCCATGATTCGGGCTAGTGGTGCGGTGGGCTCGTCGCTTTCCTAAATAAAAAAAATACGTCGTATAATTAAGCCTGGTTCTCATTAGCAGCGCAAGCACAGACACAAGCATAAGAATGCTTATTTCACCTTGAAAATGGCCTCGACACAAGCATAAGAACAAGCGCAAGCACAAGCACAAGGATCAGTGCCTTTTCTTGTTCTTGTGCTTGCGTCGCGTTCGTTTTCACTTTACATAAAGCTCTTATGCCTGTGCTTGTGCGGGATAGTTGAGGTCTAAACTTTTCTTGCGGGAGTTTCAACTTTCCAGTTGATTATTTGTTTTAGCGATTTTATAAGGAAACGAATATTTGGGATTTTGAGATAATGGTGTTTTTTGCAGGTCGCGTAACTTGACATTACCGCATAACTAAATGTTTCGTTTTATCAGCAGAGCTGGTAATCAGTGACCACCGTAAAGAGATTCGAGTACTAACGTTTCGAGATCGGTTAGAGTTAGAGCGAATCCATTCGCTCTGACGCTCCAACAAAGTGCTGACTCTCGAAACGTCTGCACTCGAATCTGTTTTAGTCCTTTTACAATGGCCAAATTCCCTTATCACCTCTGTTGATAAAACCAAACATTCGTTTCCACTCCCCACCGACGTAGCACCGCAGTTTCTTTAGAAACCAACCCCTTCATCATTAATACCGCATTAAGTTGAGAGCTTTGGAAAGCGACCGTAGGGTAAGCTGTGAACTCGGCAAGGAAACCGGATGAATTCCTTTTCACATTGTGGCACTAAGTATTGTCTTCTTCTGACTTCTGCACCAAGGCAAACTTCAACAGGTCTCAATAGCCTTGTTTCAAAAGGTAATATTTGGACTTGTGAATTACATTGCATTCTGAATGAATTTAGGTGGGCCTCCAATCCAAGTAGTTGTTTTTGCCATTTTCGATGCTTCAAAGCATAAAAAAGGTGCTTAACAGTTTTTGAGGAAATTCTAAAGGGTCACCATTTAAATGAAATATTACAAAGCGTGGCAATGTCGATTGTGCTATACAAGAGGCTTGATTATGTGGAACAAAGCCTAAACTGTTTTGAATTCAAATGAAAGCTACTGAGCAGCACTTCTACAAAATGAAGTGGACCTTGTTGGTGAAATCTTAAAGTGTGACCATTCAAATGAAAGCTACTGAACAGTACTTTCCTGTGGTGCTGTTTACTATGCTGTACAAGGTGGTTCTAACTTTTGAGTCTGTGGATGAAACTTAAATTAAAGTATGACTATTCAAATGAACGCTATTAAGCAATACGTATCTACAGTGCTGTTTCTTTTATTATTCAGTTATGACCTAATGAAAATTCGGGTGACATTTCTCTTCAATTTTGTTCCTCGACGCTCAGTGGCATGAAAAGATTCAGAGAGCTTGTACCAGTAAAAACCATGAAAAAAAGGACGTGCGTTACTCGAATAAACAGTTTTAACCAACCTGTCTTTTACGTCCGCATAGGTATGAATACGGGCAGCCCCAAGGATCCTGCGAGATCACAAGCAACGGTGCCGAGACGATAAAAACACAAAACAAGGCGAAAAACACACGAAAATTCATCTTCCTTCCTTCTGTGGCGTTTTGATAGAGTTTGACTTAACTCTCCTGGATTGTGACTTCGCAGTGTCAGTGTGTTCATTTTATAGAGAGCACTGCACTTAATTAGTGAGATCCGATGCAATTTCTCGACTCCTCCTAAAGTGGGCTAAACTATACTATTAATTAATAGGTGTTCATTATTGTTTTATTCGCGTCTTTTGGGTTAATTTGTTGATGTATTGGCTACAGTAAGGTGTTTCTTTGATAAACATTTTGTCGTAAAAATGCGCAAATAAAAATTAACGACGCCAAGACCTCTTCGAGGACAGATGGATCTTGCAAATGGCCTTAGTATTTGAAACTTTCCTTTTAATCGCTGTTTTTTAAATAATAAAAGAAGGTCACCGACAAAATGTTTTCACTGTAAAGGAAAAGATGAATTAATTTGCAAGTTTGTTTCTTTTCCTGTGGGAGTGAAGTTTGATGTTGATCAAGTGCTAATGGTATACTGAAACTCAACTAAAAAGGAAACTGTTTCTGTTCCATCAGTATACCACGCATTTCTATCGTTTATCGACGCATTTACCAATTTGAGTTTAATTCAGGCGCCTCTTCGCCTTCCTTAAACGCCGGAAAAGCGTGGTGTTAATGGTCTTTCGTGACTCAGAATTTTCCAGTAATAACGAACCCCACCGTTGCCTTTGCGTTTCCTGTTTACATCATTTATGCCCTGCTTGAATTTTTTTAACTTAAGACGAATTAATGAAGTATGCATATGATATTACATACAACCTGTGCAAGCGCTAAATTTTAAGTGCTCTGTCACATATAACTTATTTGGCAACATGTTAAGCGTCTTTCTTTTCGCTTTCAACCTCGTGTTTTAAATAATTAAACCACTCAATGCTTTCTTGTTAAATTTACGGTTTGCCATTGCACAGGCGCCAATTACAAGTCATATTCAAAACTATAGTATGTGAACAGCTGAAGGGGAAATAAAAGGAGCCTTGGGCGATATTTTTGGCCACGCTTTGAACAACCATTTCACTTTATTAAATACGTCAATAAATTCTCTAGAAACTTTGTACAGTTTCCAGTGTTAAAAATTACGAAACTAGTATGAAAATGGTTTTTCCCTTAAAAGGTTAGCAAGAAATATCCCTAAAAACGGATTGTAGTTCCTCTCCCGTTGATAATGAGCTCTAATTTCTTCCTGTTGAAAGTTCGTTCCGTGTGGGGCAAGAGTAATTCCATCAAATTAACTTACGTTTCAAGCCGTTGTTATTCATGTTAAACCAAGGCCCCCCCTCCTTCCCTCCCCAAACACACACAAAAATACCGTTTAAACTCTGTAACTCTCCTCTCCAATAAGCCCTTGTTTGAAGGTCAAATGTTTCAAAAAACGCCCCTCCTTTCGTGCCAGAAAACACGAAAGAAAGGTTTCAAACTCAGTTGTACCAATGGTCAACCGAAAACATCAGCCAGTTTGCCCATATATAGTAGCACTTGGAACGCTTTCCATTTGTCACAACTGGCCGGCCAGACCACCGTCAGTTCGTAAACGGAATGTTCCAATTTGAAGGATAAGTTTTAAGCTCGTCCTTCGAATTTCTTCAAAATAGCGCACGCGTACAATTTTCGGAGTGATTGTGTTTCAAGATTTTGCAGCACCATCCCTTCAAATTGAAGCATTTGAGTTACAGACTGGGAAAAGGAAAGCCCTCTTTGTCTTTAATCTGCAGAAAGTATTTCTGTGCACGTGCCAATGTAAGGATGTCATTGATACGCGACGCATTTCTGCTATGTTTCAGTCAGTCGTGAGGCAGAATTTTTGAAAATTTAGTTCAACTTTTATTTAAAAAAACTCCTTGATTTAAAAATCCCAACCCCCTCCTCCCTTCTCAGGGCTTAGATAACTTTACTGAAACACGGTATAATCTTCAGCATAATACAAGTAACAGAACAAGTAAACTGATATAAACCACGCTAACATACTAACTAACCAACTAAAAACATTTGTTTATTTTTTTAAGATTACGCGTACAGCGTCGAGTTGGCTATAATTATCTCGTATCCAACAAGCGCGCGTGGAATAACTTTTTTATTTTATTAAAACCAACCACAAAAAAATCGCTTAATCTTGCTGATTTATTGATATTTTCTTTTCCCCCTGACGTGTCATTGCTTTCGACGTAAAAAGAACGCACTCCTAATACAGATTGGAGTCGAGATTGTATGGGACAACGTTGATTGCCGTGAATGAAAGGATCTTGGGACGCGTGTCTGGCATCCCCCGCAGATTTTGCAGGGGTGGATGACATCATCACCAACTTGGCAAAGGAGAGAGAGCCTGGGATCGAGATCATCGAGCGCACTCCCTAATCTTGCAATGTTTGTGGGGCATGGTATAATGGCTCATAAACCATGGCGGCCAAACCAATCAAAACTCTCGAACTGCGTTATCCAATGAGTCAGTTTTTAATAATACACTATCCAATACTCTACATACGCAAACATAGAATATTTACAATCTGTCAGTAGCTTATTCAATCCTAATTAAGAATTATTCTCATAAAGTTTTTTTTAAAAACACTAAACACTATAAAAACTACCATGCAATCAGTCAGTGAAAATTCACTTCTTTTCATTCCTTGCTGTCATTAACCGAATTCTTCTTAATCAAGGTAAATTTTTCTAAGAAGGACACCTGTCTGAAAGAAAAAAACGTCATAACAAATAATTTGTCTCCTGGTTTAGCCATCTAATGCCAATTCAGACGAGTTGTTTTGTCTGACTTTCCGTCTACACGAAGAGAAAAATAGACGAATAAATGTGAAATTTTACCGGATTTACATCACAGGAGCTTTCCGTCAAAGTCGTTTTCGTTTCTAATAGTCCAACCTCGATTGATGTCAACAGCGGGGTTTATTCTAGAGGAGCATCAAACATGGCGCCTAAATTCCATTAATTCTATTAATCACACTCAAATCGTTGTAGAACACACCTGAAAACGCTACATTTCAAATCTAACCCGCTATCAAAGCAACTTATAAGACGTTCCCGATCATATCCCAAAATATCAATTTTACACCACATGTTAAGCTAAATTATATCGGAGTCCATTAAGTGAAAAAACGACCATCTAGAATCTCTGAAGGTGATCTCAGAAGCTTATTCCTAGCATAAACCCAGCACATAACCTTAACCGAGAAAACACAAATTTGAATCGTTTAAACAGGCAAGGTCATCCATTCTTAATATTACTGTAAAAAGCGAAAAGACACATTAGTATTAAATCATTCAGTTTCAGTTCAGTTTCGTTCACATTTTTCTTTTCACATTTCTTAGAATTTAAAAAGTAGGTTTCTTTGGTCACCGATGGCCAGGATGGAATAAAAGAATTGGATTGCAACTTGAAAACACATATTATGGATTTGTGAAAGAAATGTGATGTTATGTTTTAAGCCTGGTGAATAAATAATAGATGTATTTATCAGTCAATGACACAGGCATACTTGGGAAAAGAAACATGATCCGAGTGCTCGCAACAGGAGACGAACCTATACCTTTCCGATTACTAGTTTGGATGCCCTACCACTGAACTACAGGAGACTCGTGGGAACTTAGCCATTATTTAGGGAGCTTAAGCAACGACGACGGCAACGGCAACGGCAACGAAAACGCCATCTAAAAATATATCTTTATTTCATTTGTGCTACTTCGCGATTATTTCAACTCGCTCAACTTTAACAAAAATGGCGAACTATCCAGGAGCCAAATTGGTAAGAGTGGCTTACAAGTTAAAAAAGAAAATGAAAAATTGACCGTCGTACGCGTTCACGTTCTCCACAAAACCTTAAATGTGGTCATTTCACGTTGTTGTTTTGCAGAGGACGGCAAAGAAATGTAAGAAAATGTAAAACGCACGTGCATAGCGATTGTTTTTGCTCATTAAACCTATTGTTTTGCGGCGTTGTCGTTGCTGTCGTCGTTGCTTTATAAGCTCCATAGTATTTTTTTTCGGAGTGCGCCTGTGCCATTCACTGAAAACATACATCTATCAGATTATGGATTGTTCTCTCCTTGAGAATCGATATTGGATCTTGTTTGTGCTTATTCCAACCCGTTCAACTTGTACAACATGGCCGAGTAATTTGGGACTATAATGGATAGCGACTGGGATCAAGTTCAGAAAAAGACAAAATTCACCGGCGTCGTGTATCTTTCTTGAATTTGGTGATTTCATATCGTTGTTTTTCAGGGAACGTCCAAGAAATGTACTGAATTGTTAACACACTTGCAGAGCCATTGTTTTGCTCATTAAACATTTTGTTTGGCGTTCTTGTTGCCGTCGCCCTCCCTTTGCGTAAAGCCCGCATTGACTCTTTTTCGTGCAAATCGACTCCACGTTCGCTGGATAAGTTCGTATGACTTGAGCTGTCTCTGAGCGCTTCCTTCACGGGACACAAGACTTGTTATTTCATTTGCCTTCTCCGTTGTACAGTAACTGGAATCCTTTCTGGTTTTCCAGTGGGAAGAGCGGGCACCTCTTCTTGGTCTTTTCCGCGATTTCAATTACAAGTTCTAGAAGAAAACAATCCTCACTTAACAACAACAATTTAATGCTTTTGGGCGCATTGACAGAACTCTCTAGTGACGAACAGTCAGTTTTTTGTATTCAGTAACTTTCTTTTCTAGCAATTTCTCCTTTGATTGCAGCAAAAAAAATTAAAATTTAAAAACTTAAAGCTACTTTTTTCCAGATTTTGAAATGTTTCGATAGATCTTCTTCCATTTGAATATGGTAAACTTACACTAACTTATAATAATGGAAGATTCATCAAACTTAAAGAAAGTCGTTCTGCTTTTAAAAATCTCGATTCTCTTACTTTATTCCCAATAAAAAAAACTCTAATCGCAAATTGTTAGTATAAAGTAAGAAAAAACATGGTTATGAAGCAATAATTGCTTCCTTAAGAGAATAAAACTACCAATAAAGACTAAATCCAAACTCAAAGTCGTTTAAAAATCCTTTTCACACATTCTGGGAAGCTTCAATTTGAGCAGATGTGATCTACCTTCCCTTATCAGTGTTGGTTTGAAAGCTAACTACGGTAATGACAACACGTTGGTAATGAAAACAAAGAACAGCTACAAGAAGTTAGCGTTTCGCCCCAACTAATTATGTCCAACTTGGTAGCTGTTTTTCGCCAACCAAACAAACGTTAACTGGTAGAACTGATTCTGGTCGGTTTCTTCCGGTAGATTGTCGTAAATACGACGATTCCCGAACACGCATGAGACGCGCAAGAATCACTGACAACTCGTTTACTTACTTAGCGTCTCGTCGACCACTCCTGGCAGGAGATTCATGAGCACCTGGCAATTGGTGTGAAGCGCGGGATTTATATTCACTTCCAGTAGCCAAACCTGAAAAGGGCAACAACAAAAAAAGTTTGAGCGGCTTACAACTGAACCAATCGTGCCCGGCTTTCATGAGCTTGACGCCAACCTCGATCGCAAGGATCTCTATCTCCCCACCCCCAAAGGAAACGAGGAACCCTCTGAGGTGGGGTGGGGCACTTGGGGACGAGGTTGGTTTAGTGCCTGTTACATTGTGTTGATTGTGCTTGTTGTAATTTGCAAAACCTTATCCAAGCGGTGCGCTTTTCTTACCTTAAAATCATCATCGATGAGGAAGTCGAATCCTAGCAAATCAAATGTTCCTGATCTTCTATGAAGCTTTTGGCGAACGCTGTGAAAACAGGTCGTCATTATCTGATGCATGCGTTTCTGAAATGTGAAAACACAAATAATTAGTACGTCAAAAAAAAAAAAAAGCGAAAGGACAACTGCAACGAAAATTTCCTAGACACAAGTCGATGGATAAATAATTGTAACTGACCGTGAACGCTGTGTAAACCCAGTTATCAGGCAGGCCTTTCTCCTTTGCATATTTCTCATCGATGTACGACTGTAGGCGATCAAAACTCCAAACCGTTTCTTCCTTCATGGCAGAGTACATCGGATGCTTCTTTTGAACGTACTGTGAAAAAGAACACGGATCACATTTGAGTTTTTGCAAATCCTTCCTCACCTGGCAAATTAGATTCTTAATTCTCAAGTTTCCAGAAAATTAATGTAGTGACACCTATCACGGGGAAATGCCATTCAGCCATTCATATGTGCTTACACTTGACGCCATTTTTGTTGTGTACTTCTAGTTAAATTGAATCTGACGTTTGTAATGGCTCGTAAATTTTTGCTGCTGATTTCATGACAGTTGTTTTGTTCCATTCACAAGTTTCTCGCTACAACAGAAACTCAAACAATACGCTCCATATATGGCAAGGACAACGAATTTGAATCATCGGGAATAGGAGATTTTCCGAGTGAGCCTCATTATGAAAGCGAGGCTAAGTGCAAAGCTTTTCATATGAAAATTAGTTTTGTTTGCATATGATTGAACTCAACTCGGAAATGGTCTATTAAAGAAGACTCCACTGTTTAGAACTCTCAGTAACCTTTACAGTAGTTACGCGCCAAGAATATCCTCTTCTTTTTTCGCTGAACGGAACGCGCCCATACAATTGAAAACCAACAAACGAACAAACAAAAACAAGCGGCTCATACCTGGTTAGTGAGATGAGCATGCAGTCCAGCGGCATCTTGAGTGTACGGTGTATACGGGACACACGAAAGTCGTACATATCCCGGATGATAGAAAACAATATAAGGCGTGGTACTGGCGATTAACATGTAAGTACGAATGTCGAACTTGTAGCCATTCAACAGCAGCGGATTCATCACATACCTAGCAAAATATTACGCAGTATTGGTTAGATGTGTAATTCATGAAAAGCAGCTTCTTCGCGAGTTTTATTTCTAACAAAAAAAGACAGCACTTTGTTGGGAAAACCAGAAAACGACACTTAAACACTCAGGGCCCAGTTGTCCAAAGCCTGATTGAGCTAATCCTGGGTTAACGTCAACCTTGATTCAAGTTTAATTACTAATCAGTCAAGATTTTTCCAAAAGATTTGTGTCCCTCAGTTTTAGCGTAGACTTTACTATTAGCTTACAATTAGATTTTAAAAACCTAGGTTAACTTTTAACCAGGAATTAGCGCTAATCAGCCTTCGAACAATCTGGCCCAGAGCTTTACTTCGCTCATCGCCGGCTTTGTTGCGGGTATCTTGGCGGCATACGAGAACCAGGCTAAATTGGTTTTCCTCTATTTTCGTGTAAAATATCAAACGGCATGCATCAAAGCCAAGTGACTGGGGTTTTACTGTGTACCTCTGTATGACTCGTCCTTGCGGTGGCCGCACATGGCTTCGTCTGGCGCTTGAATCATCGCCTCCATTCATGTTTAGTTTTTCCAGCAGTTGTTCTTTACTGCTAATGAGATAAATGCCTTTCCCTTGATTCATGCCCGTTGGCTTGCAGATCCAAGTTTCACCATCTGGGAGAAACAACAAAATAGAAGTCAACTTATGAGGATTTCCGAGTTGCTTTGAACCTCATTAGGAAAGTGAGGCTAAGTGCAAAGTTTTTATTATGAAAAATAGTTGTCATTCATAGGCAAACAGAACTAATTTTCATATGATAAAGCTTTGCACTTAGCCTCGCTTTCATAACGAGGTTCAAAGCAACTCGGAAATGGCCTATTAGTTTGCACTGTACAGTATATCAGTATGGCATGAAATTTCTACAAAAGAAATGAATGTGAATATATTGTAAATGTAGGCAACAGAGAAACAATTACTATGCACTCGCCTGTTCCATGAAGGAAGAGATTTCGAAAAATTATTTGGCTTTAGGATGGTGCCTGATACAGAGGTATTTTTTGCGAAGTTTATGCCTGTGCGGGGAAAGCAGCTCTTAGCAAGAGCAATTGGAATCCAAAACGAAAATTGGAGATAGCCACGCATTTTGCAGAGATAATCAAGCAATAATAATTCTTAAAAGTTTATAAATATAGAACAATGCATGGTGTTATCGTTTTCTGTCCAACTCCTCAATTATCTCTAAACGTGGTTACCCCCAATTTTCTTTTTGCCTTCCACGCAACAGCCCTTGGTAACATTTGCTTTTCCCGCGTAGTCATAAACCACGCAAAACTGCTTTTGTATTAGAATTAGGCACCGTCCTACCCGAGTTTCTTGGAACATCTAGAGACCCGCAGAGCTTATACGCAGAAACGAGGAGGCACCATCATTTAAAGCAAACTTTTGTATCAAAACTCACCTTTATAAACATCATTCACAAACTTGACCTTCTCCCCTGCGCTCATCAGTTTGTAAGTCTCGGGAACAAATTCACTAATAGGAATCTGAAGCCTGGAACAGTGAGTAAGGCAACGTATGATTTACAAGTCAACAACAACAGATCTCAATTACAGGTAGGTTAGGCTCAGACACCACACCGCTCATGCTGTCTTAAACACTTATTCCACGAGCGCCCGTTGGATATGAGATTACAGATAGCTAACGAGCGCAAAGCGCCGAGGGAATGGTATAATTAACAATTATTCCACGAGCGCGCGTTGGATATGAGATGATCGATAGCCAACGAGGCGCGTAGCGCCAAGTTGGCTATAATCATCTCGTATCCAACAAGCGCAAGTGGAATAATTGTTTTATTAAAAACAATTAAGAAATATTGCTAGATCTTACTGATTTCGCAGTGCAAGAATAACCAGCAGAAAATTTAACGGTCACCACTTCTCGGCCATGGTATAATGGCTGATATACCATGGCCGCTAAGCCAATCATATCCCTCAAATTGCATTATACAATGATTCAGTTTTTAATAATGGCTGATATACTATGGGCGCTAAGCCAATCAAAGCCCTGGAATTGCATTATCCAATGGTCACGTTTTTTCCAAACCTAATTATTTCTTTTTTGCCCAGTCCTATGTTGTATTACGTCGCACGCTCTGCTCTGCCGTACAAAACGTGATTTAGACGCCAGCTTTAACTGCATGTGTACCACTTATTATTATTCCACTATTATGTCATTTCACCAAATAAGGTCAAGAGAACACGCAAAATATGAGACCGTAATACACTGTAATGTCCCGGTTTGACTGGTTTACAACAGAGCGAATACGGACGGAAAAGGCAGAAAAAAGGAGCAACAATGGCCGGACTGGACGAAGAAAAGTTTTTGAAACGATGGAAGCTCGAAAACAAGTTTTAAGCATGCCAATCACTTGTCATTTATCTTTTCATTTTATCCAATAAAATTAAAGACATTTAACTGGCTTTCTGAGTTGTTTACATCATTCGTACGCGCCATATACCGATGGACAGATAATGCCGGGTGTATTTCAAAACTGTTACCAAAACAGAGAAGCCAAAATAACAAAATCTTTTTGTAGTGGAATAATAAATCTCTTATTCGATGGTTTTACATATAATACTCGCAGACATTTTGCTCAGTCATTGCTCGTATTTTTCCTCGCCCCTCCGGGGCTCGGAAAAATACTACGCAACTCGCAAAATATCCACGCGTATTATATGTAAAACCATCGAATAAGATATATGTACAGCGCTTGAGAGGTATGGCAGAGGAACTACGCTTCACACTACAAACCGCAACCCTCCATCCAACAAATTATAGCAATCTTTACTGAGGATGTCAAAGACACAAAAAGTGATTTACAGAAGACAGAGACAGAGCCAGATAGTTGAGAGAAAAGCAAAACAAGACATCCTTTCAAAATTACCTAAGAGCGTAGAATGGAAGCAGACGAGAAGAAGAAAAATAAAGCTGTCTCAGCACTGACACATAGACTGAAAAACAGTCTGTTATTTCGCCGGACGAAAGCACGCGCTGTTCAAACGAAACGTTTTGGAACCAGCGAGAAAATTGAAAACTGAACTGGAGACAGATGCTTCTCGCTTTGCCACACGCATGAGGCTCGCGTGAGAAAATCGACTTTTTCCGCGCTTGGAGCCTCGAGAGCTCGCGCTTCCCGCCATGGAATTCAGGGGGGAAAGGGGAAAAATCCGCTTTTTTGCGCTGTAACGAACACACAAGGATAAAAATTTAATACACCATAGATATAAAGTCAGAGATATGTTCACGTTTTCTCTGAGCCTGCCTTTAATTTTCCACATAGTGGCAATGTTGTGTGTTTGCTTTTCAGATGTTCGTAGTTTAGACTCCAAGCGGTCTCTCTTTTGCTCGAAAAACCGCGAGGAAGAACGCAAACAACTAAGCGAGCACGATATTCGAGGGGCGAGCCCCGAGTCACGAGGGAGCATCGAAGCCCTTTTTTGCGTTCTTTCCTGCGGATTTGCGAGCAAAAGAGAGACTGCTACTTCTAATCAGTAAATAGAAATAAATCCAATTCTTTTGAAATTTAAGAACAAGTGCATTGCGTGTCACTTACTTGGATGGAGTTTTGGCCATTTTGTCTTGAACTCGTTGGTATTCCTGTAGACTGCTCAGAAGACCCAGCTTTGTTGTAAGCAAGTTGATGTTGGAAATATGATTCACTAATTGTTCTCCTACAGAAAAAAAAAATTTGAAACTAAACTTAAATCATCCATCAATTTGTGAACATCTGCATGTAAGTAGCTGCACTTGTGAACATTAAATAATAGCAATGTAAAAATTTTGGGGAATTTTCAGAAAGCCTATGAAATCAAATTGAAAAGCTAAGGGTGCAGGGTTTACCACCTTCTGTGCTGTGAAACAAACATTGAATCTCAAATTTCGTGGAGATCAGTATTTTTGAAATTAGCATGTCACTTTTGAACATCGCCAGGATAGATTTCAGAGTTCCCGTAGAAATTTCCCTAGTTTATTGACGGTATAAAGCTACGAATTTTTTGTTTACATCACAGCATGAAGAATTTCAAAATTAACAATATTAATTTTATTGTTTCCCAAGTATTTTGATTTTTTTTTTCAATTAATGCATCAAATGTTCATTTCATTCTCGGAAATCTGGTCATGCCTCACGTAGACTGACTGTAAGACTCAGGGAAATAATTCTAATAATTACAATTTAATAATTGTAATTTTTACAAAGAACTGTAAGGCATGCATGTGGGCAGGGGTTCTTGTACTCACCATCCCTGAAGCTGTTGTAGTTTATCTGACTCTTACATTCCACCCATTTTAATTTGAATGATTCATCCATCTTGTCCTCAATCTTGCACCATCCAAGAGAAACCAATGTTGATTCAATCCTAAAAAAGAAACGCAATACTGTATTTTTTTTTAATCAAGGTAAGTTAACTTTCCTTTTCAGGGAAAATAAGTCACTCCGAAGTCCTCAATTCAACAACCTCCAGTTCCTCATTGTTGCTAGGGTTGGTTGTTACTTGAGAAAGAGCGAGCCCCTCTTGTAGATGAGGCATTTGTAATAAGGTTCATTGATTCTCTGAAAATATCCTAATTAGTTGATTCAAGATTACATTGGGTTTACACTGAAAATCACTTAGGTAGTCGAGATCTAGATAGCCTTCAGTAGTCAACCACATCTAATTCCTTGACACTGCAGCTTAGGGTCATTGCTAGAGAAGTTGTGTAGAGTACTCCCCTTGTTGTCCCAAGTGTGAGAGACAGTTCTAATAATTTTTTATTGTGCTTTTGATTTTGTGACAAATCTCTTAATTCTTACATCCAGTTTCCATTGCCGCCTCCAATGAAGAAGCTTGGTTGTTTCCTGTTCAAATGACTCACTGATCTTGCACTGTCACGTGAGTTTCTGTGTGGAGTGTCCTTGTTGTTGTTGTTGTTCCTTTCATTTCCCTGTCCATTGCCCCTTGATGAGCCACTTCCACTGTCTGCACCAAGTCAATAGAAATTTATTTGTTAAAGGCGTTGTTACACTAGGGAGTTTTTCTAGCAACCTGTCTCGCAATTTTGTTGCGATACAAGTTGCAAGAATTGTTGCCTAACATACACATACATATTTGTTAAAACAGGTCGATTCAGGGCCCTACAGTGTAAGTGTAACATGCTCTGAAATGAACATGTCACGCAATTTTTTTTGTTGCCACAACTGTTGCAAGGCATGTTCATTTCAGGGCTATTGTTACACCAAGCAGCAATAAATTTATTAGTGTGCAACTTGTGTCACAACGGCGCAATAAAATTGCGAGACAAGTTGCAAGAAAAATTGCCTGGTTATAACAATGCCTTTAAATAAATAAAGTTCATAGTTGATAACATAATTAATTAATTAATTGGTTAATTAATTAATTAACACAAGAATCAGCCCTTAAGCCAAAACTGAAAAGGGTTTCTAGGTGTCTTTTGGATTCCCACTTTTTGAAATAATCCAGTGCAAATATTCACCTAGGATCTTTTAAACATTTCATGCAAGACAATCGCCTCTTGGACACCTGATTAGAATAAAGTCTAGCCTCATAAATTTATCCCATTCTTAGCTGGCTATATCTAAGAGAGCGGGATGTACATTGAAAGAAAAGAGAATGACTGCATGTAATCATACATGCAGCTAATTCAGTAATTGACTAAGGCACTGCATTATTTGCTACAGACAACATCTTTGATGAAGAAAAACAGATCACTGTGAGCAGTCTGGCAAAGTTACGTTTACTTACTTACTTTTTATAGCTATAAATAATGTACCCTAAATTTTATTTCACTCTCTGTCTCACCTTTTCCTTTTTTTGAAGCCTTTGAGGGTGAAACAGATCGTCTTGCGTTACCGTTGCTGCTGCCGTTGGAGTTATTAGGACATTGAATAACAGAAACAACTTCACTGCCAGCAGCATCACTGGAGATAAAATCAAAACACTCCAGTGATGACGTCAAATCTCTACAGTCTTCTAAGGATCCAAACCCATCCTCGTCTATCATTTGAGTTTCATTGCTAATGTTTTGATGAATGCAGTTTATCTTAATAGGATAACACTGAGGACAGATGCAAGTATTTCTTAAAAATGTTGATTTACTAGACAATTGAGCCACCCTTTGAGTTTCCTGTCTGAATTCTTTGACTAAATTAGTGTAAGAAGAACTTGCTTGATGAATCTCACTAGCATTGCTTTCATCACTGAGTTCCTTCTCAAGATCAAAGGTTATCTTTGACAATAACCAGTCAACACATTCATCAAGGTTGTGGAAGGGTCTTTGAGCTACTGACGTGAGATTGGTGATAGCGTTGTTATCAAGGCTAGAAACTTCTTGAAAAGAAACAACGTTATCTACAGGCTTCTTCACTGTACTTGAAAGAGTGGAATGTCTGACTGTATTTTGATTCTCATTCTCTTTATCAGCACAGCAATGGTGACCCTTCTTCTCGTCATCATCATTATTCTGAGCTTGCTCATCAACTTCTGCTTCTTGTTCAGCATCCTCATCGGGTGTCTCACTTGCCTGATCCTCGGCAAAGATGGACTTTTTTCCTGGCTGGTAATTTGACCTTTTCCAAGCATGCTCTGGACAATGGCTTTTGCAGATTCCCTTGAGCCAGGTGTCGATCGATTTAAAATGATACTGCATGCTGTGATAACTCTTGGCATTGAACTTGTAGGAATCATGGTACTGAACCCTAAGAGATTTCAAAGTACATCAAAGCAGTGCATCACAAACCAGAGTAATCCATTTGTGCCCCTACAAAAATTATGGGTGAGACATCAGCGAGATAATGAAAAATTGGCCAGAATCAGGCATTATTCTCACTAATGCATGTCTGCCCATAAAATTTTGTACGGGTCATTGCTTGTATGAAGTTATAAATTTATCAACTGAATGTATTTTTAAGTTAATGATGTGTAGATGGTGGATGAGAATAATGAGAAAATCACCATCTAGGGGATTTTGCCTTGATTTAGTGCCACTAAATATTATAAATTCAATAATAAACTTCTTATTTCAGTTTTATATAAATAATAGTGAAATACCCGGTTGATGAGAAAACAGAAAAAAGCAATGACTTTAAGGGTTCACTGAGTTTCTTGTCTGATGAACCATTGAATTCTGGTGATTATATCTTATTTCCCCTTTTATTTATCAACTAATTTTCAGAGCAAATATGGTACCTTGGTCTATTGCATTCGACATACATGTAGGAAGAACGCACTCCTAATACGGTTTGGATTCGAGATTGGGACAATGCTGATTCAGTGAATGGATGGCATCCCCTGCAGATTTTTTCTGCAGGAGCAGATGACATCACAAAGGAGAGAGAGGCTAGGATCGAGATCACTGAACACAATCCCTAATCTAAGATATTACTACTAGTTTTAATAATTACTACAAAATAGTCATCAGTGGAGCCATATTGCATTGAAATGCATGATTGTACATGTAACATTAAATTTACTTACTAAGAACTGAAAAAATGAAAAATAATTACTGCATTAATTATTGATTTCTACTCCATTGACAAAAATAGTGTTGCAGACAATAATTGCCTAATCATTATCAAATGGTAGTACATCAAAACATTTCAACTTGGCAAATAACAAGAAGAATACAAAATTATATTATTTATTATTGACTAACTTGACCTATTAACTTATAGAAAAGAGTAGATATGGTCACTGTGGTACGTACAGTGTATGGGGATAGATATTTTGCAAGTCATGTATTTCTAGTTTTACAGTAAACCTTACTTTCCACGTTGCCATCTTGCACCAATTGTCTTGTCTCCGTCGCCTGCCCAGACCTCAACATGGACAATGTTGTGACGCTGCTTTTTGGCTGAAATAATGAGAAAAAATGCCATGATTGTCAACACACTTTGTGTAATTTTTTTGTTTCATCGTGCACTGGTCAGGCATTTTTTTTTTTAGCTCATGTAAATATAAACTTGTTTTATATGACTTTTACAGTGCAACGCACCTTACCGTGGCCTGACCCAACAAACGTTTTTTCACAAGGTAGCCACAAAATATAAAACGACATGTTTTCAATAATTCGTTGTTGCGTCACTTGCCTGTTGGACTTTGCAAGGAGGCGCGACCGTTAATCAAATTCACGTATCCTGATTGGCTAACTTGCAAAAAAAGTTTGTTGGGTGGCCATGGTAAGGCACGTCACACTGTAAAATTGGTACTTTTTTATCCAATTTTTTATGCTCATTCAAAAATGACAGTCACATTTTTTCATTTTTTTTTTCAACTTTGCACTATTTTTAGAACAAGGCCGTTTGAAAACCACACTGCGAGGTACAAGTTGTTGTAATTATTAACAAAGTAATTTGAAGCAAATGAAGCTGACACATAATTCTTGATTTAAACAAAAGCATACATTTTGGATTGTGATAAATTCCTGAAATAAACACAAGATCCCCAGGCTTCAAGTCTTCTGTACTCTGAACATCTGAAGGAAGTGTGTCAAACTAAAAGAAAAATAATAACATTAATAAATAACGTAAATAATAATAATTATCAGAAAGAAGAAAGCTCCTCTCAGTTAGTACGCAACTTGAGCAGTTGCGAAAAGAAAGCCTGAAAAAAATTCTGGCTTGAACGGGATTTGAACCCATGACCTCTGCAATGCCGGTGCGCAATGCCAGTGCATTGCTCTGCCAACTGAGCTATCAAGCCAACTGGGAGCTGGTCATATTGTGAGTTATGCAGTTCAGGTATTGACTGTCATGATATTGCATAATTTTCCACAAAATATCCACACCACCCCCTCCCTCCCATGGAAGGTCATTGGAAATTCTGATGGAGAGGGGGTATTGATATTGTCTGGAAATACAACACATTCCATAAACGAATTATCAAACTTGTGGCAATGCCACCGGTAGTGGCAAAATGTCATGACAAAATTTTCAGCCACTAAATCTGAGCCTCGAACCTTACCATGTATGCTTGATTCCATGGACCAATTTGAAAGCCAAAATCCTCCTTGAGGTCTCGTAGGACTTTCCTGACCAATCCACAGCAATCAAGAAACAAGGGTGAGTTGAACTCGGCAGCTGTGTGAAGATTATGAAACCATTGATAATAAATATTAAATAAATGATACATTCAGTGTACAGTACATCAAAAGTGGATGACAATCATCTTGTCTTAAATTGCCAGTCCTTTCCTCTTTTCCAAATCTGGCAACTTTGAACCTACATGACTGTACAACAGACCATTACTAGGGCCCAGCTATAGGAAGGTAGAAAGGTTTCTTGTCAAGAGAAACAACAAAACAGCAGTCAGGCCTGGCCTTCAACAGTTACAAAATGGTGAAGATATCTCATTAAAAATATTAGCTTTTGGAAACATAACTGATTGACTTCAATTTTGAATCCCCACTCTTTGTACACCCTTTCAGTAATTTTAAACAGTGCTGTTATAAAACCCAAACTTTGACATAACACTGATTTGGGGGGTGGGGAAAGAATCAAGCTAGAGTACAACATTAATCAGATTACTGACTGAATTAACAGCAAGTTCTTACTTCCTGGTTCCTGGTATTTCTTGGCGTATGGTACACCAAAATACTGTTTGCACTGCTCAACAAATCTCATTCTTAGATTATTCATTCTTTTTGGATCAGCTCTCCATTGTAAGGACTCCTCACTGACTTGTTTGGACAAACCAATTGCCTTCTGTAAGACAAAACAAAATGTACATGGTCAAATACCTGGGGGGTATGCCCAGGAAGTTGGGGGGGGGGGGGGAAGGGGATGAGCAATGCTAAAACACACTGGTGTTTTGTTTATCTCTGCATAGGACACACAGGAGCATAAACTTATTCACATCCACGAAAAATATGAGGCCAAATTAAAGTACTAAAAATACAAAGCCGCACAAAGCAGTGAATTAAATAAGAAACGTGCATTCTGAAATTAATTACGCACAACAAGCTTAATTTTGTTTGAGAACCTGTAGAAAGGAAAACAAACAAACATTTTGCAGTTGTTGTCGTTCAACAACGGACAGGGATTTATGAAGGAATGAATCGAGACCATCGATTTTCATAAAAGTCACATCAAAGAAGCCTACGCTCAAGACGAACGTCGCTGATAAGAAAATTTTTAGCTTTTTAATAGTTGCAATAATCTTACGGAATATTCGAAAACCGAAGCTTGATATATGTTAGAGATTAACCATACCTGTCTTTCCTTGCGGAATTTCTTGAACGCTTCCTGCAAACTCTCTCCCTGCTTGGCTCTCTTGTCATCAGCGCACGAAATTTCTAACACTTTGCGTCCTTTAGCGTTCTTTTTCTTGTCTTCCATTTTGTTGACTCGTAGTTCACTGCAGGGAGATCGCGTCATAGTAAAACGCTGGCGTTAACAGGCTGAAGATTCTTCAAACAAATTAGTGCAATTATAATGTTATGATAAATCAGAGCGACTTCAGTTGATCGATCGTCGAGTGGACGGTTTGTTTTCAGCGCGTCTTGTAACCATGGGTGCTTACAAATACCGCCTCTCCCTACCCCACTCAGTATAAACTTTAGTTGAAATGAGCAACAACAAATGCAAAACTTTGCGAAATACAGATCATTTTACTGGTAAAATCATGATATCATCTGAACAATTTAATGCCATAATACTGGGAATCAAGGTAAATGTTTAAATCTTTCAAACTGCAAGATTTGTTTTTCCTGTGCTTACACGGGCCGATAATGAACACATGAATGAACGTATTGTTTTTTCACCTTTGAATGCAAAATTAAAATATTCTCATGAAAGACCATGAAATAAAAAACATGATTGGACTAAACTATGCATACTTGCCTTCATTAATCTGGCCTCAAGGAATTCGTTCCGCGTCGATAGATATAGAGGCGATATTGACCAGACATATCATTTTACAACGGTTTTAACGAGTTCTGTTCACAAAAAAAGATAAAAAAAGAAATAAAAAAGTAAAGACAGAACACAGCTGAGAGTTTCGCTGCGGAAGGATGGCAAAAGAAAAAACAACAATTTCGTAACGCCATCAAAATGCCGCCATTTTTGTAGAGCTGAGTCGGCGAGTACTCATGGTCTGCGGACTTTCAAACTAAATTAATCTGATTGGTCACCAGCCACGCAGAACCGGGGGATTTAAATTTCGAATCTTTGATCGTTTGATTCAAAACCACGCGACGTTTGCTCAAAAAAGTTCTAGATCTCGTTCTCTGTGTATTTCTGCTGAAGAACACAAACATGGGCGCTCTAGAAAGCAAACGATGGTCTGAACTGCCTCCCGAAACACCACAAGCTGTAGATAAACGGCTCACAAGACTTCAAATTCCTGATCCTCGTTCGCCGTGTCCAGAAGGACAAAGAACTCCGATTCAACTGGAAGACTACGAAGAATCACCGCAGAATCGAGAACTGAACATTGTAGATCCAAGATCACCGAGTTTCCTGATCGACAGAACTCCTATTACTGTTGCTGCGCGAAAGAACACCAAAAAATCTAAATCGACTGTCGAAAATCATCAGGAGACAAAGGCTGACTCGAGCGATCAGGAAGAAGTTCAAAATGGAGACAAAGACATCGATCCAGCCGTTTACCAAGAACCGCCCTCGCCCAATATCGCACAAATCAACAAGCTCCTGAGTGAGATCTCCGTTTCTCCTGTGTCACCTGGAGCTCCGCTTTCGAAGAAAGACACAGCGCGACTGCTGAAGAAAACAACGAGCCCAAGTGACTTCAGGAGAAGGCAAAGGCTTTCCGGGCGCCGTCAATCCCTCCCTCAGAAGCTGTTCTCCGACAAAGTGGCTCCTGTCCCCAGATCTCCACTGGCTCAGAGAAATTCAGTTGATTTGACCGAGGCAGTTAAGAAAGGAAACAAGCTGTCTTTCCGGGCACTAAAAACAAAGAGATCGAGTTTGCAAGAAGGACTTTACTCTGGGAAAGAAAATTCTCAAACACCACTAGTGATGTGAATTGACTCATTTTATTTTATAAATTTGACAATCTGAGAAATTGACAAAAGAAGGAACGTGTCTTACGGAAGCAAACACTTCTAACCGACCTGTGTGGTTTTTGCACGTTTCTGAGCTACAAACCTGAATAGATTTTACATTAAAGTTTTATACTTAAGCTTGTCAGCATTACCCCCAGTTGTTTAATCTTGGAGCCACACAGGTGGCTAAAGAGTAAAATTAGGTGGACCTAAGTAAGCTACTTGGAAAACAAGGAGTGAGATTCTGTTCTGTTACATATATTGCAATTTCACTTGTTACAATTCTTTTTACCTGGAGCCTTATATGGGCCCTTTTCAGGTAACATTCACATTGTACAAAAAACACCTTGCTGGAGAGCAAGCTACGCACTGGAACATCCAAAACGAAGAAAACTTAAATTCGACTGGATGACGTCGCTTCGTTTTGGATGTCTCAGTATGTGGCTTGCTTTCTCCCAGCAAGGTGTTTTTTGTACCATGTGATCATTAGCTGCAAAGGGCCCATAAGGTCCATTTATTCAGAGTAAGAGTTGTTAAAATCTTTGCAGTATAGCTTAATAGAAATATTCATTGTTTCATCACAATTTATATGGAACATGAATAGCCTCGGTTAATGATAAATATTGTAATTTCCTGTTCGTTAAAATTTCATAAATCTAACATTGACAATAACATGAGCATAACAGCCATTTGCCGGCATTGAGAATGAGCTGCAAGAGTTCAAATGTGGGCAATGCATTTGGTAATTATTTGAAGGTACTGTGAAAAATTATTATAATTTGTAAAAAGTTTTTTAAAATTCTATAAGTTGATATTAAACACTAGATTTCATTTGTCTAAGACAAGTAATTAGTTAATGTAAATAATTAAAACTTATAAATTTTGTCAAACTGTTTGTGTTGTCCTGAATAACACTGGAATGACTCAATGCTGCTCTGTCTTCTCGGTAGACAGTAGAGCACACAGGATGGTTATCAAGACATGTGCCTTGCAAAGCCTGGTGTGATATTTGTTCCTTCACTAGCCTCCCATGCAGTCGTTTTTAGGGGACTCATATTACCTCCTCCCCACAAACGCCTGCTTACCCAAGCGCCACATTCTTTTCCGCCGCTGAGCCAATCACAGTGAACCTTCTAAAAACTGGAAGGTTGACCTTCACCTCAGAACGCCTCTCGCCGGAACAGTGAAAAACATCGCGGTGGAGACAGAACTTGGGCGAGCTTACGTGAACTTTCAGCACGGTGTGCCCTACATTCAGAACTTCTCATTTAAAATCCTATTAAGTGACTGCAATCAAAGAATTCTTGACGGGAAATAGCGATATTTTCGTCAATTTGCCGACTGGTTACGCAAAGTCGCTTTAATATTTATCAAGCTTTGCCTTCAATCTTGTCGACCTTGTCGGTGTGGAGGAAACCGAAATATTACTCGATATGTCGGTAAACTTTAAAGATTTTGCAGTTGAAACTCGCTTTGTTGTTGCAATTTGTTTGGGGGCATGTGCGACATTTTCCACTAATAAATACTGCAGATCTCCCCTTGACACCTACATTCTACATTCTTCTTTGCTTTCTCGAATCGAGTTAGTCTCTCGTAGCACTTCGCACAAACAAACAAATCTGCTCCAGAGTTTCCACACCGGTGAAATCTTCAACGACTGTCAACTCGCTCAGGCGGGGATCGGGAAGATCGATTACATTTTCCCGAAGATTTTGACTCTCCCAGCAGATAACGGTGTCAAAGCGTCGCACAAGAATCGCTTGTATTCACATTCAATATTTGTTTTGGCGTTTCTGCCATGAAGTGAAAAAAAAAATTTATTCTAACTTTAATAACTCCCGCATCTCTCAAGACTGTACCAGAGACTGTACAAAGCTCGCGGGAAACGGAAGCGGCCATTATAACCAGCAATTTGATTTGATATCTTTAGACAATGCCACGATGGTGATTGGCTAGGGTGTTTGGGGAGTTAAACAATGGGAAAGGAATGTGGCGCTTGGGTAAGCAGGCGTGTGTGGGGAGGAGGTAATACAAGTCCCCTAAAAACGACTGCGTGGGAGGCTATAGTCTCACTGGACTGTCAAGAAAGCAACAGTGTTATATCAACTTCTAAATTGATTGGTTCCTATATGTCACTGCCCTATTATTTTCTGGGATAGGTTCGTTGTTTTTTCAGGCTCTGTTCCACTGTTAGCAGTACATTATTCTGTTCATCTTGGGCACCACAGGAGGCTGTTTCTCCAAAGTCCTAACAACTTACCTATACCTAGTAAAATGAATTTTTTGAAAGCCAAACAAGGGGTCCATTGTTTTTTGATTGCTATGTTGTTTTTCAGCCAATCCTGTGAGCCATTCTATGAGCTGCGTAGTAAACCTTTTTTTAGGGTCTTACAATGGATTTGCCATACAGCACTACTAATCGGATACAGTTGAAATTGTCTATGGCATAAAGAGTAACACAATAGCATTTTCCCTCCTCTAGCAGTTGGATCAGTGGGTCAAAATTGGTGCCTCTTGGCCTGCTACATTCACGTTGCATCAGGTAGGATGCCGTCAAGAAGATGCAGACTCTGAATTATCACCAAAATCAAATCGGAAATTGTTGTCCGACTTTTGAAATTGCCACTTATGTTCCCCTGATTCATCTTGGTTACCTGCATCTTTCTGCAAAACAAATTGTCAAATTTCATAAATTACTAAATTACCGTAGTAAACTCACTGACTCACAAAGTTGTCAGCTTTGAGCTCTTGATAAGTTTTATTGAAAGTACAAACCTTACATTTAACCCTTTAATCTGTTATATCAAAAAACAAAATTCTCTTATCTTACCCTATGTAATTATACTTTTCTTATAAAAGTATTGGGGAGAAGTTATTCAAATATCAAGAAATTCACCTTGGGATGATCATATCCTTAATTCTTATGACCTCAGGGGTTGAATAGGTATTGATATTACAAGGAGAAATTTGATGCTGATCACTGTTAGGGCTTAAAGGGTTAACAGACATTTCTTTCTACCCAGTGAACCAATCCGGAGTTCCAGAAGAAATCCATACCCACCCCATGGAAGGTTATTTGAAATTCCTAGGGGGAGGGGGTCAGTTGAAAGTCAAATTTTAGAAGTAAAGTATGAAGCTAAACTGGAATTTCCTGGAGGGACGGGGTGTACAAAACAAAAATCCTTCCGTGGGAGGAGTATGAATATTTTCTGGAACTGCACATTGCTATCTCAAACAGAAGCTTCTTTCCTGGTATGATCAGTCTATTGTCACAGAAATACTACAGTAGTTGTTTAATTTCAGACTCTTACTTTCTCAAATAAATTTTTGAGATCCCAGATCCACCAAATAATAAATATTAAATATTGTTCATCAAGTCAAAACAGGTAAAAAATGTTCCCAGATTCATAGCTGTGTTGCTCAAAATATTTTCAAACCAACCTGTGAATTCATATCTGTAGCTCTTGTCTGGCAAACTTTGACAAATATGCTTTTCTGCTGTTCCTGCTTGACAACTGCAAGTTTTGGATTAACAGCTGGCTCTACATATCAAGGACAAACAAAGGAAAACATCATAACCTTAAAATAATTAACAGGCAAAAATTCAGACTGACCAGTTTCCACTGTTTTATGGAAAACCGTCAAAATAGAAAATTCCCAAGTTTTAAGTATGGAAAAAGCCTGTCAGCCAGTGACTTAAAAACCCAGGAAATTGCACTTTCAGGGGTTAAATTAAAAAAAATCCCAGGGGAAATTTACCCCATTGCACCTTCGCTGGCACTCACCAATATCGGAAAACAGTCACATTTTTTCTTGAATCTGCACCTGATTAATGTACTTGCTTTTGTTTTCCACAGTAAATATAAAATATTTTTTAATGAAGTGGCATTTACATCTCATGCAGGCACCTTGTCTTTGTTTCCTTTGATCTTCTTGCATCTTTTTTCTGTAGTCTCCAAACAGTGAAAACATCAACTGCCTTTTTCTTGGCTGTTTAAAGGAAAAGCAACTTTAATACAGTCAAAATTAATTAATAACAGTGGAACTCCATTTTAAGGACACCCACCTATTATGGACAAAAAGCTCATTCAATATATTTTCTCTTAAATTGGCCCATTTAACATGGACACCGGTTGATATGGTCAACGGACACTTTTCTGTCACCCCAGTGCCACTCTCATACAAAGTTATTTTGCACACACTAATAAGCTGTCTTCTAAATTTGACAAACCTTGCTTTGCAGACACTGGTTATCTATTTATCATAAACCGGTGTTATGAATTTCATCATTTGCATAACAGTTCAAACAAATATAGATGCCAGGCAATTTCAGGAAATTTTGTGGTTTCTGCCCAAAATTTCATCATGTTTACATTAGATTACACTGTAACATTACTGGATGAGAAAACTATTTCAGGTACTTACCAAAGGTGTTTTAGAAGATTTCAGAGACCTTAAATGGCGGTGAACAACTTCAGCTATTAATAAAGAAATAGAAATGGGGATTGTGATCTTAGGACTGGAGTATAGCTAATAATAATGATGATGATGATGATGATGATGACAATAATCTTCAATAGGAAAACAAAATTTACTAAGGGCACTTTACAGAACAAAAAATTAGATCACAAATATAAAAGTTGAATAATTATATGCACTAATTTGCTACAATGAAAAATGAAAAAAAAACACTTAAAAATTATGTTTGTAGTTCTTGTTAAGGCCACACTAGAAGATCAGCACAAGGCTAATTACAAATGTGGCTGTTGAAATCTAGCATGCAGGAGATTTTTATGGATTTAATATAGCCCTCATCCCTATTTGTCAGCCACAGAAGGGAGCTCTAGAAGGACCTGGAAGTGAGGTTGGGAGAGTGACAGGCTGCACTACACCCAAAGCTTTGTTCTGGATCTTCCGTAGCATACCAGGATCTGAGTGCACTCTGTGATTGGCCTTTGCACAAGGTCGCTGGTCATGAAGGGGGAGGAATGCAAAACAAACCCCAAAGAGCGTCTGCTTACTAGGAGGCTAGAAAAGACCAGAAATATCTGACTTCTTTTGTATCAGATATAATGAAGAATATTGTTGTATAAAGCTGTCCCCACTAGGGAAGTAAGAGAAAGATGTCATGATCACAGATTAACTACACTATTGCTTGTGCTTGGCTCCAAATGGCTCCATATTTTAGAAGGCATATTTATTTCATTAGTAATATATCTCCTAAAAGTTATAGGCCAGGGAAATGAAGAGAAATGAAGTGTTGGAAAACTCTGTGGTTTGGAGGGGGGGGGGAGGCTGCATTTTATGTCTCAGGTTACGCCAAAGATCTTCAACGTGGGTTTCCAAATCGCTGTAGTTCTGGTGCATGATCGTGGTCTTTGGCATAAATTGGCATAACACGGAGGTAATGCTCGTCTTCAGATTTACCTCAAAGGAGCCTAATGACGAAAAATTACCTTGACGGAGGATATACATGGAATGCACACTGGGGGCGGGGGGGGGGGGGGGGGTGGGATCAATCTGTTGATTGTGCCTGCAGTTGATGAAATAACACCTACAGCTACCTTGTTTCTTGTCTGGTTTTTGAAAAGCAAGTCCCATCTCAAGTTGCTCAATGCACCAGTTTAGCTCACGATGAAATTTGTCCTCTGCTGTCTAAAGAGTGTCATTAAGAAATAAACAAATAAATAAACGAATGAATGAATAAATACAGAGAAAAATAGATTATACCTAAATAAGATTAAGGCAATCATTAATCACCTCACTAGACTCTTGCGATTTCTCTTCATCCTTTTCACGTGTTTTCTCAGGAGCCTTTTCTGACTCCTAGGAATGTACAGATTGAAAACACTCAGTTTCAGCATTATGTCGACAAATTTGCCTAACACTCGACAAGCAATACCGTTAGGCTTTGTTCTTGTTTCTTGCGCTTCGCAGCTTCCTTCTTCTTTCTGTTTTTACGCTGTTTCGCCGTCAGTTCTCTCTCGCAACCTTCTTCAGTCTTTCCATCCGCCATCTTGGATATTCATTTCCCGTTCATCCAATCAGATGCAAGGACATTAAAAAATATGAACCAATGAAAAAGTGAAAAATTAGCCAATCACACGGCATAAAATTGGCGCATTCACTGCGTGTTACCGGAAATCTATCTAACGGTTTGTTTACAAACACTGGCGATTAGCGTCGGGATGTCTTCCGCCATGAATATTGAAGTTCCAGCTCGCTATTTTTTCACGGAAGCAGCCGATTTTTACCACGATTTCCAGGGAGAATGTGAAGATTGTGGTCGGATAGTCCCAGAGTGGTCGCTGCTACAGTGTCAATACGGCTTTTGCGGTAAATTCTGCTGCCCAAAATGTGGATTTCGTTGTCGCAATTGCGGTGATTATGAACCCCGCGCTGTTTCGCTTTGTTCTTCTCACGCCCTGACGGTGTATCCTCCTTGCGATGGATGTAAGAAACAATTTTGTGATGTCTGCTCCAAAATAACGGTAACCCAGGTATGTTTATTTTCAGTTTTTACGTTCATGACGTGGCACGATAATTTTTAGAAATTTGTACAATGATCGTGTTCATTGTTCGTTACCCAGCCGGCGTTTTGCATGTAAACAAAGAAAGCTAAAGTTGGGCGCCAAGCTTCGGGTAAAATGCTGAAAAAAGAGAAGATTACTTATCAAAATAAGACGCGATTAATTTGCCATTAATAATTTAAAACAACGATCTTCATTGCAAGCTGCGGACCATCTTGATCGAATACGACAAATGACCGCCAAAATGTTGTCTTTCTTCGCTCGTCAATATAAAGTACAGATGATTATACTTCATTTGTTTATTCCTGTAATATTATACAAGAATAAGCCATACAACGTTACTGTAAAATAATATTTCAATAAATCCTCCTTTTTTCGGCGATAACATGAACAGGTGCCAGAAAAAAAAAGCTGTGAACCTTCCACCCACCCCTCCCCGATATAAATAGAAAACGTTCAGCCGCAAAAGACATCTGCCTGTAGGGGGGGGGGGGGGGAGGAGGGGATGCTCCTTATAATACGGGGAGGGTCCGCCCAAAAGTGGTACCTTTTTCATGCTGACGGTATATAATAGGATAGGGATTTCATGAGCCAAAGTATAGAAAGGGAAAGAAAAACTGCCATTTAAGTATTTAAAAGGGTGTTCAAAATTCCTCTAAGAGAACAACCCAGTTTTTCTACTGTAGGTATCTGAAAGGGGTACTACTTTCTATGGGAAGTATATGTTACAAGGGTAACCTTTTCTGTCAAAAATGCTTTATAAAAGAGTAAGGGTTTGGCCCTCGGGTGGAGCCTCCCCATACAAAACTTTCTTGAGCCTCCCCCACACCCCTCCCCCAAGGTTTATACTCGTCTAATATGTCTTCTCTGGTTTTGTAGTGTAAGTCCTGTCTAAAACATTATTGCACCAAATGCCAAACCCAAGGAAATGAGAACATCACCAAGAGTGGTACATGTGAGCAGTGTGACATCAAAGCACTTCGTACCCTGCAGGAGATCTGCCGCAGCAATATAAGGCACACCATCAGAGGTGCTATTGGAACAACAGCATCAACATTTAAGGTGCTTCGGTCAAGGGACATTGACCAAAATGTTCAACAACTTCCCCTTCCTGGTCCAGTGAAGAACTTTGTGTGTTATAGATAAGCTTGCCCCTCCTACCCTCCCCTAGAATGGAAGGACAATCAATCATACTGTGTGATGGAATAGTAAAAGGCCAAAAATTTGTAATAGTGTACAGTAGTTGGGTAGATTAAGGATGTATTAGATTAAGTGTAAGGAATTACAAATGTCCAGAAGTATTGTTCATATAAGAATTCAAAATAGAAGATAGCACATTGTAAATTACTGTATAATATTAAGGCAAACCAATTCTAATTTGTTCAAGATAAAGGGTCTATTATAAGATAACTTAGTTTGTGGTACAATTCTGTTGTACCTCAATGCAAGAAGGCATGTTTAAAATTGACAATGTCCATCTTGCTGTTGCAATTAATTTTAGGATAGTTTCTGGAGAGAAGAAAGACATCCTGCTCCAGTCAGGTTTAAAGGCTGGATAAAGCTAGTTCAGGATTGATATCAACCAAGGTGCTTTTCCATTGAATTTCTAATGCATTACTAATAACGAATTATTAATGGTTTGAGAAGCTATGTCCAACCCTCAAAAGAGTGTTTCATTCGATTTCCAAAACACTTTGAAGTAGGTTACAAAAAACTTGACGCCTTCTTTTTTAGCCTGTGTACATCTGCACCCTCCCCTTAAAAAAATCGGTTTTTGAGGGGAGGAGGTAGATGTACATAAGCTAATCATTTTTCCAAACAACATCTCAGTGTTTTGAAATACAATGAAACAAGCTTCCTCGTGTTTGAAATATTACTTAACTCAGACTCATTAATAATTCATCAAGGGAAAACAAAGAAAATCACTACTGTGACCGTGGTTTGGATATTGTAATGATACCGGATTGTGACATTGTATTGTGACACTAACTTGCGTGATCTTGATATGATAATTATAGTAGTGTAATCGACACCTCTGATTACCCCACGCATATCGCGTGTTTATATAAAGTACTTTATTGATTCATTGTAACTCTCAGAACACAGAAGCCTGCATTAAACTAGGAGTTGACTAGCACTCGCGTCTCTCTCTATCTATCATTCCGACGTACAACCCTAAAACGTTACAGATATGTGTTCCTAATTACCATAAAATTTTGCCAACTTTAGCCTTGAATTTCTCCAAGAATTATTGATCATTTGAGAAGCCATATCAAACACTCAAAAGTGTGTTGCATATAATATATCAAACATGAGGAAGTGTTTCATCAGATATCCAAACACTGAGAAGTAGGTTGAAAAAACGAGGCGCAGCCGAGTTTTTTTAAACGACTTCGAGGTGTTTGGATATCTGATGAAACACGCTTTTGAGTGTTTGATATGGCTTCTCAAATGATCAATAATTCTTGGAGAAATTCAAGGCTGAAGTTGGCAAAATTTTATGGTAATTAGGATCACATATCCAAACCACGGTCAAGGTAGTGATTTTCTTTGTTTTCTCTTGATGAATTATTAATGAGTTTGAGAATAAATATCCAAACACCTCAAAGTAATTAAAAAAAAATTGGCTGCACCTCGTTTTTTCAACCTACTTCTTAGTGTTTGGATATCTGATGAAACACACCTTCTCGTGTTTGATATATTACATAACAACAAATTAGTGGTGTAAAATTAATAATTTGAGATATGGACAAGAGTTAAAATTTGTAGTGTAGCACTGTTAGGGGTGTAATATGACCATGCACACAAAAGGTATTCATTCATTCAATAAATTATTGTCAAATCTCTGTGTAATAAAAACAGCCTGTGTGAGTCAAAATCAGTTAAAACAGCAATGATGAAGAATAAAATTTTTATTTACTTTGATTGTGTACTATACATTTTTTTATTATCAAACAATATTATTAAAATTTCCTAGAAATTACCTTTACGTTCTAAATTTTAAAAGTGGCAACCATGGATGGTCTTAAAATGCTTAAAAATATACTTAACAATCATAAAACTACGAATATAAGAACATTAATGTGGCGATAGAGATTTATAACTTCTTCGTAAATTTTTTACTATCTTGCACCATGGTGTATGCATATTTAAGCTTCTTTTATAACTTTTGTTCAGTAAATTGCACTTAAAATTTAGTTCCTTTTTATTTACAAGGTATTTCAGTCTTTTATTAACTGATTTAGTGAAAACTATGGCTTCAATTCAATACAGCTTGAATTGTTTTCTACTCTTCATTCAGGTGCTCCAGACAATGTTCCATGTACTCATGAGTTAAATTATATCTTGTTATCATTCCTACAAGCTGAAAACAAGGATGGGAAAAAATTATTAAATACTATAAACAGTCAAGATTGAGATGCCAATTTTCCAGGTAGCAAATTTTAAATACAGAATTCTTGGAAAAAGTTTGATTTAATCATTTCGTAACCCTATGACAAAAAAATGTCTGATTCCCTGCACGGGAAACGAACCCCAGTCGATTCACTTAACCAGGCAGTTGTAGCTTACTCTCCATTTGCTTCCATTTAAATCCCACAACACAATATTCCAAAACAGAAAGGTGGAGCCTTTTTTTATTTCAAACAATATGTGCACCAGAACATGTCTACAACTATCAGATCCTGGTGGACACAAACTTACTGCTATACTGCTGGCAGTCCCTGTGAGCCCCCCCCCACTACTGTTTTTCTGCTGGTTCATTTGTTTCACCCCGGCCTTCACTTGTTCACATGATTAGCTCATTGACTATCTAGCTATTAGGGAGTGCTACGAATCTAGGTTAAGCCGCATACTCTTGAGTCCCAGTTGACACCAGTAGTGCCAGATATAAATTTCATTAGAAAATAGTTACCACTGGCACTCTGACTTTCGTGTAAACTGTACCAGTAGTCTTAATTTTAACTTGATATGATTACAAGGAAAGTTTGATCAGAATTTAACTGCCTTGTTTTGTCGAATGAGAAATGTAGGTCAAAACCTACAGAAAGTCTCCTATACTTGTCATATTTGTCATTTGCAAACTGTTTTTAAAGTGGCTGGTTATTGTGGCTATAATAGAGACCTTGTTTCTAGTACTTATAAGTACAACAGTCAACAAGTTTTCCAAAAGACAAAAAGAGATTGAACCAGTGTGATTCTGCAGGAAAATGAGTAAGCTGTTCTCATTTTACTTCGAGTTTTGTGAGAACAGCGAAGTGGCAAAAACAAAGTTGTTGAAATATAAGTGATAGAGTTCTTTTTAAGATCACAAAAGGGCCTAGCTATCCTGATCATTCAAAACAACTGCGTCAAGTTTGCTGCTCACCAAGAGTAAAATAAAGCTTCCTAGGATATATCTGTTCTAGGACACATCCCTAAAAACTTGAAGTCAATTCTCATATTTGCAGTAGTACTAGAATCTAAAGCTAATAGCTGGCTGATGGCAACCCTGTTACCCTGTTAATAGCTTTTATCTGATAGGACCCTTGAATCAACCCTCCTCTCACCTGTCCCTTGGTGTTGATCACTATCAAATGCCGCAGACCCATTGTCCTGAACAAGTTGAACACCAGTGGCACAGGGGTCCAAGGAAACACCATGTATGGGCATGGGTTCATGTAAGGAGTCACATCCTGAAAACAGTGCAAGAAAAGAATTGAAAACAAAAAATGGTCAACTGACTGACTGACGGCCATAATAACTGACTCAGATTTCGCTGAGTGGTGGTCTTAATGACTGGCTTACTGTCTGACTGACTGACTAACTGACAAACCATCTGATTGCCTGACTAACAGATTGACTCAATGCATGACTAACAATGGCAAGTTAATTGTAGCCACGAGTATTTGCACTAATACAGGCAACGGTGCCGTAAAATATAAAAAAAATGAAAACTGCGCTCTGTTTATAGTGCACTAATACTAAGTAATCCTTACACTAGTTTACAGGCAGAACACTCAAATAACTGGAAACAAAAACTGTCTATTTGTAAAATAATGCCTTCTCGACTGATGGATTGATCAGGAATCTTACCATAATTTTATGCTGGTCTTCAAATTCAACATGCAAATCATGGATGTCAGGAAATCTTGGGTACTCTTCTGTCATACTTGCAAAATCCAACTCTGGACAGTTAAGCCTCTGCGTGGATGGAAGTTAACAATATTCATTAAAACAAGTATAACTTACAGAGAATGGCAATAGAGGAAGGATGAGTGACAAAAATAACACATTCAAGTGTGTACATTATTTATGCACGACGTGCAGTTTGTGAATGTACATGTATTTACCTGGTTACTTTCCGAGTAGAAAACCCTTTTCTTTAGCAAAGTCACCAGCTGTGACCTAAGGATGATCCCGTGGAACGTTAATCCTTGGGATTCCTCTTCCTGTGAGTCTCTTTCAGCACCTGGTACATATGCGCCATGAAGGTCATCTGTTAAGAAAAATAACCACTCAATCAACGTCAGTGTTTTAACTAACAGACCAGTGTGATAATCACAAATTAAAGTAATATACAGGCGTAGATGTACTTTATCGATTTCCAGAAGGCATTCGACAGCATACACCGCGAGAGCTTATGGAGAATCCTCCAAGCATATGGAATACCACCTAAGATTATCACCCTTATTAAGATGTTCCACATTAACTTCGACTGCAGTATCATCCTCGAAAACACAATAACAGACTGAAGCATTTCCAGTTAAATCCGGAGTGCGACAGGGCTGTATACTCTCCCCTATTCTTTTCCTTGTCACAATCGATTGGGTGATGCGACAAACTGCTTCCCTACGTACCCATGGAATACAATGGACAATCTTCTCTCACCTTCAAGACCTTGACTTTGCTGATGACATTGCCATCCTTTCCTCAACAACTACTCACCTTCAGGAAATGTCAGACGATCTCAATATGAACTCCAAGAAAACAGGGTTAAATATCAGCAAAAAGAAATCCAAAATTATGTGTCAACTCAAGTCCCACAAGGACAATTAACATCGACGGAGAACCTCTGGACCACATTGAAGAGTTCACTTATCTCGGGAGTGTGATCAGTACAGATAACAGTGCCCAGAAGGATATCAAGGCCAGGCTCAACAAAGCCAGGTGCACATTTAGTAGACTAAAAAACATCTGGAAGTCTTAGTACCAAAGTACGCATCTACAACTGCAGCAGCGTCAAATCTGTGCTACTTTATGGCTCTGAATGCTGGAGAATTGTCAAAAGAGACATAAACAAAGTCAATCCCTTACACAACAGCTGTCTGCGAAGGATCTGCAACATCTTCTGGCCCAACAAAATTTCTAACAACGACTTGTATCAGAAGACCGGGTGTACAAGTATGGAGCAAGAAATAAAGAAACGCCGGCTCAGATGGCTGGGGCATGTCTTAGGTATGTCACCAGAGAGGATACCCAAGGTTGCCCTTAGGTGGACACCAGTAGGCAAAAGAAAGAGGGGAAGGCCCAAGACCACATGGAGGAAGACAGTTGAACATGAGCTGAAGGAGATGGGCTTATCATGGGGAGAGGCGCAGGCAACCGCTAAGAACAGGGACAAGTGGAAAGAAGTCATTGCTGCGGCCCTATGCCCCACTGGGGGCTCAAAGGACTAAGAGAGAGAGACAGGCGTACATGTACAGTGGCCCCTGAGCCTGGAGTAAATTTAGGTATGTAGAAGTCTTCACAAACCAAGGGGCTCACAACTCCTGGAAAATAGTCTGGTTTCAGTAGCATGAAGCAGCAACAAATATTGTTACTCCCCCCCCCCCCTAGAAATGAATATTCTTACTTCCCCCTAGATAGAATGCTAGTCCATCGCAGGATATCCAGCATGAAGTGACAAGAAGTATTTTATTATATTAAGTACTCATCATACATGTACTTGAACTGCAGAGGAAAGATTGAAGGCTTTAACAAGAGTTTCAGTTGAATTCAAATCTAAACACTCAGCAGTATTTTATCAGACTGAGTATGGAATTCCATGTACTGCAAGATAATAAAATGAGACCTGTCAAAGCTGAAATCAAAACTTAATGCAATAAAATTATAAACAAATTGCCACTAACACTATCATAATCAACTCGCCCTCTACCTTCCACTGGATCTTCATTAATTAAACTTGAATGCCCAGGAGCGGAGGTGGAATACGTCAAGTCTTCATCGCTGTAACTTTTAAGTCTGTTACTTTTAATATCCACGTGGCCACTTCTTGAATGAACATCAGATTTAGTTCTAATCCGGTGCGCTAAAGTGCTTTCTGTGCCACTTGATAAATGCCGCCGTAGCTTTTGTTCACTTGTTAAATTGGAAAATGTGGTTGTACGAGCAAAACGCTCATTAGAGGAATCAAGGTTGCTTTGATGGTTGTTTTCAGACGCTTCCTGTTGGATGTTTCTGTTGACAGTTACTACAGGAAATGCATTGTGTGCAGTGGTTTTTAGGATTCCAACAACTGAGTGAACTCTGGTGTGAGGATAAATATAGGACAGGCAGGACTCCATAATGTCTGAAGCTTTCAATCTGTGATAGACAAGAAAAAGATCACAGTCATGTAATGTTTCAAATTAAATTAATTTAAATTGAATCAAGAAAATCAGTTGGGCAACAACAAATTCAAACTTTTCAAGTTCGTGAAAGTCCAAGTTATGAGGATTAAAATTAATCATTATTTAGATTCCTTTTTTAATTTGTTTCACCGGTAAATTGAAGTCCAGTTGAACTTAATTTGCTCTTCTGAACTTGAACTTTAGGGCAACATTCCAAGACACTAAACTTCCCTGAATTTGTAGAATATCAAACATCTTAGTTTGATTTTCACTGTAGAATATGAAAAATTTATTTTTTATTATTTATCTATTATAATTTATTAATATTGATTTTGAATGTATGGATTTTTCCAAGACCGAACACCCGAATAATGACAACTTTCTATGGTACCTTACCTGTACATCTCCTGTGGTACGGCCCATTCAAGAAGAGGCACACTCTTTAATTTGATATGAATGTCATACAGTCCTTCATTAAACAAATCTCCTGTCCACTTGGCAACCTGCATAAAGAAAGACAAAGGTGATAACCTATTACGAGCCAAAATTATTCAGACTTTAGAGCAGTCCCACTAGCTAGCTGAACAACATATGATTGATGACATAATAAAAAAATTATTGTAAAAAAAAAAAGAATTCTTAAGTGTAAGGTAGCATATCCAAATTTCAGAAGGTAGAATTTCTGATGTTTTGGAAACAGTATTAGGTTATTGGTAAGATAATACCAAATCAAATCAGAAGGTCAGTTAGCATCATCAGACGTTTTTGAGTAACAGACTACTGATTGAAGTAATTGAACGCTTTGGAACGATACAAGTGAAAGCTGATAGTGTGAAAAAAAACAGCATGTTTTTATTTTGCTAAAATGATTAGTATCAAGTTACCGGTAGTAAAACTGAGAATCTTATCAGAAAGAGTTTCTGATTAATAATTGATTTTTGATGGAAACACTTCTAGCATATGAGTCAGGGTATTTAATAGTACATTACAAACCATGAGTGTGATCATGATTGGTAAGCCATAACTGATTTCATTGGTTGATTCTATAAGAATGACAGTCAAGCTGATGGTCATCCGCACAACTCCACCTAAGAACGATGCAGCTCCTATCAGAGCAAAGGTTCCATGATATGTGTGTTGGTATCCAAGCATCCTAAAACAAAATTGAATATGCCGTGAGATGTGTATTTTAAACACAATTACTAAGCATAAAGCCTTTATTCAAACATATATAGTACACTGTGTTCAAATAATGGCAGTAGTAACCTTGCTTTAGTGATTTTACTACTGGCTAGTGTAACAACAGAGTCAGCCCATGGGGAGCAGGGATGTTGCAGTGGTGAGAGAACTTGCCTCCCATCAATGCGGCTTGGGTTTGATTCCTGGACGTGCCATCAGTGGGTTCAGTTTGTTGTTGGTTCTTGTCCTTGCTCCGAGAGGTTTTTAACCATTTACTCTCACTGGTTTTCCCTCTCCTCAAAAACCAACATTTCCAAATTCAAATTCGATCTGGATTTATTTATTGTCAAACACTTTATTATGAGCCTCTGGCTCAGGAGATTATGCAAGCACTCCCCGTGTATTCTAAGACAAGTCGACTTTACTGTCAAGAAAGTAAGTTCTTGTGCTCACTTGCCTAAAACACAAGCCATCTGTCAATCAAATTGCTAAAAAAGTCAAACACAATCTAGTCACCTGACCAAGTCACAAGTTACAACAGTCAACAAGTGACTTTTTAATTTTTGTGTTGAAAAAAAATGTTACTGTTATTAACATAAAAATTAAATATAGAATTGACATAGAATAACAAAACAAATTTGACAAGCCAGCAAGCAAACTTAAAATTCTGTAAGGGTATTTTCTTTGAACCATATATTAAGTAGACCAGGTACTGTATTTATTTACACGTATTGCTTCAGTTTACTTTACCTGCACAATTCTCCAATAAACCTTCCATAAGCTGCACCACACAGCAAACAAGGTACAAACAGACCACTGGGTACACTGGCACCATACGTCCAACAAGCCAGAAAATAAAAACAGATGAAGAAGATCCCCAGTGATGTCAGACTAAAGGCACCTGTCAATCAATCAGTAGAAAGCCATGAAATTTAGTTAAGAAATGGTACACTTACAGAGAGGAAAGAGCATGACTAGATACTTTTGAACAACTAGAAAGTATGATAACCTCAAAAAATCTGCACCCTAAACTTTGCAACCCCGACAAAATGCCTGTACCCATGTGCAAGCCAGATGCTAAACTTCACTTTGATGGCTTCTAAGTTGAAGATGAAGAAGTAAGTAAAGGTACATGTATTTCTGACTTAAATGCTAGAAAATCTTAAATTTGATATGAACAGTGATCAAAATGAAAGTTGGAAATCTTCCAAGCTGGTTATTGGCTTCAGTGTAGCATAGACATCATACAGCACTGTCTTGGGTGAAGACAGTCAATCTAAAGTTTACAAAATGTTGTTACTAAAATGCATATGCCTTGTTAAATTATGTGAGGAAAAACACCAAGACCTTCCAGACTATAGTAGTTGTTATCAATGGTAGTTAATTGGATGCACTTACAATATCAAAAAACATATTTAATTTACCATCCAGGTGGAAGAGTTGCCTGATAGCTGATTCTTGAGAAGTGAAGAACAGAGTTGCCATATCATTGTACTGTCCATCTTGACAAAAGTAAGGTTTGGTGACATTGCCATTTGTACTGGTCTGCAAAGAAAACCTTTTAAGCCCCAATATGATCAACATGGATATTCTCCTAATATTGTTCTCCAGTCACAGTTTTATATCCAACAAGTTAGGAGAATTTGTTTGAACATCAAGACATTTGATCTAAATGTAGGTAATCATAATTAAATTCCTTTAATTCTTCTAATCTTTTATGTTTGATCAAGTTGGGGTGTCTGGAGTCACTATTGGGGCTTAAGCGTTTCACTCACTTCGCACAAGAAAATGGAACCGTTGACAAGAAAAAGTCTTAAGTCTGAAGTTAGCAATCAACCCACAGTATTTATTACATTACTTTAAGAGACAAACAAAATGAATTGAAGTCCACCAATCATATGCAACCCTTACCCATGAGCACAATCCTTTGAATTTTGTTAATGAACTAAACCTGTGTGTTTGAAAGCAGAGAACTCCAGTTGCCTGTTGATACCAGCCGATAGTTTATTTTTTGAAGTGTTTCCATGTTACTACAAGGCACAGTAATGATCATGTAATAACTTACAGTACATATTTCTAATCAGTAACAGTTTTGACAGTAGCAAAAAGTTGTTTTCAGATGCTATGCAGCCATTTTACAGTCAGTTTTTATCATTTGATTTCCATAATAACATTTCCTACAACGGTAACATTTGTATTTGTAAATAAAATTAGTGGATAAGTTATAACAACATTTGATACAAAATTCTTGGCAAAAAGTAAACATTTATTAATAAGTAACTACTGACAAATTAAAATAATTGGCCTTACCGTGGGAAGTGTCTTACAACGTGCCAGATAGATTGGACCAAAGAATGCAACTGATGTTGTAATACAGCCCACTAGGAGAGCCTCAAGGACCCTATAAAATAAATGCAAACAGAACACAACCTTATGATACTAGTTGATAACTGCAGTTTTAACAACTTACAGCAAATTTATATTCGTACTGCATAAAACATTCCAATCATTGCTCTATCTCTTACCTCACATATTTAGCTCTTGCATTGATGTGCAAGATACGATAAACCGTGAGATGTTTGTTGAGTTGATTGAACCAAGCTCCCAGAAGACCACCAACAAACCCCATGGCGATGAAGATCAGAACGTCTTGTATGTTCCATAAATTGCACTTTTCTGTTGCTTCACTGCACTATAAGGAAATAAAATATTCATAACAACATCTTATAAGTAGTTACTTTCTGGTAGTTAGACAGCCCCTGCCATCACTTTGAAGAGACTCCCATGCCTTTGATTAGCATATTACAGCTGCAGGTTTTGCCAAATACAACACATGCCTCTTCATCAGTTTCTTCTGAATCAGTTAATCCTTGTTAATTACTTATCAATAATGGATTCTTAGTGGAATTCTTTCATTTAAAGGAGAAAACAAGAGCTCATGTCCTATTAAACATAATTGACAGGTTCTACCACAAAAATGAGCACTTTGTTAATATACTGTAAAACAAACCTCCCCATATATATCCTATAGAATTTTTCTTCAAATGATGACTGAAGCAGAGAAAAAAATGGAGCTGTGTACAATGTTTTGATAGAAAATCTACTCACACTAAACACTCCAAAGTTGAGCAAGCCCGGCTGATTAAATGACCCCCATCCATAACCAAGTATACCAGACAAACAAAAGTTCAGCGTGAAGGTGGACGCCATTGAACAAAAGAACTGGATAAAAGAAAAAAATTAAGGGTCAGTGTACAATTGTGTTATAAAAAAATCAGAATAAATTATAAAACATGAAATTCTGTAATTTTAATTCTTATAATTATTGGTAACATGTAATATCCTGTCTTTGTATCGTGTAAATACCATTCTCTTGATATTCCTTTGTGGATCTAGCAAGTACATGATACAAATTGGATTCCTACATTAAATATTGTAATAGTTGTACCTGCGTGTCTTCCCTATGACAAAAGTTCCCATAAATTAATGAAACCAACTGAATACAACAAATGAAGACTTTAAAAAAAGCTCACACTTCTCCAAGTTAGTTCTTGGTTCCAGAAGGAACTTCCCTCCTCCAAACTAAACAGCACTCCTCCAATGGGAGCACCAAAGGCCGCTGGAAAAAAAAGAATGGAAATAATGAGTAATTATAATGAATAGAATGATGTAGCAAATAAATACGAACAGTTGGATGTGATTACTGGTAAGAATAAATATAGAAGAGACTTCTACCATACCTGCGACCCCAGCTGCTGCTCCACCAGACACAAAATCTCTCTTTTCTCTGATTAAAAGACAAATGAAAAACATTTAAGGATGGTGCCTCCTAATATAGACTGAGGTATTGTTGCACAGTTAAAGTGTTGATGGCCTCCCTTGCAGACGACCTTTTGGTTCATCACACAATCTTGACGTCTTGTTGGGGAGGAAAGATTGAGTGACGGCCAAAAGAGCATCTGTGAGGGAGGCTACACAGTTAATGACTGAGCAGGAAAAGCAGTCAGACCTTAGCAAGGGATATTCAAATCCAAAAAGAATTGGGAGTAACCAAGCACTTTCCACAGATAATTAAACATTAAGCAACAGTAATTAATCAAGCGTTAATATAAAAATGCATTTTTTTTTCCAAATTCAAGCTTATTTGTTTCTGAAAAATGTGTGGTACCCCCAATTTTCTTTTTGGATTCCCATAAGACTGACCTAGATCCCCACATTGTCATAATCTAAGCAAAAATTTATATCTTTGGTTTGATTTAGTAGTCACCAATATTAAGAAACCTGTCAGGTTCTTTGGATCATCCCAAGATGCGCAGAACTTAATGTAATGTAGCAAAAGGTCTGGCAGTGAAACTGGACTGTCCAGATGTAAGATAATGATTATCATTAATTAAAATAATATTTAAAAATTTCCAAGTTATAACTAATAATGAACTTGGAAATCTTTTATAATAAATGCAGTGTATTCTAGAAAGTGACACAGGCATACTCGGAAAAAAGAAATCCGAGTGCTCCTATCAGGAGTCGAACCTAAGACCTTCTGATTACTTGTTTGGATGCTCTACCACTGAGCTACGGGAGACTCGTGGGAGCTAAGGCCATTAAACTAGGTTCATGGGACAAACATCCTGCATACTGCTACGATTTGAATGTCGAACGTGTGGTATATGAAAGAAATGTGATGGTATATTTCCAGCCTGGTGAATGAATGAGAATGATGATTATTCTAGAAAGTGACACAGGCATACTTGGAAAAAAGAAATTCAAGTGCTCCTATCAGGAGTCAAACCTAAGACCTTCCGATTACTAGCTCGGATGCTCTACCACTGAGCTACAGGAGACTCGTGGGAGCTAAGGCCATTAAACTAGGTTCATGGGACAAACATCCTGCATACTGCTAGGATTTGAACTAGTAATCGGAAGGTCTTAGGTTCGACTCCTGATAGGAGCACTCGGATTTCTTTTTTCCGAGTATGCCTGCGTCACTTTCTAGAATAATCATTCTCATTCATTCACCAGGCTGGAAATATACCATCACATTTCTTTCAAATACAGTGTAGTTATTTACAATGACATTGTACACTCAGTTACATGCTATTTTCAATTCTATAAACATTAATTTTAATTTAAAAGATTTTCAGAAAAGGAGTTTTTTACCTGTCAGTTCGAAAGTAAGGAAAGTTAAACTTGATTTTTTTAAATGCAATACTTTGAAACTGTAAGAAGAAAACACACAACTCATACAGTCAAACCTTACTATGAAAATAAAATTCTGAATCTTAATAGATTTGATTTATTTTTCCTGTCAGTATTTGAACTCAAAATTGAAAATCTGATGTGCTAACTATTCCTCTATGCCTCCATATATTGACTAATGTGAATTTAATATCTAACATTCCATTTATTGGCAGGGATGGAAAATTGCATTTTGGGAGCTCTAGAGAGGGTGTCAGACTGCATATTTATAGGCATGGGATAGGGTGCTTATTTATTCCTTTTTTACATATCAGGAACAACAAAAAAACACCTAGACTCTGATACAACTTCAGAATACTGTAGTCCTTCATATATACACATAGCTTCAATTTTTGACCATGTTAATTTTTATTTAATGGTGATCTCAAATGGGGACTTCTGCAGGGCACTTTATATGAATGGTAGGAGAACACTAATATTATTAAAACTGAATTGAGTTTATAGAATACCTGAGGTATTCCCGCTCCTATAATTGCACCACTGTGAATCATTGGACCTTCTTTACCAACAAATAATCCTAAGGTGATCAAGAGAAAATGTGATGAATATTTATTTAATATTGATCTCCTCTCAAACAAAAAACCCTCCTACAATCAGCAAGAGATAGGATATTTTAATTAGCACTTGATGTGGAGCAAAAAAAGTAATCATAAATGATGGATCAGAGAACTAACTCTCAGCTGAGACTATGTTAAAGTGAACCCATTAATTTCTGATTACATGTTAGCCCTCGTAGAGAAATGGTAGAAATAATGATGACAAGAGGCAAAGAAAACATCTTGGACCTCATTGGGAATCAAACCCACGACCTCTGGATTTGATCAACCATAGCTCTACCAATTGAGCTCCGATGCCTGGCAGATCAACGGGAATCAAACCAATTGACCACCAGATTTGGTCAACCATAGCCCTACCAACTGAACTATGAAGCCAGTGAGTTGAGTGGCCTTCTGACAATTATGATTGTCAGTCGAGTATACTGATACTTAATATGTTTTATAATTATTATTAAAAAGGATAAAATTTATACAGCTGCACAATTCTCACCTCCAGCAACACTAAAAAGCACACCAACTGCTTTGCATGCCAATGTTTTGAATCTCACCACATGAGGTACCTTACAAAGTAAATTAAAAACATAATGTCTTGTTAGTTTTCATGCTTTAAATCAGCTCCCATGATTTGTTGACCCATGGTTTGGCTAGAATGTTCGACAGCTGCAAGGACTTTACACAGTTATTTATTGTTATGACCTACATAGGATCATCACAGGATACCAGGGCCAAGCTGCGCAAAGCACGGTTAGCATTAATCCTAAGTTCACTTTGTGAACAAAACCAATTAGTTGCCAACCTGGCCCCAATTGTTCAAAGAACAGATAACTCTATCCTGGGGATAAATCGCTATCTAGTGGGTAAAATGTACTCCAACCATTTACATTTTATCTGCTGGATAAAGTGATCTGCTCTTTGAACAACTGGTGTACACCTGGAAGATTAGTGGGGAGCGGGGGAGGGGTAGTGGATAGGATTTGACTTGATTTGATCCACTTTCTGGTTTTAGAAAGGGGATTTAGTTTTGTTAAAAAACAAATTCTTCAAAGCAGTCGAATTACCCTTCATGTATGTCTGCCTGCCCCCTACCCCCACCCGGGAAAATTGCCCTTGGGACACAAAAACACCTGCCCACCCTCAAGTCCAACAAATTGTCCTACATCTGCTTGGGAACAACTCCCCCTGCCCACCCCCCACCACCTCCCCTTCACTTTGGGCTTTTCATTCATTGACAGGTGGATAATGTCAATTAACTGCTACATATTCATTAGTCAGGTTAATTAGCACCAACCTTAACACCATTTAAGTAGCATTTGATTTCAGGAATTCCACTCCCAGCTGCTATTGGCTAATGGAAGAAAAATCATCATACATTGAACAATAATTTTTAAAACAGTCGAAAAAGCAGCACGCTGGCAACAAGCTTTCAACACTTTTCAGTTTATAAAACATGTTTTGGCATTTGTAAATCCTGTTGTCAGTTGTAAAACTGCCCTTATTACCTAATGAAGGTGTCAATTAATTATTAACATTAAATACTTACATGGCAGTTACAAATGCGTAAATAAATTACTAACAAAATAAAAGAAGTGTTACAGCGTATGTTACAACAATGATAGATTAACATGTTTAACTTGTTGGTTAAGGATTGGTTTAAGTTCCTATAAGTTTGATATTCAAGGCTTCCTTTTAGTTAGTTACGCGGGATGCCCTGAAGGGGCATATGGTACCATGTCTAAAAACGGGTCGATTTTTTTTTTCGCAGTAGTAGCTACAAATCTGTACATTAATTTATTGATTAAACTCTCCCCTCTCCTACTTGGGATGTATTGTTCTTATTGTCTTCAACAAAAGCAAGCCAGTCAAAATCCTTTTTTGTCGCTTATATCATGAGGGAGTGGATCCACTCACCCCTACTTGTGTGGCGTCAAAGCATCATTTGATTTATTTATCAAAACCGGATTAAATTTGGCGCCATATTGTTAACATGTTGTGGACTCAAGTGTGCCATTTTCAAACGAAAATTTCACCATTTTGAAGCGGTGAATCGAAAGAATAACTTCTAAGAAGCACTCAACATTTAGAACGGTGGAAATTGGTGAGTTCCTGGCGAAGGAATCGTGCTTTGTTTGACAGTCTTAGACCACGATGCGAGACTGAAAAGAGGTCATTGAGAAGCTTACGTTATCGTAATGGAATTTCAGAAATTTCCGGTGAAACCCTGAGTCGCGTAACAAAGGGAAACAACGTAACGCGATCGTCGTGACTCAAACTATTCCATTAGCAAGGATAGTTTTATAAATCTGCGAAGCATACAGTTGGAATAAATGCATCTTGCGTAAATGCCAGTATAGGCATCTTGTTTCAGTTGAAAGTTAGTGGAGGCAGAGTCTATTAACTGTTACAGAAAAACAATCCAATGAGCATTTTATTGCCAGCATGAACAATAACCTTATTAATTTTATGTTATGTTTCGTATACTTAATACAAACTATGTGAGCCACACTCAGTAGTCAGCTACTCAAAACAAAAACATTCATTTAAATAGATATCTGTACTAACATTATACTACTGTCATAAAATAAATTGCTAGTCCGAAAACTTACCTCAATAGCACACAGGATGCCAGCTAGAAGACAGAACGCGCCATTAAATGCCATTAAAATTAAAAGAGTTACAGCTAAACAGCCACTGGGGGTACACTCCTTAAGAGCTGATGCAAGTTAAGGATTATATCAAAAACCTATAACTTACAATAATTCACAATACTCTCCTAGTAGGTTAATTAACTAACAAAAATAAATAATTACTGTAAAGGAAATCTTCACCAAGACGACAAATAAGAATGAAGTGTACAGTGTAAGTATGTACAGTGTGCAATACTGTTCCATTAATATTGTTATAATCATTACGTCGCTATCAAACTGAAGATTTTTTCTCAAGTCACTTAACATTGCCATAAATTTGATATTCTTGCCATTACTTTAAAAAATATTAAGAACTGATAAATTACTGGGAGTGAAGACTAACGAAATCCCCAGGGATAACATTATACAGCTAACCAATGAACAAAACAGAATCACACATATTGATTAGAAAAATATATTATTATTATTAGACAGTATCAAGCGTTAATTTAAAAGATACACTTGCTGACAGTATCAAATTTCCACTTTGTTAATTGTGTCACAAAGTAATCAATAAAAACAGCAACCTGCAAAAAATTAATAATTATTGGTCAATATAAATCAATAACTTGATTTCCCTTAACTCAATTTAAATTATTATTATTGAGTTAAGGGACATCACTTCAAAAGAAGACCTAGTAGCAGGTTGCTACATTTATGTACGTACTGATCCCAAATGTTTGTTGAAATGGCCTTTTTTTTAAGATTTTGTGCATTAAATGTACATCAAAAAGTATTTTGTTTTTTTCCTAAAGGCTGATTAAAGCAGAGACAAAATTCCTGGATAGTAAATCAGCCTAGGAAAATAAATTTAAACAATACTAGGGTTTAGAGCAAACTCTGCAGTACAGGCCAAAACTGCACATAGCCAAACACATAAGGTGTAAGGGAGTTAGCTTATGAAGAAACTGTGGTGCTGCATTGGAGTGGGGGGGGGGGGGGGGGAGGGGGGACGAATGTTTGCTTTTATAAAATGAGTCAATAAGGTAATTTAGCAACTGAAGGGCTCGGTGGAAAAAGGGCGTAAGTGACAATTTCACCTTAAAAGTTCAAATCTCTCTAAAAAACGTTCTACTTTGGCCTACTGATCTGTTAACTTGTTAGAAAGTTTTGTTGCGTATTAAACACATCTTATTAGCGGCAACATTCCTTGACGTTTCTTGGCATGCGATTGAGTTTCCAGGCTGGCCTATCTCGCTCGTTTTGAAAACATTTCACAGTTGTACAATCATGGACAAAACTCCTTGAGAAAACCAAACACAAACAGCACAAAAACCTTTTGCTTAATTCTACCACAGTTACTTCTCCTACCCACCCCCTCCCCCTAAGCAATGACAACCGAACACAGACCGCTAAAACTCCAATCACTTTTTGTTTCTCCCTTTTTTATTCTACCACCGTTACTTTTTCCTCCTTCCCCCTCCCCCTTATGTAATGTTGATGTGGGAATTGCTGCTTGCCAGGATACTGTACACTGTTCTTGACCCAGAAAACAACATTGAGTGCGGGGAGGGGGGGGGGGGAATTTGGTCTTTTGCACGTTTACCAGTGAACGTGCTTGGAAGGGTAATTTTCTCTGGGTTTTGTCCACGTCAGACTCGTCGTTTTCCAAATTTCCGGTAACCTAAATGTTTCCACTTGCCATGGGCCATGTTTAGTCGCACCAGTCGTCGTTTCATAAGTAACGTTTGTAATGACATCATCGTTTTACAGTCGAACCAGGTCAAGCGTACCCCCCTAGATTCTATTAATGAATCTGTTATTTTAAAATTGAACCCGTTAGTCGTTTCAAGTATTCAAATCAAAATTAGATTTCTGATTGGATTATACGAACAATGCATGAAACCAGAAAACCAGAAAACCAGAAAGCCCACGGGAAAAACCCCTCTCAATATATTCAGGGCGGCAATTCTTGATTTATATAACAGTGGATTTTCTAAAAAGCAGATTTCTCGTGATTTACAGCAGTCAATGCATACTGTCAGGAAGAAAATTTGCCATTTTAAACCGGGCACGGTGTAAGTTGGTCCTGTCGCGTAAGTTTAAACTCACTAATGATCACTAAATGGACATTTTACGTTTGTACACTTGCGTTTTTTCCCGTTAGTTATTGAAAAACAAAAATGAAAAAGGACTGAAAGTGTTTTATCATAATAAACAGTTCTCTTTTTTAGGTATATGCAAATTAAATTTAGCGAAAAGTATGCGAAGTCACAGTGAAAGATGTTCATTTCAGTTGACCTTCGACAATGGACCACAATAAGTCACAATGGAAGCACATGTGTTGCGCTATTCGTTGCGGTATAATGGACAGTCTGGTGAAATAATAATATATACCAAACTTTTTCATGCTACAAGGTGGGTAATGCTATGCATGAAAGATAAATTGGAATTTTTCAACCCGACTCATTTGCAAGCGCTTGACTTTGTGCATGTGCTCTTGCCATGACCAAATTTGCATAACGAATTATGTTTCAACAACATGCAGGAACAGTTTGAACGAACGAGCTGTTTCAAATGTACTGTAGTTGGAATTTTACAGGCTATTGCTTTTACTGTTAGCGCGGATCTATGTTCTACGAATTTTAATTTGAACATTGATCCGCGCTAACAATGAATAAATGAATGCATTCTTTGAAACGACTAATGGGTTCAATTTTCAAATAATCGATCCATTAATAGAGTCTAGGGGGGTACGCTTGACCTGGTTCGACTGTAATTCGTGGGTTGTAACAAGCCCAAAATAGATCAAGGCGGTCGTGATAAACAACTTACGTATCGTACTGGCCAGTTGGTTTCGCTTTTGTTCAGTGAAGTTTGTAAACACACAACATCTATGGGTCTTTGGAAAAGTTATGAAAGTGACAAATGCATTTCAGAGGAACCGGTCGAAACATTGTCCGATGAATCCCTCCTTGATAGTGATGACTGTGCATTGGCGATTTATTCATTTCAATTATCAAAACCCGCGCGGGAGCATCAAACACAAATCCCGCCATGTGTAAGCTGTTTTGCAAGCCTTTGTTGTGGCGTGCCAGGCTTGAAATAAATTTGGTACATGTAATGATTAACTTGACAATTTCAAGGCAACGATTCAATAAAACAACGATTAACATACATACATGTGGCCTTAACAACCCCAATTTCTGTCAATTCACACTTATTTGTGCATACAGACTTTTTATTGTGTCAGAAACAGAGTTCCATATTTGAATACAAAACTTTCTAACAATATAACAGAACAGTAGGCCAAAGTAGACCGTTTTTTGGATAAATTTGAATTCTAAAGGTAGAATCATCACTTACGCCCTTTTTTCATGGAGGCCTTCAACTGTAAAGAGATTCAAGAGCTGACATTTTGAGCGTAAGCCCTTTGCTTGGATTTGCTCTGATGAGTGGCTAAGACTTGAAATATTAACTCTGGAATCTCTCTATGGTGGCCAAATCAACCCAACTGATAAAACCAATAACATTGTTAAAAGTAAAAGTTTGGAGCAACTCTTCAATTGGCTCATAATAATCATTGGCTGTGTTAAGCTTAGTTAATGATAAAAATGTTACTTACCAGTCCTGTCAAGATCCCAATGGCACCAGTAACCACCCATCGTACAACTTCCTGCCCCCATAGTGACTAGTAACAGAGAACAGAAAAAAATTAAAGATGAAGAGTCTTTACATAAATTACATAGTTACATGTATTGTCCATCTGTTAATTGAAAAATGTACATAGTTGCCAGAGGGTAATTTTGTCATTCAGAACCAATGTTGAAATGTGAGCGGAGGAAGTGCTGAGCAGAATTATGGTAATTCCCACATTATATTACATGTGCATCATATCATTTTGCATACCTTGAAGGAAACAGTTTGGGATGTACCATTAAAACAATCATATAACATCCAAGTTCCAATGGGGACAGTCCAGAGCCTGGGAATGCCACCTCCCCTACCCCCTTCACACGGGCTCAGGACTCACGAACTAAAAAATTTTAAGGAGGTTAGTTTCTAAACTGTGGTGCTATATTGGTGGGGGAGTGGAAAAGAATATTTGGCTTGTCAACTGAGTTCAAAACTAATTTGACCACTGTAAAGAGATTCTAGTACTGATGTCTTGAGTGCTAGTCCTTTGCCAAATAGCCTCAAGCTAAATAGGCATTAATATACTCCTTAACGATCCTGAACGATGTTACAGATCTTAACTAAACAGGATATTAAAGGATCCTATGCTGTTGTAGGCAAGGATCCTTTAAATCCCATTAGGATCTCATTATAATCAAATATTTCAATCAGTGATAATGCATTACATGTATTTTTGAAACTTTTACCCTCTTATCTCTTGATGCAAGCATTTTTGAAAATGGTTTGTTGTAGCAGACATCATAATCAAGGCTCTGTTGAAGAAATAAAACATATTTTTATATTTAATATGATTTTCTCATAAAAAATCTAAGGCTGCCTAAGGTAAGTAGGATATTATTACTATTGAAGTGTAAATTTCATTTTGATTATTTTGAATTTTTTCAAATTACTGTTATTTTCATCTAGCTGTTAAGGATTTTCAAACAGAGCAATGTCAAGTTCTGTCATTTTTTCTTTTTAAGACAAGACAAGGGTGGCTTGATAGAGAATAAGAAGTCTAAGAACAAACTCTGTTATTACAGGGGGGGAGGGCTGGGTATTAGAGGTTAGAGATGGGGCTTATCACCTGACTTCCAAAAGGGGGATGCATTAGAAAGGTGAGAGACATAACAGAGCTTTTATCATAATGGTATTCTGGAATAATGACAAAAATTTAATCAAACTGGTTTGAAAATTTTTGAAACCAAATAAAATTTAACTCACAACATACAGTACATGTATTTACATTCTTTTAAACATTTTTATTTGGGCAAGACCCAGGCCAGACGGGTGCAAATCATGTGCAATTATAGCCCTTGCTAATTGCGGTAATTGGTGGTATTGCGGCTATGGAATCCTCGATTATAATTCTGAACTCTTTTAATGGAAACTTCCACTACTCTAATCCTGCTTCGTGATAACAACCCAGTGCGCATGCCCGTAACGCAATATAAGACACTACATCTCTCCCTTCCTCCAAGAATGAGAAGGGTAAATGTCACTATGAAAATGTCACTACACACGAAAACAAAAACAAAACTCAACATATCGTTTCCTTAGACTATCTGTCCAAATAATGTCCGAGTTGCATAGTCCTTGAAAATGTTCAGGCAAATGTTCAAGTTACATAGTTCTTGAAATGTTCCAAGCAAATGTTCAAGTCACATAGTCCTTGAAATGTTCAGGCACTCTTCTTGTTCTCTCCGATCTGCGAAGTGCAGGGGGTGCTTCTGGTTCATCCTCAACTGCTTCATCTGCTTCATGATATCCTTCAGCTACATCAGCTGCTTCAGCTGTCTCAATGCTGGGTGTAAATATTTCTTCCTCGTCACTTGGAATGAGTTGTACTGGTACGCTGGAAGGCAGCTTTTTGAAGAATGACGCATTTCTGGTTACAGTGCGTTCTGCGTTTTGGGCCGTAATCATGCTTCCTTTCTTGTCTTTTATCTCAAGTGGCTCAGGTTTAAATGGTGTGGACATCTTGTTCTGCTTGGGCTGTTTTAGCAATACTTTGTCACCAACACTTAGGTCTGTGTTTTTGGCATGGCTGCATCTATCCGCATATTCTTTCATCTCTGTCTTTCTTTTGGCATCGGTTTGTCTAACCTCTTGAGGTGCCAGATTGTGTTGTATCTGAGGTAGTGTGGACTTGAGTTTTCGTCCATTCAACAATTCAGATGGAGACTTTCCTGTGGTGCTGTGGGGGGTTGCCCTGTACTGTCGAAGAAAGGTGAACAGCTCTTGCCTCCAGTTCTTGCCTTCTATGACGGCTGTCCTAATTGCCTTCTCTAGTGTTCTCATCAGTCTCTCTGCCTCCCCATTTGCTCTGGGCCACATAGGAGTTATTCTGCGATGAGTGAAACCAAGGTGAGTGGCAAACTTTTGGAAATCTTCGCTGTTGAAAGGTGGACCATTGTCAGTTCTTACTACGTTGGGAATTCCTTGTCTAGCAAAGATACTGTCAAGGTGTGGAATTACTGCTTTTGCCGATGTTGACCTCAGGATCTCAACTTCTGGATATCTGCTGAAGTCATCAGTCACGACTAGCAAGTAGTCTCCATTTGGAAAAGGACCACAGAAATCCATGGATAGCTCTTGCCACGGACCTTGTGGTAGTGGGGACATTTGTAGAGGCTCAGAAACCGGCTTTGTATTATGGTTTGCAGCTTGACATGGTAGACACTCTCTCACCATTTCTTCTACCATTTTATCTATCCCTGGAAACCAGACTGAATCTCGCAGAAAACGCTTCGTCTTGACGATGCCTTGATGTCCACTGTGGGCTAACATAATCACTCGCTGTCGTAATCTTCCAGGAACTACTATGCGGGTTCCTCTCAGAATTACACCATTTGACACTGACAGCTCCTGTTTGATCTGTTGGTACTGACCGACATCCTTTCCGACTTCGTGCCACTTTTGAGTTGTAATCACCCTTGCCAGGTTCTGCAATGTTTCATCTGTTGCTGTCGCATCTTTGATTTCTTGAAGGGTAACGGCAGATGCCATAGCATTAGTGATCACAAAGTTGACATAGGTATCAACTCTCGATACATGACGGGGGGTCTGTGACTGCTTGGGATCAGGATGACGACTCATGTAATCGGCTGGGTTGTCTGCTCCTGGCTTGTAAACAACTGCAGTTTCATATGGCTGTAGGCGCAGCTGTAGTCTTTCAAGTCTTGCAGTTGCCTTGCAGGTGGGGTTGTTGAAAATTGTTTCTAATGGCTTGTGATCTGTGATGACGCGAAAGGATGATCCATACAGGTACAGGTGAAAGTGTTCAACTCCCCAGATCACTGCCAGGGCCTCTCTTTCGGTTTGACTGTAACGGCTTTCGCAATCAGTGAGTGAGCGACTTGCATAAGCTATAATGTTCATTCCTCCATCTGCTGTTAATTGTGTGAGAATTGCTCCCAGTCCAACAGGGCTGGCATCAACGATCAGCTCTGTTTCCAACGAGGGGTTGAAGTACTTCATGACTTCTGGAGTTGCCATGCGAGACTTAAGACAAACAAATGCATGTTGTTCTTCTGGGCCCCACACCCATTTGGCATTTTTGTGTGTGAGTTGACGGATTGGAGCGGAAATGGATGCAAAGTCCTTGATGAAGCGTGCAAGGTACTGAGCCAAACCAAGAAAACTGCGTGCCTCAGTTGCATTCTTGGGAGCACTGGCATTGATGAGGGATGAAATTTTCTTGTCGTCTGCACTGATGCCGTCTGCAGAGAAGTGATGGCCAAAGAAGTCAATGGATGATTGGTTGAACAGACACTTGTTAGGGTTCGCAGTTAGATTGTTTTCTCTCATTCTCTGAAGAACAGCTCGTAGAGCCTTGTCATGATCAACTTGGTTCTTGCCAAACACTATTATGTCGTCAGATATGTTTCTTGCACCTTCGACTCCCTGCAATACCTCTTCTATAGACTTCTGAAATATTTCAGCTGCTGAGTTGACTCCAAAGGTGAGTCGCTTGTATCGAAATAAACCAATGTGCGTGGCAAAAGTAGTAATGCCTCGAGCATTTTCTTCCAGCTCAAGTTGGTGATAGCCTTGGTTTAAGTCTATCTTGCTGAACACAGTGGATCCATTCAGATCAACGATTAGGTCTTCTACAGTAGGTACTGGGTGTCGTTCCCGTTCTATAGCCTGATTGGCCGCTCTCATATCGACGCATATGCGTATTCCTGTCTTCTTTGGAACTACCACTATCGGGGACACCCAAGGAGTCGGTCCTTCAGCTCGTTCTATTATGTCAAGTTCCTCTAGATTCTTGAGCTCGGTCTCGACTTGTTCGCGAACGTGAAATGGTAGTCTACGGAACCTCTGAGCAAGTGGTCTTGCACTACTATTGACATGTAATTTCGCAGCTTTATCTTTCATCTTCCCCAGCCCCTCAAAGCAATCTTTGTATTCTTCCAAGATGTCATCCACCTGGGGTGCTGATACACTGTTTACTATGCGCAGCAGTCCAAGATCGGTTGCCGTCTCATAGCCTATCAGGTTTCCATCCTGTCCGTCAACGACACAGAATTGTGCGACCTTGAATTTGTTGGTCACTCCCGACTTGATGTTGGCTTCGAATGTTCCAACGACTGGCAAAGGCTCGGAAGATCTGTAGCCATAGATCTTCTTTAAAGTAGGTGAAATGTGAATATTCTCCATCTGATTGAAAGTATTCGTGTCAATAACATTCACTCCCGCTCCTGAGTCGATTAGACATTTCACTGTCTTTTCTCCAATGATAACTTCAGTTAATGGTTGTGCCTTGTCACGCACGGAGTGGAGAGTGATACGGTAGGTGTATTCTTCATCAGTGGACTCATCACTATCTCCTTCACCCACTGTGTTGACTTTCTTGCCAGTTAATCTACTTCTGCACACCGTAGCGAAATGACCCTTTTTGTGACAGTGCTTGCACGTTTCTTTAAGGGCTGGACAAGGTCGCCCTTTATGAGGGTAGTGTTCGCCACATCTGTAGCATTTCTTGTTTTCGGACGTTCGCTTTTCTGTCGTGACTGGCGATACTTTGGCTAACTTTTCGTGCTCCTCGATACCTTTCGCTTGCTTGTCAGACATTTCTAGACCCCGGCCATAGGCAAGTAAGTCTTTGAGATTCATATCTTCTCGTAGAGCTCTTCGCCGTAGTCGTGAAGATGAACAAGAGACGACTATGTGTGATTTGATTTCTTCGTCTTCATTGGCAAACTCACAGGTTTGAGCCAGGCGTCTGAGCCGTGTGCAGTAGGAATCTAGCAATTCGCCAGGATTCTGGGTAGCATTTCTGAACATGTAAATTTCGTACGTCTTGTTTACTTTGGGCTGGAAGTAAGCATTCAAAGCGGTTACGGCTTTGTCGTATTCTTTCTCTTCGCCCTGGTCTGGAAGTGTTTCGAAAATGTCGGCGACTTCCTCACCAGCAGAGTATAGTAGCAGCGCTCTCTTACGTGTCGGATCTTTCACCTCATGAGCAGCGAGATACATTTCAAAACGCTTCAACCATTTTTTCCAACGCGGACCGACTGACGCGTCGTCTTCATGTACGGAGAATGGAGGAAATGGAGGTAAAATATTCGCCATTTCTCTTCGGCAGTTGTGTAATCGTTCGGTGTAATCTTGTGATGCAATTTTCCGGGGAATCTTCCGTGGCGAGTGTATATTATCGTTCAACTGAGTCGAGAAGTCTGGATTTTCACCTCAAAACAGTTTCAAGATGGCGGCCAGCGCACGTGGTGGTGAGAAGAATGTTGTTTTTCCCATTGCTTATCCGATGTAGTTGTTTTGAAATGACTGTAAATTGAGTTGTAGTTGTAGATGAGCTCGTTTGGGATATCCTCGTCGCCAGTTATGGAATCCTCGATTATAATTCTGAACTCTTTTAATGGAAACTTCCACTACTCTAATCCTGCTTCGTGATAACAACCCAGTGCGCATGCCCGTAACGCAATATAAGACACTACAGCGGCAATAATATGATCCAATGCAGGTTATAGTTTCCACTATATGCAAATTAATGCAGATATCATACCTCATAGTCTTTGCTTGGAAGTTTAGACTTTGCGTGTCCATCACTATTGAGGTCTATCTGCTGAATAGAAAGTGAATTTTTGGGAACTGCCCTGAATTCCAATAAATTCATTTATCTATATATATAATAGTGTGGCTGTTTGAAAAAAAAAACTGAAACCATTATTACTAAAACTGAAATACATCCTTTTCACCGAAAACCATTGGTTGGGTTCCCTCATTAAATATCACCATCATCATCATCATCATCATCATCTCAAATCAGATTTCAGATCTCCTCTATAATCATCTGAAATCTGAAATCTGCAGATTTCAAATCTTCAGAGGTTGGGATCTCTGTTGTTGTATCAACCTCAAACCTCAAATAGACCTTTGTCACTTGGCAGCCATGTTGAGTCTCAGGAGATTAAAAAGCTTTGTTTTTGCACGGCAAGCCTCGCACTGAATTCACGTCTGGACGAGGCTTGCCATGCAAAACTAAAGCTTTTTATTCTTCTGAGACTCGACATGGTCCCGCATGGCAAAGGCTTATTAAGTAAATGGTTCAAGGTTCATTTTAACTTGGGTATGACAAGCTAGTGACCCCCCCCCCCCCCCCCCCCGTGGGAATGTACTCCTTTATAGGTGGTTTGCATTGCCGCCATGTTGGTGTACAAAACAAAAGACAATTTGCTCACGTAGTTTGCATAAAAATGGAAGTTAACTCCCAGAGGAGAAAAATCTTATTGTTCCTGTCCACCAACATGGCCACCGTGACATCACATGCAAACCATCAATATAAGCTATACCAGTACAGTATGTGCAGCCCCAAATGGTTAATTTTGGAGCCATTTTGGTCGAAAATGGATATATATTATAGATTTTAGTCCAGATGTTAGTCTGAAAATGGGTGTGGATTCTAGAGATCAGGTCTGAAAATGCCTATGAATTTTAATTAAAGGCTAGATCTGAAAAGGAGTACTTTTTTGGTCTGAAAAAGGGTCAGGGTTTGGACCCCACCAAAAATTACGTGGAGTTCCCCTCATCGGTTTCCTTCCACAAAAATTCACAATTTGTATCACAGAAGCGATCTTACGTCAAAAGCTTTCTTTTCTTCTTATATTTTCGTGGCTGCCGTTTCCTTCACCCCGAGAGAAGCAAAACGGGAGCGACGAAACTGCGCTTAGGGGAAGCTCAGCTCACAGGAAGAAAACAAAAACCACAAAGGGAATCGAAACCGCTGCTAGCATGGCAGAAATTCACAACTCACCAATTCCTGCGAGTGATCGATTCTTTGTCCCGTTTCCATTGCACCCAATAAAACAACCTGTTGACGGCAACTAATGAGAGCTTCTCTAGAGTTTTGCGATGTTTGTGAAGCTCAGACAACGCTTTTTCATGGTGTGTTTCCTACACCATTCGAACCTAACATGGACAGGGCGAACAAAGTCAGCGAGTAGACTGGGTGCGAATGGCGCCAAAGGAAGCGGCGGGGTTACAGAGTTCCTCTCGACAAAGATCGATAAGGATTATATTTTATCGAAACTCGATCGGAATCGATCGTTCAGTACATAGACAAGACCCCTATGCGCATTCACGCGGGATGAGCTGGTGTATCTTTAGCACTAAAAAGCGGACACCCTCTGGACCCTTCCAAGTGTCCGCTTAATACATGTTGTCCACTGAAAACAGTTTCCTTAAGAATTCGTCTTCAAAGGGTCATGTTAATTCCTCAGTATTAAAATTAAGGCCTTGAAATCAATAAAGATATCAAATCAGTTTATAGAAATTATTTGCCATCGATTGCCTATTTCCGGTAATAGAGTATTTTACTGTGAATTGGTATATTTAACAAAATCTGATCCTATGGTTTAACATTTGCCAAAAATAATGTTAAAATCATTTGAGCGATTTTTTTTTTTTTTTTTTTATAATTGCATAGTAAAGTAATTCCAACATGCGATAACCAAAAGCACGTGTTGCAAACGTTTGACCAAAGGTATAGTACTTTTTAAAAGCAAATTTTAATCTCCAGCGGCCAACTGCATCTGCTTGATTGGAAAGTAGTGTTCAACACTGAAAAACCAAGCTACCGAACTTTTTAAAAGATAATTTTGACAACGTAATGCGTTGTTTACATGCAAGTGGCGCAAATAATTGCACCACTGATAAAATGCATACTAATGAATACATGGCCAACGTGAAAATGCACGTAACAAAAATTAACAAACAAATTGTCGCCACATTTTTATTTGCATGAATCAACGCGAGCATTCTATCCACCAGCCAATCAGAAAACTGTATCAAGATTCACGTGCGTCGAAGCGCGGTTTTCAAACTCCTCGCTTTTAATTACAATTCGACAAACAACTCAGCGCTTTAGCAAGGGAAAATGTGGAGAGCCAATGTTCCTTCTTCATCAAAAGTATTAATGGCGAAGTGTACTGTTCTAGGCAACCTAAGACAATTATGGAGGAGGAAAGTTCGAAGGAAAGGAAGGTAAAGTTCCTACATGTATAGTATCTGCTATCTTTCATTTGTTCAGTCGGTCATGTAAGTTAAAACATATTTGCATCATGCGAATGTTCCGTGAACTTGCTTTTGGTGAGATATCTCTCGGGAGCATTAGTTTTCTTTACGTAATGATATACATTTTGCTTTCGAAAATACCAGACGAGTGTAGGGTAGAGTACTCAGAATCAAGATTTTTTCCTTTAATTCGAAATATGTTTGACAAAACACGAGCACGCGGTGGAGAGTATGGCGGTGGATGTATCATCCAGTTTAGACCAAATTTAAACGCCATATTTCAATTCAGGTTCCAGGTAAGAAATGACTCATTGCTCTGTTGAACGTTTATGGCATTCACCATTTAAAGGACGACAATATAGTTTACGAATTGTGTGTGGGTATTGCTCTGAAATATTTACTGCAATTTTTCTCCAGTTTTTCTTAAGCCATGAAATCGGTTACAGTTTGTATCGACGCGACCAAAATGAAATATTCCACTTCTTTTTCTAAGCCTTGCTCACTTCAATAAAAAAAAACGTCATTTCATTCTTGTACCTTTTCGAAATAAGAAGCAGGGGAAGGGAATATAAACGACAATTATTAAACTGACATTTGTTGTTGAAAATTCGCACGTTTGCCTTCGCAGAAGGTCATTTGAAATTCTCCAATAAGTAATCCCTTAACTTTTGAAAATTGCCATAAAACTCGTAAAAGTCTTTCCTTTTTCCTAAAGTTTCAACTCGATTTAAATTTCCTCTTCAACTTCAACAACTGTATCATCTTCTGAATTTTTTTGTGTCAGTTCTACCGCGGGAAAGATGCATGCAAGGTGCTGAGAAAGAAAACCATTTTTTTTTTCAAATTTTACATCATACAGTTTGGTGAGGATAGCCTCAGTATTCCTTGAAAAAAAGAACAAAATATTTTAACTCAACCTTATTTATTTTCGTTTTTTGAACTAATTATTTTAATTTTGGAGGAACGAGTGAATCAGCCTTCCGTTTTTTTTTTTTTTTTTTGCTATCAGAATAACTTTTGTAATATTTTCTTTAGAGGTATTTCGATGCAGTTTTTTGGGGGGCCATACCTCGCTTTTCCAACTGGCTATTTGGCAGTATTCTCCGATACCAATCGACGTGAAATTTTCACACTGATTGGTTTTGGGTTAAAATTTATCAGAATTAATATTTTAATAAAATCGATATTTAATTACCATGATGAAAATCTCGCAATCAGGAAATCGTATATTTTGTGTTTTTGTGTGTTCCAGATTTGAATAACAAAACCTTATATCAAAATCATGAACTGTGGTATATCGCATATAAATTAAACAAAAATTTAAAAAAAATCTGCGACGACGGCAACGCCAAAGAAAACGCAACTTCAAAATATAACTTTCGTTTCATTTGTGCTACTTCACGATTATTTCAAGTCTTTCCACTCGTTCAACTTCTACAGAAACGGTGATCTTCCCAAGATACATCAAGTATCAAGTCTTGAAGTTCTTTGTATTTTTATTTTTAGCTTTCCTTGACTTCCTGATGACTCACTTCAACCAGCTTTCCATCACAGTATCTCCAATCCAATGGAAACGGCCAGTACCACCACAGAATCCCCAACGAATAGCTTTAGAACCACAGTTCGCAGTGTTCAGCCTCAGATCAGAGTGAACCCATGCGCAAATCAACAACAGAACCACAGCTTACCTCAAACTTCGAAGTACCCAGTCAGGTCAGACCACCGCAACTGATCCCGTTCAGTTGGTTTCTACCGCCTTCCTGCCAGCACCCACCCACTCTCAGCTTCGCCTCGACCACTCAAGACAAAGAAAACATCTTCAGTATGGGCAGGAGCCCATTGGTCAGTCTTTTCCTTGTGGGTTGGGAATAGGGGGGTAAATAACAGCTCTGGATGAACCTTACAAAGCACACTTTATACACACACGTTCGGCCAGAAGTCAGCGGACTTCATATTCGGCTTAACTTAACTGTATGTACTAACTATTAGTTAATGGGTCCCCTTGGGTTGGACGGTTTTTTCCCCCAAAAGCTCCCCTTTAGGCTCCCGTGGGTTGCTTTGCAGGTTATTCGGTCAGTTGAATTGTGGAAATTAGGCCAAATTATTTTCGGTTTCTTCGGGTTCTCTTCGACTTTTTTCGGAGCATTTCGGGGCACTTCGAAGCTGTCTTTACCGCCTTCTCCTTCGTCGTCGTTGTGGTCATCAGTTCGGTGGCGATCATCCGCTTAGTTGCGCAAAAGCAAATTTGATATGACACACTTCACTTGACAGCGTGGGCGCTGTTTTTAAGTGAAGCTTTCCTCCGTAAGGTTCAACCAGACATTTATTTAAAACAATGCTGGAAAACTAGAGGCTATAGGCCATTCAACCATTGGAAGGAGACCTTATTTGGCCACTCCTCACAGGTTAAGTGGTCTCTCTTGTTACAGGCATATAGTTACTCAGGCTCGCAAGTTTGGTGGGTAATAACCTCTTTAGGTCAGCCGCACCACTGGTGTGCAAAAAATCGAAAGCAGATCCTTCCGACGCATGATTCCGTAAAATGTAAAAGAGGCACTAAAATTCGAAAAATTAGTTAAAGAGGTTGTAGTCTACCACCAAATCTGAGAGTGTAGCTTAGTGACAGGAGAATCATGACTCAGTAGTTAGCCGGGATATACTGGGACAACGCACACACGCCAGCTTAGATCGTTTACAAATCGTAAGCGTACGTAGTCTTCGAGACCAATCTACGGCGCAGAATCATTGGACAAACCTGGAGGTCGGACCATAGACAGCCAAAGAGTCAGCGAAGATAGTCTAAGAGTATCGTTATTAAAGTGACAGGCATTTGGGAGGATTTTCTTGCTGTGGCAGAGTTGACACTGAGATGTCCTCGAGTTGATACTCAGGCCAACTAGTCTCCTTCGCAGGCGAAATTCGGATTGTCACGCTTTGCGCGATGATCCAGTCCGTTGCGAAGGATTCTAGGGATGGTCGAGCTTGAGTGGATTTGTCTCTTCGTTGATCTTGCCTTGTGGGAGGAACCTCCTCTACAAGAGAGGCCTGCATTGCACTTCGCGGCGAGAGAGCTTAGATCGTCTACAAATCGTAGGCGTAGGAAGTCTTCGCAACCTATGGAGACTGGTGAAGTAGGAAGCTTGCCGCACACTGGTCGGCAGAGCCATAGTGATGCATATGGAGAATCCTTCACTGTCTACTGGTCAGTGGATTAACCTTGGTGCTGGCCGGCCGAAGAAAGAAGAACAAAGACTCGAGCCCGCGCCATAGGTATCTTGATTAGTCAGTGTAAGTAGGCGAGTAAGCTGCCATGGCGGCGATGAACGAACGAAGACGACGAACCAAGGACCTGGACCTGGATGCGACATAGAACAGGTCGTTTGTGTTTGGATGTTATTGGTTATTTTATTTCGGCGTTTAATGGAAGAAAAAATGGTTATTGGTGCAACTAGTGCCACAAAAAAAACAGTAAACTAAAAAACAAATTGCAGACGAGTTATCATGCGGCAGCTGAAGTCCAACTAGCGTCTTATTGCAAATGACCTGTTGCTGGGATTAGGAAGGAGAGTAGTCAAAGAAGATGGCAGATAGCAATAATTTTAATTTCAGCTGATCTAACAGGTGTTAATGGACAAGCTTCATGAAGGAAGGAGTAAAACGTTTTCTCAAACATAAGGAGCACTTATCTTTCGCACTTTTCTCGCAATATATATCATTATTTCACACCTGTATTTGTAGCCCTATTGAAGGCAACGCCCAGCAACAATTGTTGGAACAGCTATATATAAATAATACTATAATGTACGTTTCCGCAATGGTGAAAGTTGGCTACAACTACTGCAATCCGTCTAAAACTTGAACTTCACTTCATCAGTTCAGCATATTTTGAAAAATAAATTTAGCCAAACGTAGCGGCATACCAATCGAAAGCATAAAGAACTTTGGTGGTTGCATTCCAATCACACTGTTGTGAAAGCGTGCAATTAGCCGGCCCGCACCAAATTCCAGGTAAGACCTAATCGAATGGCTAAGATGTCAACGCTGATTGCCCGTCCGTTCGAATTACCCGTGAATTCCGAGCCTGCACGAGCATGGAGCAACGCCCAGACGCGTGACAGCCGAGCAGGTACGTTGCCACTGGCAACAGGTACGTGGGTTTACCGCGTGATACAACCACGAAGTTGTATCACGCTGGAAGATAACAGCAACCCCGGATCGTTGCTTAAACCGCACCATGATTCTCTGGTCGTACACTTTTGATCAACGTCTCGTACATCGTAAGGTTTTCGTAAGAGAAAGCAAAGGTCTGGGGTAGGTGTTATCTTCTAAAGTTAAATATAAAAAGGTTCGGTCCCAACTTCGATATTTTCGCTTCGATTCGGCTTCTCGATATTTTTGCGGCAATCGAATTCGGCTTTCGTTCCGCTGCACACTTCCGAGAACTCGGGTGAAAGCTTGATATCGACAAGGTCTCGATAACAAGCTGTAAACACCTCAGCGCAACGCCCGCGGGACCCTGGGGAGTTCCTTTCGTAAGTGTCAGGTTTTATGGACACAGGAGCTCTCTTCGGTTTCCCTTGGCGCCAAATTTTTCATGTAGGAGCGCTCCCTTCGGCAATTTCCTTCGATATGGAGCTATATTAAGATGTAACTTAAGATATTTTAAAAAATAAATCAGCATAAGGAAAACTGTGTCTTGTGTCTTTATTTTAGCTTAAACTTAGCTTTAAACTAAGTAGATTTTAAAAATAAATCTACACAAACAAAACTGTGTCTTGTGTCTTTATTTTAACTTAAACTAAGCGAAAAATACTAACGGCAATATTTTATTTCAGGGAAAATACTAACCCAGTGATTCTGTTTCAGAAAAGAAGTACACTATTTTTTCTCCGATAAACCTTTTTTCGACGACAACGATGTCTTGGAATCCTGTTCTCTTTTTTTTTCCTCGAGTCTTCATGGACGCACAATTTTTTTTGTCCGATAAAACCTTTTTTCGACTACAATGATGGTTTGGAATGGGGATCTTCTCTTTTTTTCCGTTGCCTCTTCTTGGACACACAATTTTTTTTTCTCCGATAAAACCTTTTTACGACGACAACGATGGCTTGGAATCCTCTTTTTTTTTTCCTCGAGTCTTCTTGGACGCGCAATTTTTTTGTCCGATAAAACCTTTTTTCGACTACAATGATGGCTTGGAATGGGGATCTTCTCTTTTTTTCCGTTGCCTGTTCTTGGACAAAATTTTTTTTCTCCGATAAAACCTTTTTACGACGACAACGATGGCTTGGAATGCTCTTCTCTTTTTCTCAGCCGTCGCCTCTTCTTGGACACACAATTTTTTTCTCTGATAAAACCTTTCTTCGACGACAACGATGGCTTGGAATCCTCTTCCTTTTTTCCTCGCCCCTTCCTGGAAACCTCAGACGACTTCCATCGCTATCTGTCGCGCGCATATCAAGAATATTGCACAAAGGTGTTATAAACGCATGTAATGGCTCAACTATATTAATAATAAAATATACAAAAAAAGCTGCCTGCGTCTTATTCACGTCTATTTTGCATTGAAGAACTTTAATTGTTAACGTAAAATCATAAATTATCTAAAAAGCAACACATTGTTATGAAAATATACCAACAATAAAATTAAACCTTCAGAAATGGAAGCTACCTGAGTTTTTTATTCGCGTCTAGCGTTGTTTTTCCACAACTAACGTTTTTGTTTCAGCTCTTTATTTTTTCGCATTCTTCGAAGGATGCAACTTATTTTTCTCTTTTAACCTTCATCGAATCTCGAAGAGATCTCTCAACAAGACTACATCAGCACATGTGAAGTCGAAATGCAAAGAGGTGGCGACAATTTTCACGGAAAAGACGCATTTTTTTATCCAAGGAATCGACGCTCATTGACACACCGCATAGCCCCATTGCAGGTCAAGGAAGAAAGGAAGATAACATCTCTAAAAACGAAGAAATCAGTGAAGAAAATAGAAGCATATTACCGTATATCGTTTACCAAGAACAGCTTCAGAGTTGAGGTCAAGTTAGCCTTGTTCTTTTATTTTGTTCTCCATTCTAACAGTGTTTGGCATACGTTCACTTTTTAGTTCACAGTGAGTGCAGGGCTCCAATGCTGAACAGCCAAGGCACCAGGGAAATCCACAGAAAAGCAATTCAGGAACAGCGTTGCACCTCACGGGAAAACCGTAAGTACAATAAATTAAAAATCTTCTACGTTTACGATGCCGGACTGTCGATTTCATAATAGTCAAATTCGAAAATACACAAAAACCATAAGAAAATACCAGCGATGTACAATGTGCGCACTTCAGTGGGATTTAAACCAAAAGGCCTATCACTGTTTGCTCTAGTTAAAATTTCCTTTTATTTACTATAATTGTCTACTACAAAATAAATCGTGGAATTCAACAAAACTTAGAGTAAAATCTGTGCATTAATCGGGATTCAAACCAACTGAAATCTCAATACTTAATGACTCACGTCAATTTTATTTCACTTACATTTAGGTCACCAATCTGGAGATGATCAGCAACGAGTAAAATCTGCGCCATAGATGGGATTCAAACCCGATACACTTAAAATTTAAGCTTACGTAATTCATCTTACTTGAGGTAATCTGCGCAGAGGAAGTCAACAGAGCAGAGCCAAGAGTTAAATCTGCGCCATGAATAGGATTCAAACCCAGTGACTTCAAAATTAAGCTTACGTAATTTATCTTACTTTAGGTAATCTGTACGGTGGAAGTCACCAGAGCCCAAAGTAAACTCTGCGCCATGAATGGGATTCAAACCCAATGACTTCAAATTTAAGTTTACGTAATATAGCTTATTTTAGGTAATCTGTACCAAGAAAGTCAAAAGAGCCCAGAGTAAAATCTACTCCATGAATGGGATCCTAACCCAATGACGTCAGAATTAAGCTTAAGAAATTTATCTTACTTTAGTTAATCTGCGCAGAGAAAGCCAACAGAGCCCAGGGTAAAATCTGCCCCATGAATGGGATTCAAACAGAATGACTTCAAATTTAAGTTTACGTAATACAGCTTACTTTAGGTAATCTGCACAGAAGAAGTCAACAGCGCCCAGAGTTAAATCTGCGCCATGAATGGGATCCAAACCCAATGACGTCAAAAGTAAGCTTACGTAAACCCAGTGACTTCAAAATTATGCTTACGTAATTTATCTTAGTTTAGGTAATCTACGAAGAGGACGTCAACAGAGCCCAAAGTAAACTCTGCGCCATGAATGGGATTCAAACCCAATGACTTCAAATTTAAGTTTACGTAATATAGCTTACTTTAGCTAATCTGCACAAAGGAAGTCAACAGAGCCCAGAGTAAAATCTACTCCATGAATGGGATCCAAACCTAATGACGTCAGAATTAAGCTTAAGAAATTTATCTTACTTTAGTTAATCTGCGCAGAGAAAGCCAACAGAGCCCAGAGTAAAATCTGCGCCATGAATGGGATTCAAACCCAATGACTTCAAATTTAAGCTTACGTAATATAGCTTACTTTAAGTAATCTGCGCAGAGGAAGTCAACAGAGCCCAGAGTTAAATCTGCGCCATGAATGAGATTCAAACCCAATGACTGCAAAACTAAGCTTAGGTAATATAGCTTACTGTAATCTGCGCAGAGGAAGTCAACAGAGCCCAGAGTAAAATCTGCGCCATGAATGGGATGCAAACCCAATGACTTCAAATTTAAGTTTACCTAATTTATCTTACTTAAGAAAATCTGCGCAAAGGAAGTCAGCAGAGTCCAGAGTAAACTCTGCGCCATGAATGGGATTCAAACCCAATGACTTTAAATTCAGCGCACGTAATTTATCTTATTTAAGGAAATCTGCGTAGAAGAAGTCAACAGAGCCCAGAGTGAAATCTGCGCCATGAATGAGATTCAAACCCAATGACTTAAGAATTAAGTGTACGTTATTTATCTTACTTTAGGTAATCTGCGCAGAGAAAGTCAACAGAGCCCAGAGTAAAATATGCTCCATGAACGGGATTCAAACCCAATGACTTCAGGGTTAACCTTAAGCAATTTATCTTCGGTATCCTGCGCGAAGGAAGTCACCAGTGACTAGGTTAAGTTAGGTTTCACTGCTAATTGGGTCCTACAAGTTAACCTTTTTAGATACACCATGTTCGGCACGCCAACATGTGACATAACATCCACAGCTCTAATGGAAAGAGATCGTGGTGTAAACGTTCTTAAAAAGACTTGATGTTTAATGGAATAACAAGGCCATAGAAAACGGTGGTACCATTTCAAACAGTGTTGATGTTACTATTCTTCCTTTTTTTGGTATGATCAGTAAGCTACCTCTAGCGAAATGATGAAAGAATCGATTTTGGTAGTTAGAGTTGTGCTGAAGCCTTAGCCCGTATAGTTGAATTACGAAGGTGATTGATTGGTCAGAGACTGAAACATTCAGGTAGTACCTTTCTTGTCGGCTTTCTTGAACAAAGTCTTTATATAAGATCTGAACAGCGAAGATGCTCAGTTGTAAATCGAATGATCTTAAGAGCAGTTGATTTTGTATTCGAAAAATAATTTTGTCAGGCTTGTTTTATTTTCCCTCTCAAAGTTACTAACATTATTCCATGTTAAGCGATATTTTTTCAGTGGATTGCTTGTCCTTAAGCTGTTGATGCACCCCCCGGATTCCTCACCATTACCATCAGTGGTATGAAGACGACTTTTTGCTGTAGAAATCATCCAACGGTGGTCTTGTGACGGTAGCGCAGCTCAGTCTTATCAACAGAACACTTGACCTACTGCCCTGTCTTAGCCTCTTCAGGTGTTGCTTCCTCACTGTGTGTAAGGAATGTGCAACAAGCGCGAAATGCACCGGTGACTCGCTTAGGATCTGCTTCTGGGGATTTAAAGAGCAAAGGAAAAGGACCTCGTTTGCAGTAACCAATCAGCATACTCTTCGTCTGAATAAGAGTCTGGAGTCCGCTGACAGAAGGTTAGGAATTGTTGATCGGTTCTGTATTTAAAACGTGTATTTATGAACTGGGTGGGGTTCATACCAGTTAATGTTGTCCCCTACCCAACGTTCATACTATAAAACATTTTAGTTGATAAAAATGCTGAAGACACGTTTGCAATTTTTTTTCAGTAGATTTACCCAATAGCCTGCCCAAGAACTGACAAAAAATTAATTGCAGAACCCAGGCTGGGTGGATGAAATGAAGAAATGCTCAGTATTGTCTCCCAGATATTAATAGTGCTGCTGATAATTTTGCTAGGAATAGTGGCATACGGGCCACCAAACTCGAAATCGATTCGAGATGTAGTTACGAGTTTTCTTCATTGAATACCCAAATCAGTTTTGTTTTCTTCAGGTTCACAGCGCCTACCCTGCTGGTAAGCTATTGCCGGTGCCGGTTTTTCGAAAGCCGATTAATACTAATCCACGATTAAAAGTTAACCGAGGTTTTCATCTCGCTCATTTAAAGTGGTTTTGAAAGCTAATTTTAAGCTAATGTTAAAGAAAAGTCTAAGTCAGAACTGAGGGTCAAAATCTTTTGGATTAATTAGATTAGATTAATCCAGGATTAGCTTAATCAACACCGTCGTCGTTTAGTAAAATTTATAAGGTGGCCCTGGCGAAACACTGGACGAGGATCAGCGTACGTACGTGCCATTGGAGCTTCCAAAACAGTAACCCCAGGCGGCTTTAAAATGCATGATTGGGTTCTTTATACAAGTAAGAATGAAGTGCAATTATTGACTTTGCATTTTTGTTTCTGGCTTTCATTACTTATACACGTTAAGTTGATAGTACATCCACGGATTCGAAACATGACACAAGTCTTGATTTGACAATGATTCCATAGCAACAAGGGGTGGAATCTTCTCCTTTGCACTCTTGAAAAAAGGAATTGTTCAGAATAATATGATGTGGACACATGAACTTGCAACTAATTTTCGCATTTTTTCTCATTTGCTTCCAGTGTACGGAAGTCTATCAGCTGCTGCATTCAGCATGGGAGAACGTTCCAATCAGCTCCCACAAAAGTCAAGATTGTATTGACCGACGAAGCAGCTTTCATCCCAGTTTAATGTTGGCGCCTGTTCCGAATCGAAAAGGTAAGCATCCTACGCAACTTAAAATTTCAATTAAATTCTTATACGTGCTAGGAAATCAAGATCTAGAAATCCCAGGAGTCGTTTCACATTTCACCTCCTAACATAGAAATTTAAATTTGACAAAACACCCTACATATACTCTCTCCCTTTATGTTAATTTTGTTTTCATGTGTAAGGCTTGTTAAGGACTTTGCACTCAAGACTGCAGTATAGCAAGAAGCTGTTTCCACCGTCACGATTGGATAGGGCCCCTCAGGATAACAGCCCTGTAGCTGATTGGGCCACCCTGTCTAAATAAAGTTCACTTACTTACTTACTGTTACATCGCCGAGGACAAAGAATGGGACTGGCCAATAAGATGTCTCCAATAACATGTCTCGATGTTTACTGATAATTATTGTAATTATATCTAGGAAGAAGCAAAGACTTAGAAAAACATTTGACTATAAAAAATTGCGATAAAACATTTCGTAAAAACATTATAAAAAGGTTAAAAAACACGACGTTTCGATGTACATTACATCATTATCAAGTGAAATTAAAAATGCAAGATTGCGGCTATAAATACAAAAATGGACAATAGATATTAATTAAAATAGTAGCATTGAGGAATGCTACCGGTTAAACAAAAAGTTTCGCACGTATAGAGTCCGTTTGAGTGAACACTCAAACGGACTCTATACGTGCGAAACTTTTTGTTTAACCGGTAGCATTCCTCAATGCTACTATTTTAATTAATATCTATTGTCCATTTTTGTATTTATAGCCGCAATCTTGCATTTTTAATTTCACTTGATAATGATGTAATGTACATCGAAACGTCGTGTTTTTTAACCTTTTTATAATGTTTTTACGAAATGTTTTATCGCAATTTTTTATAGTCAAATTATATCTAGCTTAATTATAACCCTTTTACTCCCTCAAAACAATTACATTAAATCTCAAGCATGAACATGAGAAGTCCTTGGATAAATATTATCGTTCTACTATGAGCTACAATAAAAGTTGTAATTTGTCTGTTAAGATTTTTCAATAAGTGAACGGCGCGGTAATGTTTCCTTACTTTCGAAACGACGCATTTTGGGTAGTAAAGAGGTAAACAATTTCCAAGTGATGAATAGGGATGGAAGTTTTTGTATTTTGAAATGAATTGTAAAAGTAGGAAGACGGAATTCTAGCACATCAAAGCAAAATAACTTGTATTCTATAAGCAACCTTTGTTAGCGACCATCTTTGCCAAGATTATTACAGACAACAAGTCCTAACTATCTGTACTCCAGTTACTATTCAGAGATACAAAATATTTAGAAAATTAAAGATATGATCGATAGCCAAATGCATTCAATGCTTGTCTCTTCTACCAAAGAAGACAAAATATTGGGTGTTTAATTATTATAAGTCATTTCAAAAAAGAGAATTTAAATTTGTGCATCAGATTGCGTGTGCTTCAAAGAGATGCCGGTTTACCTACTCACCCCTCCCCCACCCATATCCTAGACCGTTTATAAACATGAAATCATTGAGGTCACTTAACCATCATTAGCTGCTACTTCAAGTTCCATCATAAGCTTATGTACATGAGATCATTATTTTATTTTCATTTTCTCCCAATCATGAGGTCATAATCCCTCACCTTCATATTACCAGTGGATTACTTCAAATGGATGATGCCGCTCTTTCATGGGTCGGACAATTCTACAGTTGTCGTTAATATTTGAACGATTTGACCAACCGCTTTTACATGTTGAGTTATGAGGAAAATATGGGGGCTTCTAGATCTTGTGAGTGAAGGGCGTAGCGCTGAAAGGCCTTACCAGCATCATATTCATGTGTTCATGTACTTCACAAGGACATTTTGCTCTAACAGCCTTTCACTCGCATAACCTGTATAAACACAGGTAAACTAGCAACTACTGAGATGTTCCTCAAAACAGACTTCATTAGAGTTGGCATTATTCATTTTTAATTCATGAGTTTTAGTCCCTCATAAACGCGCTCAAAACAGGAAGATGTTCATAGCCTCCTCCCTTGGCATTTTCTTGAGGTACTAGCAATCAAAGAGCTTCAGAACTTGGAGAATTTAATTTGGCGAAGTCAGTAATTTTATACTTGTAACTCGTTGATTAATTAGACTGGCTTTGTATGCATAGGTTACCTTGACTATCAAATATTTTCTGAATATCAAATTGGACCAAATTGTTTTGTCAGCAGCCGGTTGTAATTTGTTTTATTACCGTTAAGGTGTGGTCGCTAACAAAGGTTTTACACTGAACCTCTCAGAGTCAAAGCTCATTTCTTCTTGCTGATAGCGATTAAGTTTACTCAATAGTTGTCAAATTGAAGTTCGGGTTTGGATATTTTTGGGTTTTCAATTCGACTCTCGGGAGTTAAAAGGTCAAGTCAGCAGCTGATATGGAAGCACGACCGTTGTTCAAAGAGAGTATTATATAAAGGCTAAGTGTGACCGAAAAAGAGCAAATTAAAAGCGATAAAGATACATGGAGGCCAGAAAGGGGCGAGAATAAACCGGACAGAAATCATAAGAGAGGATGGAGATAGAATTTTAAACAAAGTACAATCGTGCAACATTTTTTTTTTCTGCCAAGGTACGAAATTTTTACCTCAGTTCTACTCTGCAGCTCGTAGTTATTTTACTGTAAAAACGATACATTTTGTTCATGTATTTCTTTATTGGCATAAGCAGCAGATTATTTTGAAAAACATTTTGTTATTGTGAAGAGTATAGTCATTTAATTTATAGTGAATCGGTTTTGGATGAACTAACATCCCTGTAGTCAAGATACAACACGCTGTGTAATAGACTAAAAACATGAGGTTAATTAATTTACGCAACCACACATTGGTATTCAGTTTATGACTTTTCTTGTGCAGCAGAATTTAATGAGAAATAGGTTTTCAACAAAATGCTTGATATTGATGGAATTGAAGGATTGCTGCTAAGAACAAAGAGTTAGAGCTTAGCTGTTTGTTGATGTAGTGTTTTAGTGATACCTAAAAACCCGTTTATTTCCTCATTCTAATAATCGCACAATTGATCTTGTACCTATGACACCCTCGAACATTTTTACAAGTTCAGAAAACATTTTCCTTTACTCTTTAAAACAGCATTAAGGTATCACTAAAACAAATCGTCGTGTTAAGGTATGATTGTTGCCATTGTTTTGACCAGAAATACGTAATGGTGTTCGTCGTATGATTTCTTGTAATGTATTAAATAAATTTTTATTGTTTCCACGATGAAGACCAAGGCATGGGAAGGCAATATGTTTTTTTGCTTATTAAATATTCTTCGAAGAGCTAGGAAGGGAACATTTGTGTATACGGCTGTTTTGTCCAAAAAAAGCTCAGAATCCATAATGCCTCGACCGTACAGAGAAGACTTGAGATGGCGGGCAATGTGGATTCTGAGCTTTTATTGAAATTTATTGGGTTTTTCCCAGACTACCTTTCGGCATTGTCGCGTACGCTTTTACGCTTTTTTTGGACAACCTTTGTCGAAACAGCTGTATAAAATAGCGCATATCCAAACTAGGTTTCTTTAATTGTTGTTGACTCAATCTACTGATAGAAAAAGACTTCCAAGAACTCACAGTTTTCGGATTTTTCCCACCTTTAAATTGAAACTCAAACTCTGATTTGAAGTACGAGTGAAATACAGTTTTGGATAGATGTTTAGTGACCTTGGAACACCTAAATTCTTCTTAATTTGCTTTTAACCTGAGCTGATACTAAAATAAACAAATAACCTTAACAAAGCAACAGTAAACTAATCCAGGAAGGGTTCTAGGTGTTCCAAGCCAATTTGGAATATTCACAAACCGAGCTTTCCATTTTTGGTAGCTAAAAGATTTACATGGAGCTTCAGTGCAGACAAATGTACACTGTGAGGTTGGTGTAAGAAGATAAGATCAGGATTGATAGTTATTGACAGTAGGGTAGGACTTAAAGGTTAGTCTTAGAGTTAGGGTTAGGGCTAGGAATTATGTCAGGATTTAGGGTTAGAATACGAGTTTACTAGTTGTCATGGTATGAAGATAGTGTTGCTAGGTTTAGATAGCAGGCAGCACAGTGTGCTTTGATCTCGTACTGTGTTCCTTGAATTGCTTAGAACATTAATTGAAGAAACGACCTTGGTAATCGATCAAATTCAGTTAAGAATTCTTGTAGTGATTTTTTGAGGCTTTAATTTACACCGAAGTATTAGCTAAATCTGGAGCTAAAAAATCAACAGAATTGCTAGCACTAAAACCTTTCATGAAAATTTACATTGTATGAAACAAATTAAAAGATACAATATTAATTAAACAGACACGGGGAGAAAATTCTGAGTTTCATGTTTATATAACCTGACATACTGCCTTCATCATCTGTTATAATTAGCCAAAGTTCTTTTAAGAAATTTTTGATATCCTTCATTAAAATAATTTCTGTTTCACTGGTCTTAGAATGTGACCAAGTCGTCTTCTTTTCCTAATTTACTTAGAACGCACTGGATTTGGGAGAGAGTGGTGAGACCACGCCGAGCCTGAAGAAACCGGGTGGGGGGAGATCGCTCAAATCCCCCCTTCTTTCTTTGCGGAATTTCACAATTAAGGACGGTGCCTACTAATATCGAAGTATTTTTGTGCGGTTTATGACTATGAGGGAAAAGCAGATCTTAGGAAGGCCTATTGGAATCCAAAACGAAAATTGGGTGTAGCCACGCATTTTTCAGAGATAATTAAGCAATAATATCTCTAAAAAGCACCAAAATATGAAGCAATGTATGGGATTTTGTTCCTAAATTGAAGCTTAATTATCTCTGAAAAATTCATGGTTACCCCCAATTTTCTTTCGAGATACCAAAAGCGTTTGCTAAGTTCTGCTTTCTCCGCATAGTTTTAAACCGCGCAAAAATATTCCTGTATTAGCAGGCACCACCCGTAGGAAACCCGAGTATCTCGAGATGCGCAGAACGTATGCGCAGTAACAATAGTAGGCACCGTCCTTAATACATTTCGGTTCGCTTGTAGGATCTTTCGGGAAAAAATGGCAACTGCTCGCAGGCTACCACTGCTTGTAAACGCATTGTATAAATAATAAATAATAAATGTATTTTGTCTTGGCGGAACTAAAATGTAATGGTAATGACAGACCTTAAATAATTTACCCCTCAGAAGCTCGGTATGGAGTAAATGGACTCTTTGTTGTAAACCAGACAGTCGTAATCCATTTATCTATCTTAAGCCCCATTCACACCAACAAAACATGTTTAATTAACCAGGTTTAACAAAATAAAAATTGGTAACAGAAAGTTGAGCCATTGGGTTTGACATATATATAGGATTCAAGTAAATTTTAACTTATGCTTTCATTTGTGCTAAATCTGTCGTCGACAAAAATCCGAAAGCGGCTTTTAAGAAGGAAACGATTTTAAACTGTGTTTTACTAAACAGTCTTTAAACGTGTTTAAGCCTTGGTGTGAATGGGGTATAATTAGCTCCCAAAATTTTCAACTTTTATTTTATTATCGGATTTTTCCGTTCATTTCAGTTGGTGCGCCTGCATTTAATTGGTTGGTTTGGGCTTTTTGGGTTTCACATGAGATAGCGGACAGGGTTGACAGCAGGTCATATTTCATGTCGTTATGGTGTTCTGTAATAATTGGAGTTTTTAAATTGAATCGTGACTAAAACTCTCATGCGCACAGTTAATGCCGTTTAGTGGCGCCCGATATGTTAAAGGGGCAGTGTCTCTTTGAATACCCCAAAAGACATATTTGAATCTATAATAAGTAGACAAAAATGTTAATCATGGTAACGGTAATAACAAAATGAATCGGTGGAATCGTTAAAATAATAGCTCAGTTTTGTTAACAACAACCTTACAAGTGCACAGAAACTAGTATTAATTATGTTTGGCTGCGGATGGCTAGGATGAAAATGGATTGCAACTTGAAAAACTTGCCATTTTTTTCAAATTCTTCTCGCGTATTTTAGAAACGTCGCTAATTATAAAAACTGATTATAGTTAGTTTTTTCCTGGAGACTGAATCCCTTAATATTTTCTGCCCAGTATTCTAAGAGCAATTTCATGTTAGCAAAATGTTTTTCGTCAAATATTGAGCAGGTTTGACCAAAATACAGCAAAATCGCCGCGACAGTGCCGCTTTACAGTGCGACGCGCCTTACCGTGGCCACCCCTGAAGCAACCTCTTCAGTTTTTGCAAGTTAGCCATAAAATACAAAACGACATGTTTTCAATAATTCGTTGTTGCGTCACTTGCCTGTTGGACTTTGCAAGGAGGCGTGACCGGTAATCAGATTTGCGTATCCTGATTGGCTAACTTGTAAAAAAAAGTTTGTTGGGTTGCCACGGAAAGGCGCGTCGCGCTGTAAGTACTCGCAATCAAACAAGCTTCACATAGTTACCTGAATTCAAAGTAGACCGATCTTGTCTACCATTTGTTCTTTTCAAAATGTTATTAATGATCTCTGTTTCCAGAATAAAATTTTCTTTTAATAGTTTGTTCTCATCAGTCTTGTACCTTTAAGTAATTTTAGTTAGTATTTGCTATACTCAAGCACTCAAGCGTAATTTTATAATTTATAATTACCAATAGTATTCAAATAAAGGATGATTGATTGAATTGTAATAGTCTCGATATTTCTGTTGGGCAGTTTTAATCTTTTAACTTTTAGTTCGTATTTTGTGGGCCATAAGTTTATCAGCACTACAAACTACTTAGTGCTACCTTCTGTAATAAAGTTTGATTGGTTGGTTGGTTGATTGATTGATTGATTGATTGATTGATTGATTGATTAATTAACTGAAGGATCTACTTTATAAGAGCGAAAGGAGCGGCGAGTGAAACAAGAGTCGGAAAATTAAGGCCGCTGCTCTCGCCCCCACCTCCGTGCTCCGCTTGCTCATCTCACCAATTCACCTATACCCCACTTGAAGGCCTGTTCACAGGGTATAAGGAAATGGGAGATTGCGCGAGGCAAAGAAAGAAACTCCGACCTCGGCGGGAATCCAACCCACGATCTCTGGATTTGATCGTCCGTTGTCATACCGGCTGAGCTATGAGGTCAGATGGGAGCAAGTCATGGGTGATTGTGGTAATTGCGGCAATGTGAATTTGAAGGGTGCAAATGAATATTGTGTCGAAGTTTAGCCGGCTTAAACATACACTGCGCGCAGAGTTAATTCTCTGATCAATCATTTGTGTCCTTAGTGTTAGCGGCACAACATTCATTTGTACCATACAAGTGTCAATAGCGCTTTCTTTTTAAGGACATTAATATACGACTGCCTTACTAAAACTGTAACGAACAGCTATAGTTTCATCACTTTAATTATTTGCTTAGTTCTTAGATGTAAGGTGAAGGTTGATAAAAACTTTGAGTTTCTTTGCTATCACTGTACTTGAGTTTCGTGTACTTTCGGTCCTGTTAAACCTTAGAGTTTCAGCCAACTGTCCCATTTTCAGTTTGCTGTTAACAGGAAAATTCAGTGTCAGAAAATAATCTTGGACTGCGAAATGAAATCATGAAATTTTAAAATCTGGAAGATGTGCCGGGAAGTGATCCGGTTAATTTCCCTATTTGCGAACCTATTATCACAAAATTAGGGTAGCATTTGAAATAAAACAGATCAACTTTGACACCCCAAATCGACTAAAGCACTATTTGGCCAAATCTTTAATTTTCCCTACGTTATCGTTTCTTTGTGATTTTTTCAACGCAGCTGTCAGTATATTACCGTTATGTCACTCCTTTCCTTTCTACCCTATTCATGTTTTCCTTATATCTTTTCTCCCGTCAGTACAGTAGTGTTGCCTTTAAAGAAGTTCAAAAAAGTTCTTCTTCATTATTTTAGTCCTCCCAAAAATCTTTCCTTGTTCTTGTACCTTTGATATTATAGCTCTGCCTTCTTACTTAGCAGTAAAAGTCATTCTTTCTTTTTTGTTATCCTGCATGGACCGCCCAGATTAGCTTTGCTACGTGGGGCGCCAGAAAATTGTACATGTATATAAACATGTAATAAATTCAGTTCAGTTCAGACGAGGTTTATGAGCTGTTTCTACAAGACCAAGCCTCTTGAAGTTTTTTCTAAATTTTTACAACGGTTTAGACATCTCGAAAATTACTTCCAGTCCTGAATGTGAGTGTATAGTCTTGCAGTGAGTCAAGACGTCTTATAACCATTCATAAGAATTTACAAATTCAGACAGTGAGACACACAGCTTGAAAGCACTACGTTTGTAACCGGTATCAACCTCATTATCATCGGAACTGAAAGAAACAATTAAGGTTACCGCGTACCTTCAGGGGTGCCTCCAGTTTAACAGATGTAGTGCCTCTCGGTTATATCACAGATAACCAAAATCCATATCGGATTAAAGCTTATAGAACTGGCTATTCAAAGATTTAATTTTTTTTTTCGTTTTTTTTTTTTTAAGAAAATGAATTCCTGAATTTTCCGCACAGTCGAAACTTCAAGGTCCAGATCGTCGAGCTAAAGCGGCGGTCCAAATCAATGCGATTTTTATATTTTGGAAATTTGTTTGTTTGCTTGTTTTCACGAGGTCATGGAGTCCCAAAGTCTAAAAAAAAAAACGTGTTGGGGATTTTTTTAATTCGATTGCGTTCCTGAAAAGTTACAGAACATTTTTACTTGAACTGCGAGAGTGAAAGCGCGGAAATGGCCCGAGGAAAGAATTTTTAGAACTATCGGATTCCCCGACACGTTTATTATTGACTTCTTATCAGAAAAGGCTAGAGTTGTTTCCACTTTCTCACCCCAAAAAAATTCCTTGTTTTTGGATATTTTCAGCCTGGGCGCCCACAATGCATTGCAATTCAAGATGGCCGCCAGATTGCCCAAAATATCAATTCTCTCATCTGTCACGAGTTCATCTTTTGATTGAACATTTTTGCCTAGTCACCATATGAAAAGCGTTGACGTCTGCAAGGGAGTTTTTCCATAGTAAACGACTCTGTTTATGTTCTTTTTGTCATACTTAATTATAACTGTTAGAAGGTACTGTCCCTGTAGGGAAACTCAGGGAGTCAAAACATAAAATAAGAGGATTTGCATGGCAGAAAACAGTCAAAAAGCATCGCCAAGACATCATTCATAAGGTATGTAAAATTTAAATGCCTGTTTTTTTTTTTTTTTTTTTTTTGCATGTTTACGAATTTATTGAACTCACGATAAAATGCCATACAAAACCTTATTTTGCCTTCAAGGGAACATAGTTTCCTGTGGTATGACGATGCAAGAGCTATTTTTAAACAGTCATTGCTCGAGTGCGCGATGGATAGCCAACGAGGCGAGTAAGCACAGAGTTGGCTATCTCACATCCAAAAAAAACAACACGGACAAATTGATAGATTTTCTAATTTCTATTTTGCGAGAAAGACCAGAAGATGATGCAATGGCCACTGTTTCTCGGGCGTGGTATACCGGGGGTATAATTAACAATTATTCCACGAACGCGCGTTGGATATGAGATGATAAATAGCCAACGAGGCGCGTAGCGCCAAGTTGGCTATAATCATCTCATATCCAGGTAGATAGGTAGGGGGGTAGATGGTTTATTTCAAAATCACATTGCAGCCCAAGGGCTAAATTAAGCAATTTTACAATAAAAGTTTTCAAATTCACAAGTGATCGGATGGTCAGTTGCTTGTTAAAGCATTTTATAAGAGAAATTAAAAGTAACGCTGTTCGACTTTTCGATGTTTCGAACGTCATTATCAAGAATGAAGAAAACGTTTGATGTCGGGGTTGCTAAAAGAGTTGAGTTTAGTTTGAGTTTAGAGTTGAGATTTTTTTTTTGGAGCTAAGACTTTCAAATATCCCTGTCGATGACGCCATTCAGATCTTGGCCGACAAAGCTTTCAACAACAATTGGTTTAGCAACACTTACGATCTCCAACTCGAGAAAGAAGACCTTGTTAAGCTACTCTAGTAGAAGTGTCTGTAAAACGCCAACTTTTTCAGTTCGACGGCGAATTATACGAACAAATCGATGGCGTCGCCATGGGCTCCCCTCTCGGGCCTCTACTTGCAAACACTTTTATGTGTTCACTAGAAGAACTGGGGTATCGAATGGTCTCATTCAATTTAAAAGTGCTCGCAAAATTTGGCCTCTGCTCGAATTGCTCGCACAAAATTACACGGGTGCTCGCTTGCTCGTGCTCGCAAAATTTTTGCAACTGCTTGCATGCTTGAATTCTCGTTAACATGTGCTCGATTGCTCGAAATTTCGTTTATCCTCCTTTGTGGTTATTTTTTATACATATATAAGCGATAAATCAGTTATGATAGGGTTAAAACAAAAAGGTTGAAACATCCTTACCTCTGGCTTCAGTCTTTCTTCAACTGAGTTGCCTGTAACTATTGTTCCGTTTTAGAGGTGTCAGCCAGATTATTAGCTATTACTTGGCGCAAAATATTTTAAATAAAACTATTTTAAATAAAAGAGATTCCTGCTGGCGGAAAATTTACGAAGTACTCGAAGTGTTCGCTGCTCGCCATCTGTATTTTCTAAAGTGCTCGCTGCTCGCAAGAAAAATTTGTCAACTGCTCGTGCTCGCAAAAATAAACACACTCCCCGCAAATGCTCGCAAAGACCATTCGATACCCCTAGAAGAAAAACTCCAAGCGGAAGGTGAAATTCCCAGTTTCTACAAACGCTACGTCGACGACACTTTCGCGATTATGCCAAGCACCGCACAGGTGTATGCTCTCCTTGATGTTCTCAACTCAAAACATCCCGCCCTAAACTTCACTGTGGCAATTGGCTACTAAGAACAAGCTACCCTTCCTTGGCATGAACATCATCAAACAGGAAACCAGCGTCTACAAAAAAGCCAACTAATACCGGGTTTCTTCTTCATTTTGACAGCCTTCATGTCCGCCGACCAATGCTACAAAAAAGGCCTACTAAAAACTGTGCTGAATAGGGCCTATAGGCTATCATCGAACTGGAATTTTTTCACTGACGAATGCGAGGCCTTGAAGATGACGTTCTCAAACCTTCGTTCCCCTCCTAAGTTAATTGACGCCACTATCAACAAATTTGTTACCAGTTGTGTAGCGGACAATGTACAAATTGACAATGCACAAAAGTAACGACAGCCTTTCTTAGGTCATGCCGTCTCCCTTCCTTTCGTTGACCAGAAAACTAGAGCACAAGGAGACTGTTACAAAGTCTTAGCTCCAAAATCGGTGTCGCCCTGCAACCCCTTTTCAGTACTCCGGATGAAAGTCTGCAACATTCTCAAGACTAGAGAGTCAAAACCGAAGATTGTTGACGAACAATGCGTGGTATATCATTACAAATGTGGTCTATGTGAGATGTAATATATCATACACGAGGAAGAGTGTTTCATCAGATATCCAAACACTAAAAACTCTAGGAAGTTTGACCACGTAACACCTTTGCTTCGAGAGCTAAACTGGCTTCCTGTTAAAGAACAATTATTCTATAGAGACTCCGTTTTGACCTTTAAATGTCAGAACGATCTTGCGCCTCAATACTTAACGAGCAAGTTTACCAAGCGCTCAAATATACATACTCGTAACACTCGTACACGGAACTCTTTGCAGATTCCGCTATACAGAACGGCTATAGGCCAGCGCACATTTTCCTATAGAGGGGCCTACATATGGAATAACTTGCATAATGAACTTAGGCAAAGTGCCTCATTGGCATCTTTCAAACGCACCCTGAAAGACACACTATTGAGGCAGACATTTCCTTCATAAGCTTTAAATTTTAGTAAAATACCAGCATAAATTGTGATTTCGAGTTTTTATTGTCATTTTTGCTTTTATAAATTGGAAATAGTTTGTAAATAGTTCCTGAAAAACCTCACGAGGATGTTACTATTAAAGTTATTTATTTATTTACACTGAGAAGTAGGTTGAAAAAACGAGGCGCAGCCGAGTTTTTTTAAACAACTTCGAGGTGTTTGGATATCTGATGAAACACACTTTTGAGTGTTTGATATGGCTTCTCAAATGATCAATAATTCTTGGAGAAATTCAAGGCCAAAGTTGGCAAAATTTTATGGTAATTAGGATCACATATCCAAACCACGGTCAAGGTAGTGATTTTCTTTGTTTTCTCTTGATGGATTATTAATGATTTTGAGAAGGACTATGTCGGTTTTACAAATCGACACCTCTATCAAGGCATTAACGAACATACAAGCTCAAGATCTTCGATTGGGAAACACATGAAACAACATGGGGTCGAGAAATCAACCATCGCAGACAATTTTTCGGTCCTCAAAAAGTGCCCGAATAAATTTGACTACCTTATTTATGAAATGTTATTTATACAAGAGCTCAAACCATCGTTAAACGTTCAATCAGATTCGATAGACCCATTCGGCTAACTTAATGTTGTACCCAATTCAAATCCTTCGGGCATAAAATGTTTTGTTCTAAGTATTTCCATATCATTTAAATGTGAATGCTACATTGTAATGCAAATGCAATAAACAAAGAATCTTAACCCGGGGGATCTGAATTGGGTACAACATTGCGTTAGCCGAATGGGTCTATTCGTGCGAAGGTGTTCTGCTAACTTATTTGCATAAAAATCAAGCACGCAGGAATGCCATCGAATGAGGTTTCATTTATTCAAACTCAACTCTTTTAGCAACCCCGACATCAAACGTTTTCTTCATTCTTGATAATGATGTTTGGAACATCGAAACATCGAACAGCGTTACTTTTCATTTTTCTTATAAATTCATAGGTATATTAAAAAAACAACAACAAAAAAAATAGCAATCGATCTCTTGACAAATCTATTCTAGAGTATTGGCGGGTCATAGCGTAAACAAACGAGTTATTTGCTCTGTTTGTTTTTACACGAGGCAAGGCAACAGGACGATGATTTCTGAGTTTGTGAAAACCGACAAGCGTGAGTGGAATAGTCGTTTTATTAAAACAATCAAGAAATATTGCTAGATTTTGCCGATTTCACTTTGCAAGAACAATTAGAAGACAATTTAATGGTCTCTGTTTCTCGGGCATGGTATAATGCCTCTTATACCATGGCCGCTAAGCCAATCAAATCGCTCGAATTGCATTATACAATGATCCAGGTTTTAATAATGACTGATATCTCATAGCCGCTAAGCCAATCAAATGGCCGTTTTTATACTAGAGGACGCATTATCCGTCTGGACGAACTTGGGCAAACATTTGTTGTTCGTCTGGTTATTCGTTCCTAGTATAAAGACGGGCACAAGACGCATTATCCGTCTGGACGAATTATCTTCCGTTATTCGTCTTGAACGACGCACAACGGAAAATAGTTTGTCCAGACGGATAATGCGTCTTGTGCCCGTCTTTATACTGGAGACGAATAACCAGACGAACAACAAATGTTTGCCCAAGTTCGTCCAGACGGATAATGCGTCCTCTAGTATGGGTCTAGTATAAAAACGGGCTTTGCGTCATCCAATGAACTGTCGACCAAGGGTTTTATTTGACTGCTGCACGGGCATACGTATACGCGCATACTGTCAACCCGGGCCTGCCGTCAATCTGTCATGACCTGGAGTCGTCACGTGGCATACAGGTGACTGGCCTTACGCAGGAGCTTATGGGCTCTTGCCGTACGTCCGTGACTGGACAGCTGTTTGTTCCCTTCCGGTTTTAACACGGTATTGGGGGGGGGGGGGGGGGGGTGGGCCAGAAGGTTTGACTGGGAATCGGTCGATTTTTTTGAAAGTAGCTAATCTTACTGACACAACAAAAGCATGGACAAAATGAATTTTTTTTGTTATAAGTTTTTCTCTAGTATAAATTTTATCAAACGTTTGTTAAAGGGGAAGTCTCATGGGGTTTTTGACCTGTTTGGTTAAAAATGGTGAAATAAGACCTTCACATATCTACAAAACAATTTTAGAACAACGAGAGGAAAGAGATCAACTCAATTCTTGAAAAGGACAACTCGTGATCTGTTCTAGCGCATTTTGAAAACAAAAATGCGAGAACTTGAAAAACGTTAGCCTAACCAGAGGCACTAATCGACAGAGCTATTTTACTAGGGTGATAATTTATAACAAAACTAGACAAATATTTTATGTTCCTGTTGACAGACAAACACTTTTGAGCTTTGAAATGACATCAAATTCGCGTGATACTTCCCCGCTTAATAAAGGACCCCCCCTATACCCCGCCCGGGCTCATCCCTAATTACCACCCTCTCCCGCTCACCGTTTGGATCTGGGTACGAAGACTATGTAAATAACGAGACGGCCCATCGATTCTTTCATTCATCTTTGCTGTCGGCAGCAAGAATGTTTCTGGATAGGAACTGTGTTTCCCCGGTAAGAGTTTTAGCAGATCCGCGTTCGATGCTATAACCAAAAGGTGAGAAATATATTCCGGGTTGCTTAAGGTGGGCTATTTCCATCCGTTCTGGCCAGTGCAGCTGTCAACAAAGTTCTCGTTCACCAGCACAGGTCTTATTTACTTTTTCATAGCCTTTTCAATGAGTTTCTTCCTCATTTTATCGGCGAAAAACCGAACTAACGCCCGGAAAGATCGCCTGAACTTTTAGAAAGTATTACGGTGTTTAAATGTCATTTTAACGAGAAGGAAAAGATGCGCCATCTATGGAATGATTTTCATTGTCGCTGCGCTGATATAGTGAGCGAGTTGCCTCTTTGTTCGTTCATACGTAAGCATATATAAACTGAACTCGCCATTTTTCATAAAAAAAAATTGTCGATAATACGAGGCGAACGTTTTTTCCTGGTTAGTTGCACAGATATTATTTTTTTAACTCATTTCTCCTTTTGTTGGACCTTGGGCCAGTGCTGGTTAGCTAATTTTAAGTTGTGTGCGAAGGTTGTAAAAATTATTAATAACGGACTAAAGTTTACGTTCACGACTGCATGGTCGGTAATAATTTTCATAGAAGGAAAATTTGCTTCGTTTTTGACTCATTACTTCGCAATATCTTTGTTTTATTTATTTGGTACAAGGTCTAACTATAAAAGCCGAAGATCTCTTTAGGTAGAACTTAAATTTCCTTTTTAAGGATTAATATTATCCATGAAAGCGATCGAATTAAATTCATTTCGCATGGAACTTGGAAACAACTTTGTTTGATTAATCGTCTTGGAGTCCTTGAGCATTTATATTAACAAAACGTAGCGGTTAAACTTCTCTGATAAACGCCACTGTTTAATACCTGAGAGGGCCAAATTATTTTAAGGATTGTTTGAAATTTTAGCAGTAAATGTGGCAGATGTCCTAAAAAAATTGATGACAATATCCGGACTCGGATTAAGGGAATTTTATGGATAGGACAGTACCTGCAAAACACCAACGAAAATTTTACTGAGAAATACATACTCACTTCAAGTTTCCCATCTATTTTCTGATTGTTTCAACCTGTTCAACTTAATTTACAATGTGGACAAATTATCAAGGAACAAATTATTAACAACGGCATTCAAGTTGAGAAAGCGAAAATATTCACCATGTGTTCGTGCACGTTCTCGCTAAAACTTTGAATTTTCATGTTGCTGTTCCGTAAGGGACGTGAAAGAAATGAGCTAAATTTTAACAATTGTGCAGAGCCATTGTATTCCTCATTAAATCCTTTGTTTCGAGGTGTTATTGTTCTCATCCCCGCTGTGTTTGAGGTTCCTATTGTTCTTATTAACCTATATACAGGCTTACGTTTTTTTATTCACTAGCAAAGTTATGCGTGGTTCAATTCTACCTGTTACCATCACCCCCCCGGGCACACCCCCGGGCATTTGTGTACTTGACGTCCTATTCCCCACCCCCGGGCACACAGAAAGAGACAATTCCCCACCCCCGGGACCCATGACATGGACTAAAAATAAGCTGCTTCGTTTTGATGATTTATTTCTTTATTTAAACAAAATCAGGAATCTGAAAAATCCTAAACTTTTAGAACAATTAACTCCCTTCCGAAGTAAAGCGAATATTATAAAACTCGACACACACACACACACGCACACACACAAATACACCAGGAGGGCGTTTCAAACAAACTGCCTCGAAAATTGAAATGTATCTCTACAAAACAACTCTTAAATTCCTAGAAACAATATGGAATAACGTCTTTTGTATTTTCAGTGCAAATAAATAAATTATATTGCTTTTCTACAAGAAGATCAAAATGTTTAACTCAGTATATTTACAACATTAAAACTGCGCCTGAAACAAGCCGAAGCGGGTGAATTCCATTAAAACAAAACCGTTATTAATTTTTCTTCTGGAGGAAATCCTTTCCTCTTTTATCTTTTGAACTTAGTTACTTTTTGTTTTCTTTCATCAGGTCTACGTCAGCTCTCTGACTGCAAATTTACGACATGTGAAAAACGAAAAACGTTGCCTTTTCCGCGTGGTTCCAGTAGCCGCCATTGTGTCACCCCATAAGTCCTTGCACGAGTAGTTATTTCGATTTGCCCCGCCCCCTACCCGCGGGCAAGACCGCTTGAGGAAATTCCCGACCCCCGGGCCAGACGGGCTGGGTTTTCCCGGGGGTGTGCCCGGGGGGGGGATGGTAACAGGTAGAATTGAACCACGCATTATACCCTCCTCAGGACTCTATATACAAATGTTCCCAGCAGCCCAATGAGGGTATTAGAAAAGTGCAATAGGGATTTTGTCTGAATGAAACATTTGGAAACAATTTATTGTAATCTTTATCATCATTAGATAACAAAATAGTCTTGAAACCACTTTCTAGTGATTTCGACTATTAATTTCCAAAAATTACGAACATTAGAAATGTTGTCTTTTACATTCCATATACAGCTGTTTCAGTTAACAATTTGTTGGATCAAAGCTTAGAGACATGTTCAAAGAGGTTGCCACGTCATCCATTTGATATCCTAACAAAGTTGTTCCTTTCCCAAGTGCCTGATTAACCGCAGAGATATAATAAATATCTTACTAACCTCGTTTTCTCAGTCCATATGGTAAGATATAGATCCTCGCTTTTTCCCATTGATTTATGCCCTTCACGCTTGGGCCAAAAATCAATGGGAAAAAACTTGGTCTGTAACTTACAATATCAACCTTGAACTCGGTTAGTAGGAGGTATGTATAAGGGGCCAATTACAGGAATCAGGGTCAGGCCTAGTTACTGTACATGCTGTGATTCAATTTAGCAACTGGTCCTCCTGTCAGCACCCCCATTCTAATAAGCGCTCCCCCTCCCCCTCCCTCTGGATTAGAAATGTTTTATTAAAACAACATCTTAGGCCAACATTTGAGGTTTCAGGCTAATTGGGCCAGCCTGGCTCATGCAATTTGGCCCATAAAACCAGGGGTGCGTTCGATTGACCTTATTCTGGAATAAGAATACATTCCGGATTATTCCAGAATAGCCATTCCATCCTTTCGTCAATAAAACGATTATTCCGCTTCTGGAATAATGCCCGCGACATAACACGCAGACAGCGGTTTTCCGAAGGAAAATACAAATTTCCGTAACATCATGAACAGCAACATGGCGGCGACATTGAAGGTCATTGTTGCAGGTTTTGCAACTTTTGTTGAAGAATTTCTCGAGGAGGAATCTGTACAAGAGGAAGAAGATGTCTTAGAAGAGTTTCTGCCCCTGTTTTATGCAAATAACTTGTTGTCAGAGTGGCGTAAAGCGGTTCGCATCAAAGGTTATGCGGAAACTGTTGTTCCCAATTATAATTTGTCAGAGTTTCGCAGCCATTTTCGCATTTCGGCGGACACATTTGAACAGCTTTCGTTGCCAGTTTGACTGTTATGATCTTCGCATCTGCGAAAGGCAAGGGTGAGAGTTTTCCATTTGCCTTCGCACTGGTCAGCCCGCGGCGAAATATTTCGACCACTCTTGACACTCTCCGCTTGCATTATCGCCGCAATCACTTCCCAGACTTGTTTCTTCTTGTAGTTAACATTTTGAAACACCTCTTTCTTTTCTTCGTACAAAGAAATGCGGAGAAGGGTCTCTTCCCGACTCTAGGAGTATCCTTTTTTGAGTAAAATTTCGTTTTGCTCGCACGCAGCGGAAGCCATTTTGTTTGTTGATTTGAAAAAAACCGTGAAGCATGACGTCATTATTCCAGATTATTCCAAATATTCTGCTCTCTGGAGCAGAATGTGTGGAATACATTCCATGTACTCCGGAATTGGAATAGCGTTTCAATCAAACGGTTGTTCGGGTTTATTCCTATTATTTTTATTCCGGAATAGTGTCAATTGAACGCACCCCAAGTTTAAAATGTTGTTCACTATCAATCTCAAGCTTTGGAATGAAAGAGTTAATAAAATTAATGTTTATTTTTCTTATGTTAGTGGTTTTAGGTTTGTTGTATCATCATTGAAAATGACAGCTGCGGAGGAGAGCGCTGCAAAATCTTCTGCAGCAATTCACAAAGTTAAAGTTGTATCGCCGTTCATCTCTGATGCTGGGGCAACAACATCACATGATGAGGAAGAGCAACAGGTTAGATTAGTAAATGCAGGGCTGTGTCTATCAATAACTTTTGGTAAAGCTGTAAAACTTAACCATTGTAGCTAAAAGGACATTATACTGTAGGTGAATTATCAGTACTGTTGTGTGCAATTTGCCATCATGTTGATGAAGGTGGGGAAACTACTTGAAATTAAACTGTAGACATCAGACCGAGCTCTAGTCAGTGGTAGCTTTTATCCTATTAAAACCACTGGGAATACAGTGTTTTCTGCAAAGGCAGAGGTTTCTTGTTTGCATGCCAGCACACTGGACAACCAAGAAACCTCTGACTGCATCTGCTCTGTCATACACAAAGAAAGTTTGGGTTGGCTGGTTTCTTTTGTATAATTGTCTACTGCATTCAAGGTGTTGCCTAGAATTTTTTGGTGTTGTTTTTCTCAAAGCCAAGCACAAACTAGCAGAAAAAAAACTAAGAACAATTTTCTGTGGACAAACTGGAGGCCACGTGCAAAATTTTGTCTGGTTTTGAGCAAAATATAAAAAAAAACTATCAATGAAAAACGTTGCTTTGGATGTTTTTTCCAGTCTGTTCTTCATTTGTAAATTGAACTTTTAACTTAGAGTTGTAATTCATTCTATCATTAATTCCTCCTCAGGGGGGGAGCAGGGGTGGTGCAGTGGTGTGACCTGGGTTTGATTCCCAGCCTTGACACCATATGTTGGTTCAGTTTATAATATTGTTGGTTTCAGTTCCTGCTTCAAGGGTTCTCTCCCCAAGTTCTACAGTTTTCCTCCCTCCAAAAAAACCAACACTTCCAAATTCAAATTTCACTCTTGAGCGAGTTAGCTTGGTACCACCCTGGCTAAATATTGTTAAATATTGCTTTTGCCAAGCCTCCAAATTTACTCTGCAGTAACTTTTGTGTCATTGATGTTGTAAAATGCTGTGTCATTTCTGTCATTCATAAGGAACACCTTGATAACAAGGATGTTCTTTTTAGGATTTTGGATACAAGCAATATAAACATCCTGGTCAACTATATTGTCGTTGAAAGTAAATACTTTATTTACCACTGTAAGTTAAATAAGGGCTCTCTATCCTTAAGACTGTTGGTCTATAAATTTAGAAAAACGTTTCAAACCGAACGTTTTGTTGTGACAAAAACATAATAAACTCGATTTCCATGACAAAAAAATGGATTCAAACCCTTGCTCCCTTTAATACAAAAGTAGCCATTATCCTAACCTTCTTTTCTTTTCTCATATTCCTGTTCATTATACTCAAATTAGTTATATAATTCTTGGTTGTTGTGTTGTGAAATACAGTGTAGCTTCCCTGTAGTTTGTAATTAAAGGTGATTTGTGTAAGCATCGTAATGTCTGTCCGTATTTTTCTGTATGGTCTTGTATTATAAACGTCTTTAAAAAACTAAAAAAATAAATAAATAAATAAAATACAAAAAAAAAAAAAAGAAATGTCAGTGATACCATCTGCTCAACTCACAAGTTGCCATCTGCTATGAGAGGATTTTGTGGACTCAAATTGCAATGAATTCTTAGTGTTGGTGTCTTTTTTTCCTTTGATGTAAACTGTAGTACATGTAGTCCCATAGGGGTTAACTCACCCAACATTTTTTGATTGAAAGTTGTCAGGAGTTTAAGGGCAAATACTCATTTGGTACTGACAGTAGCTCCAATTTAACCCTTTAACCCGTAATATCAAAGACCAAATTCTCCTATCTTGTCCCCATACTTTTCTTATAAAAGTATTTACTGTGGAGAAGTTATTAAAATATCAAGACAATTCACCTTGGGTGATCATATCCTTAATTTTCATGACCTCAGGGGTTGAACAAGTGTTGATATTAGTGCTTACAGGGTCATTATTTAAGACCATTTTGTCATTCCTAATCTTACTATGTAATATTGCTACAGTAAAGTAAACTTTTAAATATACACAATTAGATTTAAAGCTAGAAGCCTGTGGGGCCATGTAATCAAACAAATTTTTTAAACAGAACAGAAACTCTTTAAAAATCCCAACTGGCAGGAAGGCTTACAAAGCGTGGCCGAGGATTTGAACAGGGTACAAATAATAATATTAATTTTATTACCTGATATTGCGCAAATTAACACACTAATACATTATCAAATGCGCATCACAATAAGACTATAACTACCAATACTAACGAAACATATTTGAATATAACGAATAATTACATGAATCTATCTTAGGAAAAATAACCACTCGACCACGTCGCCAGTTGATAACAACCATTCATTGATAACTAAGCACCGAAAACATTTCTTCTTAAATAAACAACAGTATAACATTTGGTTGAATTTGTTTTATTGCCAGGGTCCACAGACCAGTTCTGCCAGTAGGCAACAGCGACAACAGCGAGTCTACAACATGATGAAAGATCTTCAGCAGAAGCACTTAGCCACAATGATGCAGGGTGAAATAAGTGAACGCGAGAGTACCGATATGCAGGAGTCTCAGAACATTTGCCGCATATGCCATTCATTGGGTGACGAACCTCTTATAACACCGTGCCATTGTTCTGGCTCTGCTAAGCATGTGCATGCAACATGCCTGTTAACATGGTTTAAGAAAGCTGTGAAGAACACCTGTGAGCTCTGTCGACACAAGGTTGCTATCAAGAAAAAGGGGAAGCCATATTCAGAGGTACGAACATTCAGTTCAGCTAGTAATCCCACACAGTACTTTTCTTGAGTCAAATTCATCAGATTGCCAAAGATCACAAAAGATAGCCCAAGAGTTTCTAGAGAAAAATGTTAATTAACTATGGCCAAATGACTTGCTCTACCCTCTAAGGGACAATTTTTAGCTGTCAAAATTGGATCAACTTTACATTGTGTTTCAACAGTAACTGTTAAAGAATCTTTCCACCTAGGTAGGTTAAATAATTATTGTTTCAGACTAGTTTATTATCAACTGTCTGAAAGGGATTTAAGTTTCGCGCGTGGTTGAAAAATTGTGGCATGTCTGCTTGGCAAGATCAGTGCATACATCTCTTTTTAGAGGAGGAAAAGCTTGGATTAAAGGTTCAGCCTGCTATGATTTTATTCAATAATAATGATCTCTATTTACTCTCAGTCAGTGTTTATAGCAGAAGGTGCTGGTGCATCCAAGCATTAAATCTTCGCCAACAAAATTATTAGGAAAGGAAAGTTTTGACACTAGGGGTGCTTACCATTTACATAGATACCCAGAAATTCCAGTGGGAAAATCAAATGGTATGCATCATTCCATTTGGAGTACTTCTGAAATAATTATTATGGGCTACTGGTCAAAGTGATGCATTTTAATTACTCATTTTGGGATTTACAGTTGATGTTCTTACATTTTGCATGTTATCCATCTTCTGTTAAGACAAGCTCAATCATTTCGTATTTATGCCAAAAATTTCCATCCAGGTGGTTTGCATAAATGGTAATTAGCACCCCAGATCTCAGTTTTACACAGCGGTGAAAGACAACTTAGAAATATGTTTTATTTTAAATGCTTCTCTAACTTACAACATTTTATTGTTGCCTTTTAGTGGCGTAAGCCAGAGGACAAGCCTATACCACTGATCTGGTTTACAGTTTTTCTTCTTGGTCTCTTCCTCAATGTGTTCTCCATCGGCATAAATGCTTCGGAACTTTGCAGTAGCACAGCATGTGTGATTTTTTATGTAGTAAATGGATTTGGGGTAATTCTGGATTCCGCATTTCTCTATTTTTGGTGGACAAAATGTTTATTTTACTGGCGCAAATGGTGTGCCTTAAACCAGGATTGGTCCATTGTGCTCGGCCCTGGCCAGTTAGCGCCACAGAGATCCAACCAAGAGGAACGAAGCAATGATAGGACTACATCGTGCATACAAATGCCGCATATAGTATGATAAAGGAAGTATTGAGATAGTATAATTTACTATTTAAATAATATAAACATTTTAAAAGAAAAATTAACGAAAAAACATTACATGACGTTTTGATGACTTCATGTCATCATTATCAAAATGCTGTACAGCATTTGATAATGATGACATGAAGTCATTGAAACGTCATGTAACGTTTTTTCGTTAATTTTTCTTTTAAAATGTTTCTCAAAATCAATCTTGATAAAAAATAATATAAGATTATATAATTTATAGATATATTTAATACTTTTTATTATTTTAAAAGTAGCTATTTAATTGACTCTGATCAATATAATTTATTCATAGTGGTATAAAATAATTATTATCCGGCGAAATGTGGAATATGGCCTGGTACTTATGGCCGAGCTGGCTAAAATCATGTGATATTCCACAAGATTAGGCAGGACAATGATACTGTTGTATTCAACACATTGATAGCAAAGCAAGTTTTATTGTAGAAAAGCTGGAGATGGTCTTTATTTGTTAAATTCGTCTCCCTGAACACAAAACTATGTATACCGCAGAATATCTGTTGTGTACAGGTGGCGAATATTGAGCAAACCATGACGACATTTGGACAGTGTTACAATGCGTTGTGTAATATTATGGTGACTATTATTAAAAACTGGATCATTGTATAATGCAATATTCCAGGGCCGGATTTGATTGGCCTAGTGACCATGGTATATTAGCCATTATACCATGGCCAAGAAATAGCGACCATGAAATTGTCTTTCGCTTTTTCTTGCAAAACGAAATCAGCAAGATCTAGCAATATTTCTTGATTGTTTTTAATGAAATAATTATTCCACGAGCGCTTGTTGGATATGAGATGATTATAGCCAACTCGGCGCTATGCGCCTCGTTAGAAGAAGAAGAGAAGGGGGAAAAACTTTTCGTTTGTTTTACATGCAGAAATTTCGGCTAAAGTGGTTACCAAGTGGAGAAGGAAAAGAAGAATAACTGTCGGCCTTGAGCAGCTGAACGCCCAGCTGCCGCCATGTTTGTTCTTTCTGTCCCTAGTACTAGGATCTTCCGAGCGAAAGTAGTTTACATAGGGCTAGGATCTTATCTCTCAGCTAGGAAGTTCCTATCTCTAGGAAGATCCTAGCGCTAGGGCCAAGTTCAACTTTTTGCATGTAAACTGAATAGAGAAAACATATGGCGCTAGGATGATCCCTCCTCTAGGACCTTCCTAGTGCTAGGATCTTCCTCCCTCCATGTAAACACCCCCTTTCACGGCAACTCATATCCACTGCGCGCTCGCGGAATAATTGTTAAATGTAATTATACCAGTTATTGGCAGAGCTGTTGCAATGGCCTCCTGTAACATAACACTGGGGTTTCACTAAACGGGTTTTCATTTTTGCGACCAGCAAATGAGCACAAACAAAGCTAGCTGGATGCAGCTGTAATCTTAGTTGAGAAGATCGCTGGTGTACAGAGATAAAACGAAGTGGATTAATAAATCCGTTTACGAAACAATACTCCTTGGTGTTGAAGATAAATCTTCCTGATGTTTGTGGACATTTTACGCATTGCTTGCATTTTTCCGCATCCTTGTGGGGCTTGGAAAAATGCTACGCAACGCGTTTTATTTGTTAAATCACTATTAAAATTAGTTGTTTTATGTGCTTTGGTATAGTAGTTTATGTATTTTAAAAGCGGGTTTTACTTGACTGGAAATTAATACTAGCAATAATATTATTACTGCCTATATATGGCGAACAAACCCCTAATCAAGCGTGACTTCTTTACGTAAGCTTTGTTTTCCCGCGCTTTGCACCGGTTGCAAGTTTTCTCATGTTTGGCACCCGGTGCATGCTTTCCCGCGTTTAGCATTGGTGTCATGTTTTCCGGTGCTTGTTTTCCCGCGTTTAGTACCAGTCGTGACAATGCAGGTTTTTTTCTTCACGTTCTGATTGGGACAGCGCGTTATTATATGATTGGCCAGATGTGACCACTTCGGTTTTGGTTTCATTACAGTCATTTAAACTTGACTTCACGATGTCTTATACGTTCAGTGTAGAGCACATGTAAATAAAGAATGAATATTTATTTATTGGTAAGTTATTGGGGAATTAAATTCCGTGAAAAAACGACCATGCTAAATGGACTTTGTAAATGCGGTTCTTGTGAAACTTTTAAAAGAATAAAACAAAATGATGAAACTGTACAAGTCTGATTCTTCTTTAAAAGGTGTAAAAAAATTGCGTGCAGTCAACTTGACACAAGAGAACTCATAAATGGAAAGAAGGAATTAAATGAGTAGCAATTTCTTCAGAACCAGAGTTGAACGTTTGCCAAGTTTTATTTGCATAAATCAACACATTTCCTTGTGTACAATCATTACCAACGAGATCAATGCGAACTTCTCGAAACAGTCATGCAATGCCTGGTATTTGTATTCGATATAGTGTGAAAATTCTTTTTCTAGGTTTCCTTAGCTTAATAACGTAATTAGCATGCCGTGTTCAGACCTGACCGTAAGGCTGAATTCCCGAAGGCGCGCTCTATTAAAGTCCTTGTCTCCTAATTTTTTAATTTGTTAAGTTTAAAAAGTACTTTTGCCAGAATTCAGGGACCGTTCATTTTTTATGAGCATGGGGGGGCTGGTGGGATTTAGGGGGGGGCCACGAAAAAAAAAAATGGCACTAAAGGGGGGGGCTACCAAAAAAAAATGAGTGAAAGAGGGGGGGGTCACCAGAAATAATTGGCTAGTAGGGGAAATTGAAAGTGGCTCAACACAGAAACAGATGAAGAAATTGAATATTATTTCAATTTTATTTAATGCGATTTTCCTAACCACTTTTAATTTGTTTTACATACTGAGGTCGAAATCTGCATTTTATATTAACAACAACTGAGGAAATGAAGCATATCTGTTGGAAAAGCAATGATGAATATAAACTGAGGTAGACACCTATGTTTGTACAAGTTCAAATTAATATAAAAACGTATCAGTCTCACTATTGAATCATCCTTGGGGGAGTAGTTTTCTACAAAGTGGTTGTACTCTGAACTATATCAATAGATTGTTTAATGTTCTTTTTAATAGTACTCACTTTTATAAAGACTGTTGATTAGTAAATTATTTGAACCCAGGAGTATCAGTAGACTCAGTAGTATGCCTAGTGTGAACATCCAGATTAGTTTTAATAATAGAACTGTTGTTGGTGACTTCAGTTGACGGTAAATCTGAGCCGTAAGCCATCTTCAGAAAAGCTTGTAACTGTCATTTTTAATAGCAGTACTTTATTATCTAGGCGCGTAGGAGGGGGGGTTCGAGGGGTTCGAACGAACCCCCTTTACAGATCAGTAATGGCGGAAGAGAAAGCACTTAATGAGGAGGTTGAACAATTACATGAGGTGTACCATGCGAGAGAGTAGAATGTCTGCCCTGGTTCTAATGCATGTCAAATATGATATGCCTGTCAATTTTGACGAGATAGTCAATTTGTTCGAAGGCCTACACCCGAGAATGATGCAGTTTACCAGCTTGGTGTATGACTATCAGTAGATCGAATAGCTATCAGAACTCGACAGGGCGCGGAATGTACATTGAACTTTCTTGTTTAAGTTGAAACAATTATGCCGTAGGAATGATGTATGTAGCTCAAAAAGCTGCTGTAAAACAAATTGGTGATTTGCCTAAAATGGGTCTCAAAATGCAGGAAATGAGGTTTCTGGGAACCTAGATTTTCAAAAATTAGGGACTAGGGACCCCCCTAGTAAGCAAGATTTGGGGCTCAACGAACACCCCTATCTAACCCTTACCTACGCGACTGATATCTGTGCGTCCGCTGTTTTTTTCTGTTTAATATGACTCGTAATCGTTGATTGGTATGCTTCGATCCGTATTTTGTTAGTCAGATCCGTACGTGTATTAATTGTTTCTACTCGAAGGGGAGTAATTTCACGTTAACCATTTGCTTGATTAATTTTTATAGTTTCTTTGAGAATCTAAATGGAAATTTAGGGTTTGTCGTTGCCGTAAACGTGTTGCTATCTATAAAACGTTTTTTTAAACAAGAGAAATCTTTACCTAAGTAGAGAACGGTTACTTGTTAATAGTACTGTAAAGAAATCACAGTAACAATTACGTTTATCTTTGATATAAACAGTACATAAGCGTTTTGTTAAAGTTAGGAGTATGATTTGTTTCTGATTGGGCGGAAGGGGGGGGGGGGTCATCAGAAAAAAATAGTTCTGCTAGGGGGGGGGCCATGTGGAAAAAAATTGCATGCTAGGGGGGGGTCATACAGTTTCGTAGTGGCAATTAACCAAATCCCACCAGCCCCCCCATGCTCATAAAAAATGAACGGTCCCTCAAGTCACGTCATATATGCGGCGTACTTCATTATGTATCTCCAGGCTGAGTTGACTTATAAATATATGTATCTACAGTATACTATTCTCAGAAAAGGTTGAAGTCCTCTCTTTTCTTTTGCTCTACTTTAAAGATTCTTCAAGATTCATTCTCATTTACATTAAATCATAAAAGTATCACTTGTTTAAAGAAAAACTGAGTAACTATTCTTAGTAAAGTTTAATTTAAGGTTGTCAGAGGCGTATGAATTAGTTTACGGAAATGACTTTACTTTTTGTGCACTTAAACACTTAGGTTCTTTTAAAAACTCGATGAATTAATTAATTATTGACACCATATTTTACACTAACTCATCTGTTAAACTTTCACCGAGCCTGGAAAACGATCCGAACTTTCTACAAATTTCCAGCTTCCGTGAGCGTGGTTTACCGCCGTCGACCAAACCGGTTTTTCAAGTGGAGTTTGATTCAACGTGTTGCCAGGCAACAGAAAACTCACTGCTAGGTTTCAGAAACATGCATTTGTTTTGGCAGCATAACTATCGTGATAGGCTTTCCTTCGTGTTCGAATTTTTGACAACGTTACTAATGACTATAATTACAATATTCAACAATGTTCATCAGAATAATTAATCAAGGGAAGCTAAACAACTGAACACGCACATATAAAGTAAACGAAGGGAAGCTAAACAACTAAACACGCACATAAAGTAAACGATCAAACTGAAGTCTTTATACCACTGAGTTCTTTGCACCGTTCTTGCTAATAAATAGGGTTGAAACAGCCTGTGAGTGTGGCTGGTGAAAGTTCGTGCCTGCACGGTTCTCTAACCGTAGACACCTTCCTTTGTCGCTCAATAGGCGCCTTGTCGGGTTTGTGAGGCGGTACACTGCGAGATGGCAACGGCATCCTGAAGAAGCAGGCTCCACGGAAGATTTCGGCTTGTTCGCTTTTTGGCAAATCCTTGACCAGTTTGACTGTTTTTTGCCACCGACAAAATTCCCTTGTGATAGTGGGTGCCTCACCGGCTACAGTGACCCTTCTTTGCAAGCGCCTTCTTCCTGTATCTCCCTCGTTATGAATTCCACTCCATTTCCCAGCATCAGTACCTTCTCTGACTTTTTCGCTGCCTTCGTCTATATCTTGTGTTAGCAATTTCCTCTCTTGTGGCTGGAAAAGCGCTAGCTTCGAGGACGCGGAACACAGTGAAAGGCTTCTAGAATACTTTGGCTTGCCCGCTGGATCGCTGTTGCTAGCCTTGGAGCGGTTACCTTCTTCTTCTTTCTCAGCCCAAGCATGGAAGATTCCTGCAGGTCTCACTGGCTTGGCGCTCCCATCCAGCGTTAAACTCTTTGGAGGCGCATTTTCAGATTTGCTGCGGCCTCTCTTTGGTTTGGAAGCTCTAGCTGATGCGACGCTTTCTTTCTCGTCACTTAAATTTTCTTCAGAGAGGATAAGTACCTTGTCCGACAAGCTCCGGTGATAGTTCGGCCGTGCAGTTGCGCAATCGCTTCGTCCGAAATTCTTCGGCAAGGAAGTACTTTCCTTGTACACGTGGGACGACTGTTGTTTTCGCTCGCCAGTCAGACGTGGCAAGGAACAAACACTGCTTTGCGCGCTTTTCAGCCGCGGACGGCACTGCTCTCCGTTTTTTGCATCGTAGTATTTCGCAATGTACAAATGCTGGATGGCGAAGTTGGTCATTTTTTCCGCTGATTCTCGAAGAATCTTATGTTTCATCTTATCGATTTCGTCCAACTTTTTGCATAGCGATTTCTCCTCAGCGGGGTTCTTGCTGAGCAGAGCAATAGACAAATTATTGGTCTTCTTCATCGTGTTTGCCCATTCAGTTTTGTCGATAGCCTAGATAACGATCCTTGCTAAGACTCTGCAAGGCTCAAACTGGACAGATTTAAGCTCATCAGTTAATTAAGGACCATTCGACTGTTTGAGCACCAAGGTATTCCAATAAGCGAGTTCTTCTGTTCGAGTTTGTTTGTTTACTTTGTCGGGCTTAACTTAATTCTTATTTGTACAGTACTTTTTCCTGTTTTCTTTGTTGAAAACTGGATCGAGGTTCATGTAACATGTTCCAGAGAAAAAAGTAATGTTGATCTTTTTCATGATTTACTTCATACCGTCGGCTAATTTCATTGGCTCTCCAAAAGTGATAAGTAAAAAGCCAAATCCTGCGTTTCGAAATTTCAAGAGACAAACAGCACGTCACGTGCACGAACTGCAATTCCAGCAATGTAGTTCATGAATCAAAGATTCTGGTCATCTTTTTTTCAACTGATTTTGCTCATTTGACACCGCAAACTTTATAATTGCCAAATTGATCAATCTCTGGTATGGCAGGTGATTGTAATGAGTTCCGACAGTCCGTACACGTGAGTAAGGCACCTGCCCGCCCTCTGTTATTTTAGACTTACGTAATAGATGTCGACATGTTATGTAATCGGATAATCATGTGCCCAGATTTCTCCCGAACATAGTTTGAAAACAAGAATGAAACCACATTCTGTTGTAAAGGGGCGGGGGGGGGGGGGGGGGAGAAAAAGAATGAAGGCGAAACTGGAGTAACTGCGTGCATTCGGCAAAGTCCGTACCACTGCTCTTGGTCCAGACCTACAGCAGAATGTGACTGTATAAACAGTACATCTTTACCAGGAGCCCGGGCAACCTCGTTCCCAGGGTCTCTCCACTTCACGTCCCAGGGACGTGAAGAGGAGAGACCCTGGGAACGAGGTTGGAGCCCGGGGGGCCTCTCATTTGAAAGGGGCGGGGATGCTCATCGTCTTGTCTCGCTCGTTGGCTGCCTGGCTCCGCTAGCCCTTATGGTTATTCCAGGCAGCCAGCACTCCAATTATTTTTTAATATTTTCTTTGTTGTAATTTTATTTTTGAGCAAGAGTGAGTACAAATAAAGATTGATCAGAAAACTTTTGAATGCAGAGGTCCACACAACGCGGGAATTAAACTTGTTGGTAATTTTGCCGGATCTCTCTTGTGAAAGACCTCGTGTCAGGCGTCACTTGAACGTGAAAATACAAAACTGAATGCAAGGCTGGCACTACGGCAAAGGGCAGATTTATTAGTGGCCAATATTTCGACTCTGGCCCTGAGGAAGACTAATTCTATTAGTCGAAATATTGGCCACTAATAAATCTGCCCTTTGCCGTAGTGCCAGCCTTGCATTCAGTTTTGTAAAGATTGATTGATTGATTGATTGATTGATTGATTGATTGATTGATTGATTGATTGATTGATTGATTGATAGGGGTGTAAATTTCGGATTTTGGTCTCCTAGGGTGTTCAGGGTAAAACGCCATTATATTTGGCCGTGAAGGTCTCGTTTAGGGTTGCACGCGAAAAGTTAATGTATTTTTTATTTGTCTGTGTTCTAAAATGGTCTCTTTTAGGGGGTCAAAAAAGTTTGGGCCATGCACAGATTGGTCTCCTTTAGTGGTTTAATTTAAAACTTCCGACGAGCGTCCCCACCCCTTTCATATGAGATTCTCGCGAAATGTCTAAATTCCGGCATGTCAGCGTGAGAATATTTATATGCATACTTTAATAGTTGCCAGATATTGATTAGCGAGGCTCGTGTTGGAGTCCGAATTCGAGGGAAATTCAATCTAATAAAAGGTAAATGGGGTCTGTGAAAACGCCGTGATACTACTATATAACAGTGGAACACTCCGGGGGGAGAGGGCTTGGACGGGTTGGGGGGAGGGGGTCAGGGTTACAGTGTCAAATTCGATGAGAGATTCCGCCCCGAGAGTCAACCGCCTTCCTTTTACCCTTGATGGTACCCTTTTCGTATACACATAAACAAAAATTGTATCCTTAATCGCTTTTGTTTTGCCTTTTTTTCGTATCAGATTACAGACCGAATTGGATTCCGTCATTATCAGTTTATCCGCAGGTATCTTTAGTTAATTAATTATAACTAATGCAATTCAAATTTCTTCTCATCTTGTCTTCTCATGCACAGACACTATATCGTACAATGTTCCGAAATGCAAAATCTTACGTCAAACTACACATTTTGTTATTTTACAATCCATAACTTTCAAGTCTAGTCCAGTCCAGTTGACTCCTGTCCAAATTTACGCCTGACTTGACTGTGAGCCGTCATGTCGCTGGCGCCCGCCTTACGTAGCCACAGGCTGCTTGATATATACACGAGTTGGCCGTAAAGAATGGCATTAACTCGCCGTTTTAAAAAGTATCAACGACTTTCGTTCTGCTTTGTAGGAATAGTAGTATTTTTATTTTTCATCAAAAGTTTTTGGAATCATTTTTCACCAAAGAACGAACGAATCGATCTGAGAAATCATGGGAAGACTTTGCCCATCATCTCGCCGATGATCGAACCTCAAGATCGCTTCCAACAAAATGTGTTCTTATTAGTGATTGTTTCATCTTCTCCGAATAAACAAGAAAACGCGGAGAGGAGGAAAATGCTACGCAGGACATGGGGAAACGTTAATGGAGCTCATATACCCATCGATCTTAAGTGGAAAGTCGTGTTCATGATGGGAAAACCACAAAATCATGAAATGAATCGTGCTGTAACTGCGGAACACAACGAACATGGCGACTTGCTTATTGGTGATTACAAGGATGAATACCGAAATATTACGACAAAACTTCTCATGGCATTTAACTGGGCTTCGAAAATCAAGTGCTCTTATATTTTGAAAACGGATGACGATGTTTACATCGATATTCCCAGGTTATTTGCGTGGTTAAAAGCACAAGGTGACAAGGATTCTCTGTATGGAGGCATTCTTTACAATGGAGTTGTGGTTAGAGATAAAACGCATCGACATTATGTTAGCCCTGACGATCTATCCTTGGATTACTATCCCACCTTTTGCAAGGGCTCAATGTATGTGCTGTCATGGACTCTGGTTCCTCGGATGGTGGATTTATCAAAAGAGATAAAAAGAATAGGCCCTGATGATGCATATGTTGGGCTCCTGGCGCACCAGCTTGGAGTTAAGCCAGTAAGAATACAAGAATTTCTTCAAACAAGCTACATACATTGGTTCATCGGCTTTATTAGCACTTGCCAGTTTCAGACAATTATGGGGATCGGCGATTCTCTCACCCCTGATCAAGTGTATTACATTCATCAACTGAAACAAACAGTTTTGAATAGTAAAATATACCCTTTTGTATGCGTATCACTGCACATGAAGTTTTGGCTTCTTTTATTTTTCCTTTTTACACTCCTGGTGATATTTGTCTACAGAAGAAAATGGAGGCTAGAATAAATTGAGAAAGAGAGTCAGTTGTGTGATCTTGAGTTGAGGTATGAGAAATATCAGTAGCCTGTGTACAGCTGACCCCTCCCCTCAGAAAAAATCCTGAGGGGAGGGGGTGGCTGTACACAGGCTAAAATATCAGGTATGAGATAGGTTTGGTATGAAGGTATGAGAAATATCAATCATGAAGAGATGGAACAAATGGGGGGGGGGGGGTGGGGGGGGAGGGTGTCAATGTGTCCCCTGCAGCTAAGATGTGAAGACATTGTTCCCTTCAGAAGCAGCCCATAGCATCAAGTTGTTCCACACTATTGAAACAGCGGGTGTAATTATGAACAGATGTTGTCCCAAGTTACACATTTGGAGAAAGATACTTGCTAGGCCCAGCCATATTCATTTTGTTTCAGTTGTTCTATGCTTTTACTTATTTAGTTATGTTTTGCCATACTTTAAAATACAGATAATAGCATTCAGTTGGCTGGAATAAGGGCAGATTGTCCAAACAATGACCATTTGGCCAGGAAAGAAAGCTTTAAGGACACCTGTAAAAGCACAGGTCGCCCAAGCTCTACGTTTTGCGTTTACCTTTGCGACAAAAACACCAGCATCACAATTTTCAAGAGCATGAAAATGATCATGCTTAAATTATAGCAAAATTATAATGTTTTGTATGGGGAACAAAAGTATCGTATTTAAAGGCAAATTAGAAACAATTTTTCAATAAAAATTTCTCATCCGAATTCCTTTCTACTTCTTTTTGTGTCCTGTGTGGTTTGTGGGTTGATTTGAAGTGATTTCATGAGGTTGCAGCCATGAAATGGCTTAAGGACGGTGCCTACTATTGTTACTGCGCATACGTTCTGCGCATCGCGAGATACTCGGGTTTCCTATGGGTGGTGCCTACTAACACAGGAATATTTTTGCGCGGTTTAAAACGATACGGATAAAGCAGAACTTACCAAATGCTTTTGATATCTGAAAAGAAAATTGGGGGTAACCATGCATTTTTCAGAGATAATTAAGCTTCAATTTATGAAAAAATCCCATACATTGCTTTATATTTTGGCGTTTTTTAGAGATATTATTGCTTAATTATCTCTGAAAAATGCGTGGTTACCCCCAATTTTCTTTTTGGATTCCAATAGGCCTTGCTAAGATCTGCTTTTCTCGCATAGTCATAAACCGCACAAAAATACTTCGGTATTAGTAGGCACCGTCCTTAAGAGATGTCATTGGCACTGAAACTCCATAAAATTTTGTCAAATTGACCCAAGAACCACACAGGACACAAAAAGAACTGCAAAGGTGTTCAGGTGAGAATTTTTTATTGAAAAATCGTTCCTAATTTTGCCTTCAAACACAATACTTTTGTTCCCTTTTCAAACCCTTATAATTTCACTATTATACAATGGTCATCTTGATGCTCAAACTATGTGATGCAGGTGTTTATGTCACACAGGGCAACACAAATCATAGAGCTTGGGCTACCTGTGGTGAAAATACGAGGACAATCTTTTAGATCCCTTTTGTGTGATAGTTGCTCACATGTTTGAGATCCTGTTAGCAGTCAGATACCTCAAGTATCTCCCTGCCAGATGGATTCAGATGGCTTGTTTAAATCACGCACAATCAATATAAATATAACATTCTTTTAATACAGGATTTACATTTCCAAAAAAATCAGATATCTAAATCATCATCAGGATCATCGTCATCAAAATCATCAGCTTCATCAGGCTGGTAAAACACCTTCCCCACCCCCGTAGAGTTCACTGTAACTTCACTTGTCTTCTGTTCATGGTACATGTAAGGAAGCGTTAGGTTGGATCGAGCTTTTCGTTCATCATCTGTCAGTTTCAGATTAAATGTGAGGTTCTGTGTTGGATCGCCCTACAAGAGCACACCAGCAAAATCATTTTAAAAGATAAGAAATTTAATTTGAATAAACTTAACTAATAACTAAAATAAAAGCCACTTCATTTGATGATTCAATTTTATTAATAAATTACACAAAATTCATTAAATAAAGTTAAATTTGGTCCTGAGAATGAAAAACAGTTCAATGGAAAACTTTTTTTTTAGTGTTTTGAAAGGTTGTCAAATAGACTGAATCCAAAAGGTAATGCTCAACAAGTGGATAGCAAAACCTGACATTAAACTCCAACACAAAAGATTGAGCCTGCTGTCACCAAAAAGAAAAAAAAGTGGAATAGAGTTTGGTTTATCTTTGAGATATAAGAAAAGATACAATATAATCATTTTCTGTTTTATGTAACTATGTGAAAGGGGTGCATACCTTTTCGATACAAGTTTGTTTGGGGAGTGGGAAGGGGATGAAACTGTGGACAGAGCCTCCCTGTATGGAAAGTTCTCTATTGACTGACTCACCTCTTTCACTGGTTCAGTGTGGCTCACAGAAGAGGAAGCATTCCAGTCTTTTTCTTTGTGTTCCATCAGTTCATAATCATCACTAATGGTGACACTTTCCACCTGTTTACAAATGGACAAGAACATTGTTGTAGCACCAAAAGAATACCAATAATGTCCCCATGAACATTACATAAACTACAAATACCTAATATACACTTTGGAATGTAGATTTTCCTTTTTGCTAACATTTGCTACTTCCTAAAACTATTAAAGCTATATAAGTACAGTACCGCTCAAAAGTAAGTTACCAGTCTCGTCTCGTTTCTCGTGAGACGAGAGTCGTGTCTCTCGAGACGAGATTCTTGTCTCAAGAGAAGCGACTCTCGTCTCTCGATACGAGAATCTCGTCTCGCGAAAATCACTGAAGCGGAAATTTTGGAATATTACCGAGTTTCTCGTGAGAAGAAAACCACCGAGTTTCTCACGCACTTGTCTTGTGATGCATTTGTCCATGCCTTTTTTAAAACACGTGCCAACGTGTTCGCATTGTAAGAGTTATGTGATTCGAAACAATTTTGTCTTTATTCAGTTCAAAGGTTTCGATTCGTGCACAATGTAAGAGATGATTTATTTTACAAAAACTATATAAGTACTATAAGTGAAATTACATTATTTTGCCAGCTGTCAGTGGCACAATACTAGATTTGTCCCCAGTCAAGGTAACAATCTCTTTTTTTTTTCACGGTTAAGCACACCAAGAAGTGATGGTCTTTGAGAAAGTCAAACAGCATACCTTCTTGATTACTTTTCCAGTTTTTCTTTTGTGTAAAAGTCGACACCAAGTAACTGGTTCATCTGCAATGTTGTGAGACAAAATTATTGTTAGAAAATGAAAACAACAAATTGATAAATTAATTTAACTACTGGTTAATCAATACTGAAAGAATCAGACTACAAGACATTAAAAAATTCAACTAGAATAGGAGATTGAAAAGAATAAACAGTCAATGCAAGGTTCATTCCATAACTCCCTGGCTAATCAGCGAATAAAGCCAACAATGGCTATTAAGTTTTGGTTCAAGATAATTAAAAAAGGAACCAACATTCCAGCTATTGAGTTCCTACAGTAAATGTGGTAATATTAGCCAATACATATCTACCTGTGGATTTTTCAAAAAGGGGCCCACTCAAGTCTTCTCTAATGTTGCCAAATGAATATAAAACAAAAGGGCGCATAGACTTATATCACTTCCCTCTCTCTTCTCTCTTATTGCATCATTCTGAACCTTGTTGGGTCCATCAAACCCATGATTCAGTGTTGTTTGATAAAAAGCGTTCAACTTTTCATTGGCCACCTTTTAAAAATTTGGGTTGATAAAGAGCTGTACATGTACTGCCCTCTCAAAGATGGTACTTACTATTGTTCCTGCGCATACGTTCTGCGCATCTCGAGATACTCGGGTTTCCTATGGGTGATGCCTACTAATACAGGGATATTTTTGCACTGTTTAAAACTGTGGAGAAAGCAGAACTTAGCAAGTGCTCTTGGTATCCAAAAGAAAATTGGGGGTAACCTTGCATTTTTCAGAGATACAAAAAATCCGTGGTTACCCCCAATTTTCTTTTTGGGTTCCAATTATAGCCCTTGCTAAAATCTGCTTTTCCCGCATAGTCATAAACCACATTAAAATACTTCGGTATTAGTAGGCACCGTCCTTAAAAATTATGTACCAGCAACAGGCAGTTTTGCTGCCTACAGATGATGGTTTACCACTTAGTTCACTCTCATATTCTCTGGACTTAGCTTTTCCTGCCTGCTACTCATGAATGCCACGTCACTGATTAAGAAAGAACACTGTTGAGAGGGCTGTATTGAGTTGTTGTTTTACCATCACCTGTTTGTTGGGTGTCCTGTGTGAGCCAGAGAGTGGAAGAAGCCAGAAAGTTAACCGCATTTAATGTTTGATCATCATGAAGATCAGAATGCACCAGGCAAACAACCTGAGTGACTTGATAACCTGATAATAAAAAAAAAATAATGCATCAGGAAAATTAATGATTAAAGGTAATAATATTTTTGTAATGATATCATTATAATTAACTTTGGGCAAGTGAAGACATTTTCCATTTACCAATATTAATTTTTTATTATTATCAGCAACTGATAATGTGCAGTTCCAGAAAATAATATCCATACCCCCCCCCCCCCCAACAGAAGGGTTTTTGTTTTGCACCCCCATCCCCCCAGGAAATTCCAGTTTAGCCTCATATTTTGCTTCTAAAATTTTGGCTTCTAAGACCCCCCTCCCCCTAGAAATTTCTGATGACCTTCCATGGGGTAGGTATGGATTTTTCTAGGAACTGCACAATAAGCTTTCAGGAATAAATGCCAATGGAATCCTGGGTTTTTATTACCACGCCAAACCCATTTTTAAATTTCAAAATTCCCTCCAAGCCTTCCCTAAAGGAAAGACCCTAAAACGTCCTTTGAACAAATATAGCCTGGGGCATAATATTAAATAAAATATGTTATAATAATTAAAATTCCGACTATAATTATTATAGTCAGAATTTTACAATGATTGCCTTACATACATGTACCACTACCCTAACCCTGTATTACCTAGACCATTATTCTAAAATAACTTAAAATAAATTTATTTAATGCACAATAAATTGCATAATAAACAGCCACAGAGTACTGATGAGGTTTAACGTACAACTTACGCTATACCTGTTTGTATATCTGCTGAGCTGGAATACAATTGATGCAGTAAGGTGCAAACAGCTGGTGATGACTTCCATTGCAAGAGTCTGCTCAAGGAATCTACTACAATTGCTACTTTCGTCATGTCACCTGGAGAAAGTTAATGTATTGTACTATTGAGGCTGTCACTAGAGTTATAGCAATAAAGGTATCCCACTTTTGACAAAAATTCATTGAAAATCCACCTAATCCTTTGAAAGTTTTATAGGAGACATACCTCTTGGATGCCCAATTTCAATTTCTTGCTAAAAACCTGGTTCAGTTTTTAGGACTTCAAATTTTTGAAGGTCTAAGGTGACTCTAAACCCCTTCCCTAGAACTGTTTTTATTTTTTAAACCTGCAAAAAGTTGGATCTAAAACATTGATTAAAGTTCTATTAATAATAAAAACTGGGGACACTCAACTGAAGTTTACACACTGTATTCTCACCAGAAATGTTTTTGGAAACATAACTTGCCATATTGCCCCTGACCACTTGAGCCAAATTAGAGTTCTGATGGATGGTAGTGACTTGGCCATGACATTCACCTCTGTGAAATTGATGGAAATCACGGTTTACTCAAACATTGCAGTGTCTCTACATGTACCGTAGGTCTACCACCATTATATTTTTCCATAAACATCATTTTCCTGACTCTTTATGACCCACAATTACGGTAAATTGCATGCCTTTCCAGGCCTGGAAAATGAAATTACAAAATTTGCTGACTTTCCAGGTTTTCCGCAACTTGTACAAACCCCATTACATCAAAAGCATCAATAATTCAGGTACTGACAATGGTGTATGTGATGCACTGAGCTGCTGCTTCCCTGTGACTCCTTGACCTACAATGATAATGACATCATAAAAACACAAAAGCTTACTAATTACCTTGAAAGATTCCATCCCAAAGGATCTGAGAAACCATCATAGCAATGAATCCTTTAAAATGAAAATCAAACAAGAGAATGACAATATTGAGACACTGAGTTTTATTTACTGATGACAATTTAGAAAGTGGAGACCAAATAACATAAAAAACCAAGCTTACATGCTACATTGTATATACATGTATTTTTATGAATACATTCATTACAAGATTCATTCAAGTTTAACTTGTGAAGAAGTGAAGAAAATTAGCTATATTTTATGTCTCCAAACCTTTCTCTTAAATGTGGATCAAATGCAGTGATAAACTGTTTGGGGGCCACATCCCAAAGTATGGCATGCACAAAGTCTGCACTGAAACACAAAACTGTTGGTTAGAAAAAATATAAACCCAGAAAATTAGGAGTAGAAAGATACGGGGTATGTCAATGTTGACGTTGCACTACTGCGTGTACTCAGACTAGGGTGCATTCTACGTATGTCTCATGCCAGACATACCCAAAGAGTTTCAAAGTTCTACGCTAGCCTAAGGGCAACTGAAGTGCTTAAATTGCCAGGGAAATGTTACGCCGACTCCCCTGCCTGACTAGACTTTAATTCTTGCACTGGGAGAGAAATCCTCTCGTGGATATTGTTGGATAACAACAGTTCATTTAAATGGCGGAAGTTTTCAAAGGCAATATTTCTTCATGCCAGCACCTTTAAGGCAATCTTTTTCAAAAGGGAATTTGCACAGTATTGATTTAGATTCAACAGTAGATAACACAACAATAATTCCAGGAAGATTGTAGCACCTTTATATGCCATATTGCCAGGGCTGTCAACTCTCCCGGATAATCCAGGAGTCACCAAATTTTGAACTGTATCTCCCGGTCTCCAGATTTATGTCTGTAATCTCCAGATTTCAAGCCGTATCTTCTGGTCTCCAGTTTTATGTCTGTAATGTCCCGGATAATTGCCGAAATTTGCTGTTTGTCGTAGAGTCTACTTTCTGACAAGAAAATCTGAAATGTTTGGTGTTGTTTCTGGTACTGTTTACTTTCCTCCCCCCCCCCCCCCAACCCCTCCCCCACTGGACCTGTGAATTTGGCCTTGATGCGACGCCTCTGTAAGGCACTTTGTTATTGCTAGCCAGGGAAGTCATATTCTCCATATTTGAAGACGTGTGAGGTTGACAGCCCTGTATTGCAGTACCTGTCCTGTAATCTCTTGTGATAAAAAATAAGCTTGAATTGGTTTATTTCCAATTCACTCAATTTTTGTTTACCTTTCAAGAAGTGATTTTACAAAACAGTACAATAATGGTCTGCCATTCTGGTTTATTGTGTCTACAAAATAAAAAGGAGCCATACACTTGTTATACCCGTACTGCGATCTTGCATCCTACATCAGAGATAAATTTCACGAAATTTATAAGCTTTATAGTTCACAGATGTTTCAACGTTAATTTTACTGGTATATGCTCAATTGAAGCCTAATCTAAGGAGAATAGCGGGATAGAAAACTTACCATGGACGAGTATAAGATGCGATTTTTCTTTTCCATTTATAATATCTCCTAGGAGCATTTTAGTTCTCGAGTGTTTGAAGAAAAACTTTTCACTCAGCTGCGGTGACGACCGCCATGTTGGCCGCGCATTAAAACAAAACTGGGTCGAGAGAAAAACAGTCAAACTGACCAGCGGAAGCATTGCTTAGCAACTGGGCGTCCATGGTAACCAATTTTCATTGAACGAAACAAAAATTTCTCATTACAGTCCTAATTGTTCGAGAATAAGGATGGAGGAATATGCTGATGCGAAATGGAATCTTCCGGGTTGGAGAATAGAACAGAGATATGCTACAGATGTTTTGATAGGAAATTGGAACGAGGAGCGAAGAGTGGTAAGTGAAAATTATCAATTGACTTACATTCTGTGGACATTCCACGCGATGTCTGGCTATTCAGCTGGGCTATTAACACAGTGAAAGCTAAACAAACTATGCAATGAGTAGTCTGGAATCTTGCGTTGTCGTTTATCGTTTTGAAAGTAACCATTAAGGGCTAGATTTTCATCATTTTTCTTTTTTTAACCTAAAAAGGCTCCTACATGCTTGTTGATTTTTGGGTCTCGAAAATTAAAAGCACGCGTAAAATGTAAGCTTATTGATTAAATGTCTTTTGTTAAGAAGTGTAATTAATTCTTCCGAAGTATTAAAACTCCAAACGTTATTTTTAACTTCAAATAGCACAGTTTCTTTAGAAATTAGGTCATCACTGGCTACGTAGAGTTTTCAACAAAACCTAGCCTCCCTCTTTCAGCTATTTCCTCTAAAATGTGTAACGGAGAGGCGATCGATTACTTGCAAGAGACATTTATAAATCATATTGAAATCAATTTAAAATGGTATCAAAGCTTACACTTTAAAATTAAACAAAGAAAAGAAGATGGCTTTATAAGATTGGAAATTTCTGATATGTTTCACACAAAAAAATATGAAATTCTTGAAGGGAATTTTTTAGTACATTAATATTGTTTTGTCCACAACGGGAAGTTTTCGAAAAAAAATCCTGAATGTGCTTCAATTAAGTTAATGTAACTTTTAGCAGCGTACACCTTTAATGATCAGTGTATCAACACTGGTATTCTTATAGCTGGCAAAAATGCTGTGTGTATTTGTGACATTGTTACTATATTCCTTCTGTGCTAGGGGAATAATTTTATTTATACTTTTGTTAATAAGAGGCAGCAATGCCAAGATTAATGGATAAAGGGATTATTCAGTTTCTAAAGAAACTGTGGTGCTGCCTCAGTGGGGAGTGGAAATGAATGTTTGGTTTATCAGCAGAGTTGATAAGGTAATTTAACGTAATTTTAACATTTCGAGCGTTAGCCCTTTGACAAAGCAGAGAGGTAACACTTGAAACGCAGGCACTGAAATCTCTTTATGGTGGCCAAATTATCGTATCAACTCTGCTGACAAAATCAAACATTCACGGGAAAGATTAGCCTGTTAAAAAGGACAATGTTTGCCAGTTCCACCACTGGTTCTGACACTACATACTTAGCTTTTGAGTCACCTGAAGGCTGAAATTGGACTAGCTTTACTCATGCATGCACAGTGCCAATTTAACTTGATTTGCGACTGTTTTCCCTTGTTTTTAGTTTGAGCGCGGCAACTCATTTTCTGACAGTACTCACCGTGTGGATTTTAAGAATTATGGAAAATATCTACCTGATGTCACAACCAGGAGAAAAGCACTTGAAAAACATGATGTAAGTGAAAAATAATTGATTTTTTGTAATTAAGCGGACTTAAGTACCTTACATAATAATTGGACATTAATTGTTAAATAAGAAAGTGTCTTGAAAGTATATTCTTGGCATTTTTAGGGTTTGGATCATAATATTAAAAGAGATTTGCTCAAGCATGTAACAGCAAAAACGAATGATAAAAAACCGACGTTTCGGAGTGGTCATGACTCCATTGTCAAAGAACTATGTAACAGATCATTATGTTAATTTTTCGCGCCAAGATCGCTTTAAATGATGTAATTTGCATGATCTATTAGATATAGTTCCTTGACAATGGAGTCATGATCACTCCGAAATGTCGGTTTTTATCGTTCGCTTTTGCTGTTATATGCTGGATCATAATAACATTTTTGCTTTCCCATTAATTTTTTGAGACCAAGTATGGGTCATCCAGGTAGGTCAGGTTACACTGTACAGTACATAACAAGGACTAATAAGTGTCAGAAAAAGGTTAGAGAACAATAGACACTTGTTCATAGGCTAACGCTGTACAGTAACTGAAAAGCAGCCAAAGACATTGTGCACAGTCAACACCAAAGTAATTTGCATGGTAGAGAGCAGAAGGGACAGGACTGGACTAATGCCAAAGAAGTCATATAGACACCCACAGTACAAAATTAACGAGTTACGGTAAACTGAGTAGATAGGAAGCCAATGAAAAGTGAGTATAATTTGCATTTTAATGATACATAAGTACATTAAAATTTTTCCTTCAGGGATTAGGAAAGGAGTACCTTTTCTCTCATCACCAAAAAGCATATGAAGGCAACAGAATATCATGGTATGATCAGCAATTTAACAAGCGTGAAATTGGAGAGTCTAAGCTCCCTCCACTGAGAAGCTGGGACAGACAAAAGTTGGCCTGGGCACCTGAGAAATCAGACTACCCTATTCAAGGTTTGCCGAACATTGCTTGATCTTGATCTAATACAAGTATATGCAGTTTCAGAAAATATACATTCCCCACCTCACCCACAAGAAAATATATATTTTTTCTATAAAGACCCTTTCCTATGGAAATTCGAATCTAGCTTCACACATTTCTTTAAAATTTTTGTCCATTGAAAAGCTCACCTCTCTGAAAATTTTGTTCGTTCTGTTATGGGGGCAGGGGGGCGGTGTTATATGGATATTTTCTGGAAGGTTTAAACAGTCACAAACAAAGTGAACAGTTATCTCTCACACCAGTTTTTTTTTTCTTGCATAAAGTGCTGATCTTAAAAATATGGTACTTTTCTCTCTCTTGTGTTCCTGCTAATGTTGGTTGGTCTTTACTTGTATTAGTTAATGTAAGATCTTGCTGCTTGTGCTAGCGTTGATCACTTTATGAAAACCAGGCTTTTGGAAAAACAATGTCAATGTCATTGTCAATTTAATCAGACCTACCACAATGAACATTAAGAGGAAGTGCATGTACATGTAACGAAGATTGTCTTGCTCCACTTTTCCCAACTTGTATTCTTTTAATAATCGATACACTGTAGTGAGAAATGATCATTTTGTTCACTTTATACTGTATCTCTAAGTTTACTAATTAGCTAACTAAGGGAATGTTAATTACTATTATTTTGCAGGGCATCCCACAAACTATGGTCTACTACAAAAACTTCAACAAAAGTGGAAGAAAGAGGCAGCCATGGAAAACCTAGGAACACATGTGTCGACATACAATCTGTCATACAACCGTCATCCAAAAGATTCATTTGCTTATCGGCACTATGCCCCGCCCAAGAGCCTGTCATGTCACTTTCACCCTCACCGTGTCAACAAAGATCTGCATTTACGAGGAAAGCAGCTCAACACTGCACCTGAATTCCCACCAACTCTTGCTGTTCCGCATAACGTACCTCCTGACTTTCCACAATCAACTATTCTAGCAGTTTAAGGTCATTAATATTTATTGGTGTTGATTGATCAAAGGGACTTCTTGCCACAGTCCTTGTGCAACACTTTCCAGGATCCTTTTACAATGAAACTGTGAAGAGAAGACTATCAAAGCAGTTATTTTGTATAAACTCATCATCCTTTTATTGGACAGTTTCTTGCAAAGATAAATTACAATGTACTGAATCCAGTTATCCTGCAATACAGATGGAACAAGAAGAACAGCTTTTGTAAAAATAATTTTTGAACAGAATTCCAAGTTAACTAATAACTAGGCTTATTGATTTCTTCAAGAGTAACAGAGCTTATATTCCCTCAACTGGTAACCAGTGTGAAAATTACAATGAAATTGTTTTACATTAGAATAGAGGTCAATTTTACTTAAAAGAAGAATCTTGGTAACTTTGAGTTGGTTAACTAAAACTCTTTGCTAATTCAAAACGAAGTCCCCTTCTTTGCTACATGTAAAATGGGCTTTATAAGCCTGACAACTCAAATTTTTGTTAAGTAAACATAAAGAGTTTTGTGTATACCATAATGGTTCAATTTATCAAGATTCTTCTCTATTTACTTGTTGAATCAATTCAAGCCATAGTTACTGTGAAGTAAAGGACATTAGAATTATGGTCAATTTTATCTTGTTAAGAAAAGTGTGAAACATATTCTAGTCAGTGAAATGACCTTGGCTAGACTTGGTTACATGACTATAAATTGAATAGTTCTCCTAAAGAAGAATAACAAAAGGTTTCTGTGTTGTAAAATTTCACCACAAGTAAACTACACACAATGTACATTATTGAGATTGATGTAATATATTTTCAAAAATAAAAATTGCACTTCTTTTTTTTAAACACAGGAGTGAGAACAATTTTAATATGATAAATTGATTTCAACACAACAATCCGTCAACCTAAATGACCCAAGGGGCAGCTAGTTGGGGCAGGACAAAGCAAATTGTGAAGTTCCAGAAAATTTCTTTATTCCCCACACAGAAGGTTAATTATTTGTTTTGCACTTCCCCCTCCCCCAAGGAAATTCCAGTTTAGCTTTATACTTTGCTTCTAAAATTTTGGATTTTAAGAACCACCTCCCCCAAGGAAATTACGTTGACCTTTCAAGGGGCAAATGAACTTGGCAGGGCAAAACTTTTCAAGAACATGCTTATCTGAAAATGTTTGCTCTGTTGATGTTTTCCTAGTTTACTTAATCTCTCCCCAACTAACTACCCTGGGGATCCAAAGATGCTCAATCCTATACTTAGGGATGGTAAATATAAGGAGAAACAGATTGATTGGTGATTTTTGACAGGGTGAAAAAAATCATGCCCCACCCCCACCAACCAGATGACCAGTTGAGTATTATCAGTGAAGAGTACAAGGTACAAGGAATATCTAAATATTCTTAACATACCGGCAAACCTGGATCAATTTGAAGAGCAATTGCTCTTGAAACAGTAATTGCATAATTTCCATTGTTAGGGTTTGTTTATAAGTAACCACAACAGACAAAAGCTATATCCAGATTTAAACCCAGTTGATGATTTTTTTAAAAATCACACTTAAAAATCATGAGTTAAAAATTCTACCCATATGCATGGGTATCTGTCACTTGTCTTCTCAACATGTATCAAAATTCCAAGGAAAACTTTTATTAGTTTTCCATTTCGCTTATCTTCTATTAAAGGACTATAAAATGACCAACCACTGAAATATTCTATCTGCATTTTAAAATAGAATTTTAATTTAAAATAACTTCCACTCCTATTTTATATTTTGTATTTAAAAAATACCTTCAGCATTCAATTTGGTAAGTAAACATACAGCACTACAAGGTAAGATGGAAGTGCATTTACGTGGAATACGTTGTATTGGGGAGCAGGGTTGAATGGGGAGCAGGGTTGGCGCAGTGTTTGAGCACTCGCCTTCCACCTATGTGGCCCGGGTTCGATTCCCGGACTCGGCGTCATAAGTGGGCTGAGTTTGTTGGTTCTCTACTCTGCTCCGAGAGGTTTTTCTCCGGGTACTCCGGTTTTCCCCTCTCCTCAAAAACCAAGATTTGATTTGATTTGATTTGTAATTAGCTTTCTTGGATTGTAAAGCGCCTTTGATCATTTAGATGTTAAAGGGCGCTATATAAGTATTAAAATTTTAAAAATTTAATTTAAAATTTAGTTGTTACAGGGTGACTATGTCACATTGATTAAAATTTTTAATCTAAATTTAAGTTAGAAAAGATCAAAACTTTTACCATAAATTATGTACCCTTTTGTATTTTAAATTTATAAAGATTACTGGCAAGGGAGTTTATCTCAAACCATGCCCTTTAATTTCAAACATTTTCCGATAAAATTCTGGACAGAAAGTGGCCATAACTATGTCTAAAACAATGGCTGTTAAGCCCCATATTCTATGAGGACCATTTACAAACACAGGTCTTTTCATGATTGATACTCCAAGATGTTTGAACTTTGTGTATCTTTGATTCTTAGCACTGCATAGATGTTCCAGGGAAAGAGTGAAGACTGATTCAACCTGAGGTATTAAATAAAGGGAAAAAATAATTATTCCCTTCTGTACAAAATATCAAAATTGTGAAGGGTTTACAGTGCGGACACTCGAATCGTGAACGGCTAAGGCTAATTTTTGGACTTTTCTCTCTCTGCAATATAAACAGACTAAAGAAAATTTATCACTCGCTAAGAACTTTTCATCTTTTTTCTGATTCAATGTTGTTTAAAAAGGTAGGATTCATTGTTTTCACGGGAGTTTCTGATCGGACAGCATTTGAAAAAAAAAGGCGAAGAAAAGCCTTGACTGTTCACGGTTCGAGTGTCCCCACTGTAAAATAAGAGTTCCCATGATAAATGACTTCCAACTTCATAATTATTACCCTTCCCTTAAGTTGTTGTTAACCCATTAAGCCCCAGCTTATGGGATATTCCAAAATTTTCTGAACCTCTGTCAGGCTGTCAGAATATTTTTCAAAACAAGCTGACAAAATCTTGGCCCCTTTAATTTGAATGCAATCTTCAAAGGTGCGGACAGCAAAAAACAGGAGTGTAAAAATCTGACCTTCCATAGGTGGGTGCGGATAATTAAGTAATATATCAAACACGAGAAAGCATGTTCATCAGATATCCAAACATCGAGAAGTAGGTTGAAAAAACGAGGCGCAGCCGAGTTTTTTTAAGCGACTTCGAGGTGTTTGGATATCTGATGAAACACACTTTCAAGTGTTTGATATGGCTTCTCAAATGAGCAATAGTTCTTGGAGAAATTCAAGGCTAAAGTTGGCAAAATGTTATGGTAATTAGGATCACATATCCAAACCTCGGTCACAGTAGTGATTTTCTTTGCTTTCTCTTAATGAATTATTAATGAGTTTGAGAATGGAACATTCCTACTTTTAGCATCCAAGGTACCTTGTCAAATATTTGAGTAGTTTGACCAACATATAGCAAAATATCTGCGACTGTGCCCCTTACAGTAACTGACATCAGCCCTCTACTACATTCAGTATTCTTACAGCTATTCATTAATCAAATTTTAGGGGATTTTAAAACGTACCTCCTCAGGATTCAGTTCAAGGGAATTAACATCAATTTCTCCAATAAATCCAAGGACAGCTGTGATTGCAGTTTTACCAAGCTACAATATTAATATACCAACAAGACAAATAATTAGCACACTACGGGTATCAAGGCTTTTGCCTACCTGGTTCACACAGCCTAGTGACGGAAGTGGAATTGGAATCAGAGTAGGAGTCGGAATCAGAAGAATCTTCTGATCTGGTTTGAATCAATATGATGGAAGCAGAAACAGAAGCCTCACTTTCATTCAAAATGGCTGAAGCCTGCCATGTTAACCGTTCTCAGTCTCTTGTAAAGGGATGGGAATGAGCTATGTGATTGGTTGATACTTCTGGTTGCCCTTCCGATTCCAATCAACCAGTTCACACTTGATTGCAAGCGACAGAATCAGAAGTGGAATCAGAAGAAAAAGAAAACATTCTGATCCTTGTGATTCCGATTCTGTCAAGCTTAAGATTGCGATTCCATATCCATTTTTTAAAATCACACTGGAACAGAAGACTCCTTACGCTTCCACTTCCACTTCCAACTCCTCTTCCAATTCTGTTGCCAGTGTCAGAAATGGCCCTAACAGGGATGTCCTAGGTTTTGCTCTGGCACCTACAAGGAACATGTAAAGGCAAGCTGTACATAGTTTTTGGCCTTGTGGTCTCCTTCAGGAGGCAGTTGCTTTTAAGGTGTATGATAAATAATACTGGGCATGTAACTAGTGAGACATCTGTTATGGCTGAATATGCTTGATGCCGACTTTGCAGATGATGTGGTGATCTGAATTTGTGATCTGCAAGGCCAACCCTTCATTGCCAGACGAGAACTGTCCCATAGCACAAGACAGGAAGTAGTGGAAAACACTAGTGGCCAACTGCATTGTAGTTGGCTGAGTGAGTGAGTGATCTGAATGATTAGGTAGCTGTAATAAGCATGTCTAGCTTTAAAACACAACATGAAACACATTGTGTGAAAAAAAAAAATCATGCAGTTCACCATTTCAATGTCATGAAAGCATTTGCCGGTAGTCTATATTAATATAAGTAAGACTGATAGACATTTACACTGTATAATATTACAGTGTGATGCGCCTTACTGTCGCCAACCAACAAACTTTTTTTTCAAGTTAGCCAATCAGGATACGCGAATTTGATTAATGGTCACACCTCCTTGCAAAGTCCAACTGCTTACAGCAAAGTGACGCAACAACAAATTATCGAAAACATGTTGTTTTGTATTTTATGAACAAGGAGGAAGATATCCTGATTGGCTAACTTGTAAAAAAAGTTTGTTGGGTGGCCACGGTAAGGCACGTCGCACTGTAAAGAAACACCCCTCCAGATTCTCAAAAGCAATGTATTATTTATTCAGTTAATAGGCATATTTACCCTGTCGGGCATTGGTGGCATTGATGCCCAGACATGCACACAGCTTCTGTCAAGACCTAACTCTTCTTCCATCTCTCTGATGGCCGTCTCCACCAGACTTTTGTCCTCAGGATCTTTTTTACCCCCAGGAAAACTGGAAAATTATCATCATGGCAATATTAGTAAGACGTTGACAAGCAGAAGAGGATTCCCTTTATCCCTTTACACCATATATATATTACCACTCACCCCATACAGTAAATGTAATTTGCATGTAAGACTTTAGACAAGCTCACTGCTCACTCTGCGTAATGCGCAGTTTCAGAAAATATCCATACTCCCTCACTGAAGGGTTTTTGTTTTTGCACACCCCACTCCCCCTAGGAAATTCCAGTTTAGCTTCATACTTTGCTTCTAAAATTTTGACTTTTAAGACCCCCCTCCCCCTAGGAATTTCCATGACCTTCCGTGCGGTGGGTATGGATTTTTTCCGGAACTGCACAATGTGGCTAAACAAAGCACCAAGCTACCATTACTACTATCACCCAACATTTTAGATACATGCAGTCTTTCCCAACAGAGAAAACAGAAAGTTCAATTTCTTGATTCAACATAATGGAGATAAGTCAGCACTTATGTAATAATAATTTGTTGGGTATTGCCTTATTATATAATTATGTGGAGGCACGGTGGTGTAGTGGTTAGCGTGTGGGACTTTCAATCGGACGGTCGGAGGATCTGAGGGTCATTGGTTCGAGGCCAGGTTGGTCTCTTCATTGCTGTGTTGTTTCCTTAGACAAGAAACTTTGCTCCACATTGTTTCTCTTCACACAGGTGTATAAATGGGTACTGGCGACGTACTGCTGGGGGTAACCCTGCGATGGACTAGCATCCCATCCAGGGGGGAGTAGCAATACTCCTAGTTGCTTCATGCTACAGAAACCAGGCTAAGCTCCGGTCGTGTGGGCCACTTAGGCTTTTGTGTGACTTTACCTTTACCTTATTATATATAGTGTCACGTGATACGACAAACCTTATATCCCAGGTTTTACTGTAAGTTGCTCATTAGTCATTGTTCAATAAAATTAAAATCAAATGTAATTAAGAAGTCTCGGCAAGTGAGTATCAATTTTCATTGACTGATTGAATCAATCCATAACAATCAATTACATTATTATTATTACTGATTAATCAATGATTGAATTTCATTGATATTTGATATTGCTGTGATTATTACATACTTTTGTCCTGGTTCCAGGTACAATGAGATACTGACCTAACTTCGCCTCTGTGACTATTCAACTGACTTGAACGCAGTGTGAAGAGCACTGAAGGAGTAGAGTCCACAAGACAGAAAGGTACAAACACGGCTGCTTGTTCAGAGCAGGTTGCTAACAAAGATTTGCGAGGCTTCATCCGTCCTAACTGCTGTACAAGACGTGCTTTATTCACCTCTGAAAAGGCGTCATTTAAATTTGACAACGTCCTTGATGAGCTGGAAGTTCTTATCCATCTAAACTGTTCCAGTCTTGTTAAACTTGGCGATTTGCTGTTACACAGCTGTGGTGAGCCTAATGAGCCAGTGGCATTGAGATACCTTGAAAAACATCTTACAAACGCTTTAGGATTGGCAATGATGCAGTGATTTGAAGGAAATCTTACACTGAATTTCTGCAATTCTTGGAAGAGTCTTGAACTCACTATTGATGCAATATTCATCTCAAGATCTTCTCGATATTATTTTAGCGCAATTTCTCCACACATTCCAGTAATCCAATAAGTAATTGACAGTCAATTTATGACCAAAGAATTGTACCCACTGATGTTGCTCACTGCTTCTTATTCTATAAACGGAATTTCATTCTCAAGGCTACAGTTTTTCATTAAAAGTTAATTGAAACGAAGGAAAAAATCCACTGAAGAATTTTCTTCAAAGATGACGGTAGATCCCCGCCATTTTGAAGACGACGGCGGGATACTTCGTATATGCCTCATTTATAAAACCTCCTTCATGACAAAACCGCTGTGCAAAACCCGGCTTCGTTCCAAAGTCCTTTCCAAAACATGGCGCTTGCAAAGAGAAGCGTAGAGTTGTTTTACGATGTCCTGTCGCCGTATTCATGGGTTGCATTTGAGGTAAATTCATCTGTTAGCATAGGTCTCTTACTTTTGCTTGTATTTTCTTGAGAAAGGTCTGCAACGATCCTCATCCATTCATACTTAGACTAGCTATTAAACAGCCTTTTGTGGACACGGTTGGGGGCGGTGTACTTCGGAAGTGAAGAGCCCACAATAGTTGTGGGATTTTGGAAACGGAAACTGTGATCGGGGTTTCCTTGTTGGTTGGAAACAGGATGCAGTGCACATTATAATCGAGGGCACTCTTCATGGTCAGATTATCAGATTAAATTGGAAATTTGGAAAATGTTGGTTTTTTTGGGGACAGAGGAAAACTGGAAATTATACCCGAAGAAGAACCTCTTGGAGCAAGGAGGAGAACCGAGAGCGAACTCAACCACGTATGACGTTGAGTCTAGGAATGGAACCCGAACCAGATTGGCGAGATGTGAGTGTTCTCACCATCCCTGCTCCCCTGAGGATAGAAAGGATCCCATATCTCCAATCCTTCCTTCTTGCCCCCTGCACTGCTGCACAACAAACAACAACAACAACAAACAACAATCTTTATTCATTTATTCATACCCAGAAATTATACAGTGTTACATAAATTCATGAAAGAAAAATTACTAAGGAAGAGGGCACAGCCACTTGGAAATAGCAAGCCAATCGAGCTAAGTGCGTGTGGCTGGGCCAAGCTGAAAAATGATGCATCCCAGACAGCGAATTTGTTGTTTTGTTTTTGCCCTATCCATATACACAGAAAGACTTAAATGCATCTTGGTTAAGCGCATTAATTTTGTTATTTATTTTCTCATAGGTGTTGTGCCGCTATTGTCCAAAATGGAATTTAGATTTGCAGTTTCGTCCTTTTTTTCTCTCCGGAATTATGGCTGGTGCAGGTAAATGGTATAATACAATGACGCTGTTCCAGAAGATTTCTGTATCCCTTCTCAGGGGGTGTTTTGGCAGCCCCCCTCCCTCCCCCAATTACTTTTTAGACCAAAACTGAGGTCCATAGGACCCAGATGCTGACATATGTTTTTACTTCACAATTTATTGAAAGAAAAGTAAATTGAGCACTTGAGAGCTGGTCCCCTGATTGCCTGAATGTCTGGATCTATCACTCAGCTGTTAAACTTATGGTCAGAAGTGTAAATGTTAGTTAGGGGGAGGGGGTCTTAAAAGTCAAAATTTTAGAAGCAGAGTATGAAGCTAAACTGAAATTTCCTGGGGGGACAGGGGGTGCAAAAAAAAGCTATCCATGGAGGAGGTGGGAGTATGGATATTTTCTGGAACATCACAATAATTATAGAAATAGAGTAAATACTACTAGTACAGTATTTAGTCATAGAACTAACTAAAATATATAATAATATTAAAGGTAAAAATTATAAATCTTTGATGCTAAAATTATGTACTGTTGCCATTTATAGAAAAAGGTTGTAACTACTTCTTACTCAATCGTTTTAGGAAATAAGCCGCCAGCAATGGTTACAGCCAAAGGAGCCTACATGGTAAAGGACATTGAAAGATTGCGGAATTTTTATGGAATTCCACTCAAGCCACCCTCAGTAAGTTGCAGTCTTCATGTACAATGTTTACATTTATTAATTAAAACTTCATTTTATTAAACTGCCGGAGACTTCTGGTATAGGTTACCCTAAATACAGAGCCAACACCAGCTATTATCTTGAAACTTTTGTTTTCTTTAAGACTCAAACAGAAACTTGTTTCCTCTAAATCTTGTTTTTAAATTAAGTCATTTACTACTGGTAGCTCAAGATAGTGAAAGTCTTTTCTACAAAGATTGTAGATCATAAGTTTAGTATTACAGTATTTTACAATCTAATTAATTACTATGACTGTTTTTCACCAATAAAAATATTTATACCAGTAATAATAATAGTCACTCTGATCTTTGATTTCAGGATTTTGTCAATACCATGTTTGTGAAAGGTAAATGTTATCATGATTGCATTAAGTACTAACCTATTTAAAGGATAAATTACAATTTTAAAGGGAGGGGTTTATGGTTCTGTGCATCCATGAATCAAAATACTTTTTTGCCTTTTCTCACTATGACCCAAGCCTGTTAATTTAATTTGTTATTTATGAACCATTCGGAAGGAAATAGATAACTCGGGTGGTAATTTTTTCGTATGATTGCGTTACTTGGCATGCAAATAACTGTAAACACATCAATCCTGGAGTAAATCCTGTGGGGCAATGCTAAATTTAAAATATCCACAATTTTATGATTACAATTCACTAGCATTTTCTGTGAATTTTGGTCATAGTCATTTTGCATGGACTAATTGTAGAATGTGATTACTGCAGTTTATGTGAGTGGGATTTTTAAGGCCATGAAGTTGATAAGAAAGAGAAAAAAAAAACATTTAGATTCATGCACATGCCCTGAAATGTGAACTCCTCCCTTTAATTCATATAATAATACAATTTTAAACAGCAATTGTAATGATATCAGCCTTTTAATCTTTGAAATATTATTTGTTTTTATGTTCTTTCATTAGGATGCTTTAAGTTATACTCAGCAAAAAATATTATTAATAATAATTGCTTTCCAAAAGGCAAGTCAATGAAGGACATCAGTTTTCTAAAGCTGTATACACCGTCCAGTTCTCAATAATAATTTTATTATAACAATTGCAAAGCAAATAAATTATTGCAGAAAGGTCCCATTAGCAATAAAAGTCATTTTAATTGTCAATCACTGTGCAGGTTCCTTGTCTGCCATGCGACTGATCACTGCAGCAAGCAAATATCAACCAGACAAAGTTGAAAATCTTTCTCGGGAATTTTGGATGAGAATCTGGTCCAGGGTGAGTTTAATCTATAGACCTTTGTCACTTGGCAGCCATGTTGAGTCTCAATAGAATAAAAAGCTTTGTTTTTGCACGGCAAGTCTCACACTGAATTTGCTTGTGGGTGAGGCTTACTGCGCAAAAACAAAGTTTTTTTATTCTTCTGAGGCTCAATATGGCCCCGCGTGAAAAGGGTCTATTGATGAGCAGCTTGTACAATTTCTAAGTCATTAATTGAAAGACTTACTGGAAAATAGGCATGAAGTGATGATTTGGTCCTGGAATCCAAATTTCTCTCAAATCACTCCAATTTGGCATGCACATAGGTAGGTTATTGTTATCAGAAACATAGGACCATATTTAAGTTTTGATTTAAGGGCTCTTATTTTCTCAACAAGCTTATGCATCAGAAATGCTTGAAATGTTTTCCTTTTTAACTCGTGAATGCGCGCATGCGCAATGAACGAGTTATAGCGATAGCTGACTGTTGACTTGGTTGGTCGGTCGGTTCTGTCGTTAACTTTCGGGCGTGCGCAGTGAATGAGTTTTTTAATTCAATTGGTGGAAAAAACACATGAACATTTATTGTTCACGGCGCATCAGGATTTTCTTATTCAATATGTAAAGAATAATTTGACGATCATTTAGTGCAAGAATGGAGATTTTTCGTTAAATCTGAGCAAAGTTACAAGTTTTTTTCAGTTTTTCAGAAAGTCCGGGGTCGTACACTCAATTAGTGAAAAAAAAAACACGTGAACATTTTTTTCACGACGCATCAGAATTCTCTTATTCATTCTGTAGAGAATAATTTGACAATCATTTTAGTGTAAGAATGGAGATTTTTCGTTGAATCTGAGCAGTCATAGGTTTTTTCGTTTTTTTTTTTTTTTTTTACAAAGTTCGGTGCCTTTTAAGAATTAAAAATAATTTAATTCCTTGAAGCGAGGTTAATAAATTTGTCAGCCCGAGCCGGCCCGAGCGGAGCTAAGCCGCGCGAATTCGAGCGATGTATATATATTTCGTTGAAGGTGTCCGCAATATTGCCTAGCAACGGTGAAAAACAAAGTATGAATAACGTCAGGTTGTCTGGCGTCGTCTGGAGCAAAATTTGCATACATCGGGAAAGTTTGCGTGCCAGTCATCAATATTCACTGGATACAGAACAATCTCTCCAGAATCTTTTCCCTTTCTTCCAGAAATCCTTTTTGTGAAAGATTGCATTGAGGAAATTACACGTTTTGTGGCCGCGGTAAAATAATTTTCCGTGGGAAATAAATTCATCGAACACAACAGCGCTGCACGCCCGTTGTACATTTCATCGCGTCAGAAATAGATTTTTAACCGCAAACCGCAAACTAGCCTGTGGAACTACGAAAAGACCATGCTCATCAAAATAGTTGCTATGTTCAGAAACCTTTTAATCTCCTCATTCGATGCTACAATACGAGTAAAGAGGGCTTTCCACCCAGCCCCAGCTTCGCGAGGTTTTGCGAGTCACGTATTTCTAGTTTAGAAATAATTTAATTTAAAAGTAATTGTCGGCATGGACTTTGAATAAACAAGACGCTTTTCAGAGCTTTTACCTTTAGCACTAGTGGCTTTATTATATTGTAGGCCTCGTCGATTTTTTAACCTATCCTCCCTTCGCGATTGAACTAACTGAATCGTTTTAGGCAGAAAGAATGCGTGATATAGCGTTGCGCAACTTGAAATTTTGCCACCAGAAAATGTCATCAGCTGCAAGAAGCACTCTTTTTTAACTGAAATGTTCACTGCTAATCATAACTTTTTGCATACATGAAAACTCGACATCTTTCATCATATTTTTCCATCAAGCATTCATGCCAACTCTCCCATATTATCCGGGAGTCTCCCGGATACGGAACGAATCTCCCGGTCTCCGGTAGGGGTGACTAAACCTCTCGGATAAAAGCGACTTGGGGTCTTAATTGTATAAATAGTCTAGTATTTCAACTCAAAATTTCTGTAAAGTTAAGAAATATCATGTCATGACTAATTTGCATACCCATTTTACCCAATCTGCCACAAACTATGACAGAAACCAACATCATTGCAATATTAGCGACGTTCAACCAATTGAAGAGCAGGACAAAAAGCTCTAGTTTCATGCAAATTTTGTGCCAGTGGGGGGGGGGGGGGGGGTTAAGTGCATCAATTTTGTTGAGGGGGGAGGGGTGCTCAGAAGATACAAATCTCCAGATTTCAGATCTCCAGAGGTTGGCATTTCTGATCAAGTAGATTAGTTTGCTTAAAAAAACTAGTTTTGCTGTCAGTTTTCACGCGAAAGCGGAACGTGCCATGTCACACATCATTGACGTCGTAGACAAAATTATGCAAATTTCTGGTGAAACGAACACTTTAAGATCTTGTCAGCTTTCATAGAGGTTTCAAAGGGAAAAAATGTTTCATTTTCGAAATTTACAATTGGTAATTTATGCAAAAGCAAAAGGACGCAGTCGATAAATAATTCTTATTTAGCAAGAGCTTGTCATATTTCATTATTTTTACTTGAGGATTGCATGGACTGAACTCCAAAGGAAAAATTTCAGGCATTTATGTCGGGCATGAAATGTAATGCGCTACTTTGTTGAACAGATTTCCCTTTGTGAGATCGGCTTGAAAAATGCAAATCTACCTGGAAGTTAAAAAAAAGTATGCCCTACAGTAATTTTGTAATTTCAATTCCCAAAAAAACTTCACTTGCCCATTGGGCAAGTGATGGTCAGAATCCACTAGCCCGATCACAAAATCCAGTAGCCCTGTACTATCGGACACAAATTTGCATGACGTAGCTGCACATGGCGTGCTTCTATGAACTTTGAATTAAAAAACACGTGATTTTTTTTTAATCAGCGCATCAGAATAATCTTATTCAATCTGTAGAGAATAGTTTGACAATCATTTTTATAGTACAAGAATGGTTATTTTTTGTTACATAATCAGGCAAAGATATAATTTTTTTTAGCTTTCAAGGAAGTTTCCATAGCCGTCTAAATTTCAATTACTTTGTGTCATCTGCATTCACGAGTTGGCTCACAGGAGCCTTTGATTTCTCTGTTAAGCTAAACAAAAGTTCTAAGTGAACGTTTGTGGGCCAATCTACTTGTAGAGCAATATTTTGATCTACAGATGGCCTTTTGGGCCCATTTTCCAGCAGTCCTTTTAATATTATTACTAACCAGCTAGATTCATGCGAAAACAAATTATGAACACTGGAATTATTTCTGAAATGTTTCTTCTGTTGGGAAAGAAAAGTAATAAATTATTAAGATACAAAATAAACAAACAAAAAATAAATGCAACCTGTAACCATCTACAGAAATTATTTCTGTAGTATGCATGTTGTTTTGTTTTTTTTGTTGTGGTGTGATTTCACCTCTGACTGGTCACAATCTATTTAATCAGTAACCATAATTATTGGTATAGTACTCAAGTGAAGAGTTGGTAGGCTTGACTGGAGAACAACAGAGATCATAGTAAGCTGATTCATAAATGGTACGGGACTTCAACTGGAGAGTCTGGACTGGGGGACAATGGGAGACATTCTCCACTCTCTACAAATTACTATTAATACCATCCAAGAAGGTTTCATGATATATTCTTGGTTATACAAATTCTATTGAAATTTGTAATGATGCAATACTTTCGGTATCAAAAGGCAAACTACATTACAGCTTACTCAAGGTTTATGAATAATAAATAAGTGTCAGTTTTTGATGTACATAAGTATGATTGTTTTCTTTTTTTAGGATGAAGATATAACTGAACTTCAGAGCCTTCAGGAGGTAATCCAATATATCATGATTCAGAGCGGTGTAAATAAAATATTATGTACGTTTACAGAAAATTTCCACACCCCAACGAAAGGGGACAGGGGGAGGGGTCTCAAAAAGCCAAAGGAATTCCAAGGAGGGGGGTCCAAAGAAAAACACCTTTCATGGGAGGGGTGTGGATATTTCCAGAACAACTTACATGTATTGCAGAGAACACAAGACTCTGACAAGTGTTTGTCACACTTGAGACTTGCAGCCCTTTTTGATATGTTATCATTAAAGACAAAATACTTAACTTCAAATAATATTGTTCAAATCAATGACAAATAAATGCTATTTATTAATGGTAGTCGATGAGCACATTATTGATCAGAGTTCATGAAAAATCAATGAAAATCTATGGGCAGTCAAATTAAAAATCACACAATTTTCGTTCTTCAATTGGTAATTGATTTCAAATGTTTGATTTTGTTTATTAGCAATTATTGGTATTGATTGTCATATATCATTGATTGCGTATGCCAGGTCAAATGGAGACCTCTGAGAGTGGCCCGTTACTTCTTCATTGAGATCATTGGATAAGCATTTTGCAGTAGTCTGACATGACATTGGTGAAGGTGTTAACTTTATAAAAATGATTCTTGTCCCTTTCACATACTTAGGTGTGCAAAAAAGTTGGTTTAAATGATAATGATACTCAATCTCTGATGCGCAAGATTGGAGAGAAGGAAATTAAAGATCAACTGAAAGAGACAACACAGAAAGCACTTGATATTGGGGTGAGTAAACTGATAAAATGACAATGAATTAGGGTATTGCTTTACAGTACTACAGTTACCACCCAGGTTAAAATAAAAAGATTCTATAAAAAATAAATTACAAAACTTAGGGATTCTTGGCAAAGTTCTGTGAAATAACCTGCAGTAAATTTGCATTACTGTCCAGCCTTTGGTGCTAATGAAACAGTAGGCATGAATCTGTAGAATCTGTAGTGTTCATAAGCTGCAAGGCTACTAAGATGGGTATTAATGTGATGCTAATGTAAAGACGTTTTGTTTTAGGCTTTTGGAGCTCCAATTATCGTAGCACATGTTGATGGTCAGCCTCACATGTTTTTTGGCTCGGACAGGTTTCTTTTGTTAGCTCACTTGCTTGGTAAGTTGACAAGTTTTTTAACTCTGAAGAAACTCTTGGTCATGTTGAACAACATGGAAAAGTAACATGCTAGACCTCATTGTCCCTGTTTGAAGAGATGGTAGAGAACTGTCATTGTTTCTGTTTTAGAGATAGGTGTCTCTCTTAGCTAGGAAAGGGTTCACACAAATGTTATGCCAATAATATGACTTCGTTCTTCCTAAGATCCAAAATCACGGTCAAACTTTTTTCGTTTCTTTTTGTGTTTTGTATTTGTTTTAGCCAGCCTCTTCTCTTTTCACTTTTTATGCGCCTTGATTACTTGCCATCTCATGTTAATTGGGGTTCCTGTGATCTAGGTCTAGGGGGGGGGGGGTATTCTTTGGGCTATATAAGCTGTATAGGAGAGTACCCCCCTCCCCTGATGATCTAGGAAATGTACAGGAAACTAGGAAGAGGGAGGGCCGTGACTGGTTCCCCCAGACTTTGTGCATGCTGTGAATATTTTCCCATTTTGCTTTCCTGGAAGAAACGACTAACACTACAGTAGCCTTAACCCATGAATTCTTTACAAGTGCGTTGATTTTGTAAGTTGTTGAAGTCTGAGAAATAAGAGAGAAATAACAAACCGTGTTGCAGTGAATATGTATACCACATTTCTCTTTATTTTTTCTCCATAGGTGTGCAGTGGGAAGGGCCACTGAGACCTCTTAACTCACAACTGTAGACATCTGAATAGGCCTTTACTCAAGCATGCACGGGTTATCACTATGTAAACAAAGACTTTCCTGTCCACACAACATTGTTTTGGGCCAGTGGGGATCTTTTAGAGCAATACAAAAGGAGTCAAACCTACTTCAACACTTTGTACATGTAATATAAAACCGAGAATCAAGAGGTTGCCCCAAGGAGCCTTGACGCCATTTGTAGTAAATGGCCTCGCTCGCCACCAGTCTCCCAGGAGCTCAGTGGTTAGAGCATGCGCGCGACTGGTGTACGGAAGACCGTGGGTTTGATTTTCCATCCGGGACTTGGATTTTTGCTTGTCCCACGCTCATCACATCTTTCTCTTTTCACTACCGAGCTTACAATTTACCATCTTTCTCATTTATTGTTAATAATGGTTCGTATTTCGAAAAGACAATTTGCCTGTTGTTTAGTGATAATCACGGCTCCCAAGGTAGGTTATGTAGCTCATTCAGTGGGCTAACCTATGGTTACGATTCACTGAAATGTCAGATTACATGTTACTATAGTGTGTACCATTCTTTTTATTTATTCTAATTAATGATAAGATTTTAAAAACTTTTTCAATTTCCTTAGACTCCTAGGCACTTTGTTAGCTAGCGAAATAACCACTGAAATGTATAGACACTCAATAAAACCAGTGATGGGTTGAAATTTGTTTTTTATTGCTGACCACACAGTAAATGTGCATTTATAATTACATTTAACATTCCTTATAAATTATTCTTTCATTTCTTCAACTTTCCAAAGTCATTTGTTATATACATTTTTCCGTGCAGGACTATGAACATGGTTAATCTGTCAGAACATATGTGTCTCTTAGGCTCCGGTCACGTCTAATTAGCATTTCCTTTTGGCTTTACCATGTCTGCCTTGATGCCAAGTCAACCTTCATGGCATAGAGGCTATGTTTCTTTCCAAAGTTTAAACTGTTTCTGGGTTCAAAACCTTATTTTAGAAAGGCGACTTAACACGGAAATTTGGCATGTATTTCATGATTGCACAACAAATCAATCATCATTAGCTATAATTGTCATTCTCAGCCTTCGTTACAGTGCAGGTCGGACGAAATCGCTTTGGAATACGTGATGTCCGCGCTCGTGTTAATTTCCTTCATTTGGAAAGTCCCTCGTCTCGTTTTCCTTTAGTTTCAGATCATTTAAAATACATTTTCCCCGTTGTTAGTGTATGTTAATTTTCCATATCAGGTAGATTGCTATCTCTTTTTTTGTAACTGTGACAATGTCAGTGGGATTGCACTTGATCTTGGCTGATCAACAATTGCCGTTTATTTAGTAAGCCTAGGCAGCCACTGTCGAATATCTCTCAGGTGTAATTGAGAGACTCCCTTGGTATTCGGTTAGTTCAGTATGGTTAATTTACTCAGTCAAGAAATTATGGTTAAAATTCTGCTTACTACAGTAGAATCAAAGCTTCTCTATGCGTGCAATGTGGGTTTGAAACGCGGACCATCACCAATGACACCGCTTAACAACTCGACAGATGCTATCAGGCTTCTAACAACAGCCGTTAACATAAAAAATGACAAAGAACATCATATCATCAACATAGAGCTCTACAGAAGTCAACCTCCACTCGCCGATAAAACTATGAGAAAATCAAGAATATTGAAACTGGTTGGGCGTTGCCATACGAGGAAGGATTTGAACTCCAACTTATGGTACTAGAGCAAGTGTAAGTCCACTGACTTGGGACCTACATTGGCGTTCTCAAGGAGGACTGACTGGTCTTGAGGTAGAAGATCTGAAGAACGCAATGGAGGATGGAGGCTTTGGGCGAATAGTCGTACCTCAAGACCTTGACTAGGCCTGGTCAAAGTAAAAGGACGCGTACGGCGTGCTACACCGCACTCAATCCGGAAATAAGTGCATTGAAGAGTCTTTTGAAATGCCTCATCGGACTGAGACCAATCCCAGACTTGGCACAGACTGTGGACGTGTCATACTGGAGTCATCGGTGCGCCAGGAGCATTTTACCAAGAGTTAGTACCGATGGTTAGAAGGCTTGATAATCAGCATTGGCGACTTGTATCCAGTGGGGATTGGCGAAATTCTGTGTGATTGTAAAGGATCAATTTCTTGAAAAGACCCTCGCGGACTCAGTGATTGGTCTGACTTTGTTTCCATCTCATCACTTTGTGACTTGCTTTCCATGTCCTCCAGGATAAGCGACTTTTTGCGCTTTTTCTCTGATCGTACCGGTAAGGAGTCCGCCTTTAACTTTATGGCATCTTGCCGGCTGAAATCTCCATTAATTTCATTTATTTCTTCATCTGCATCCATTGCTCCGGGACTTATCGCTCTCCTTCTAGTAGTAGTCGCATTCTTTTGTTTCTTTTTCTTCCTTTGCGTTTTTTCCGGATCGAGAGAGTTTGCATTTATTTGCTTTATCTGTTCCTCAACATCTTCATCGGAGTGATCAGAGTCTTCTCGTGATTTTCGCATTGCTGTCTCCTTCTCCTTTCGTTTTTTCTTCTTTTTCTTCGTTTCTTTGTCTCCCGCTCTTACAGAATTTCGTCGCTGCATCTCTGACGTTGCTGGTACCACATTTAAGCCCGTGACATCTTTAGGAGAAGCCAAAATCGCTTCTTCCAGATCTGACAAGTCGACCAGATCATCCGCTTTCTTCTTCTTGCCTCCCGTCAGTTTTTCCTTTTTTCTTTTGGTATTTTCTCCAGTCCATGTAGACTCAACAGATGTAGTTGATTCAACGTTTATCTTTGGTGGATTTCTACCGGAACCTTCTGCTAATTCTTCAGCATCCGTGGCCAACGCCGACTTTCTATTACCCACCGTGACGGATCTTTCATTCTCTTTTGTTCCGTTTCCTGCGAGGGGTTGAGCTTTTTCATCTGCAGTTAAAGTCTTCCTACGTTCACTTACTGGTGTGGTTAGCCTTTCATTCATCTTTACATCATTCTCAGAGTTTTTGACGCCTTCTCTGTCAGCAATTAAGGATTTTCTGCGGCCGCCGCTGCTGACTTTTGCGGCCGATACTGTTAAGCTACCATTTGTCTTCGTTCCGTTCTTGCCTAAGCTTTGGACGTCTTCCACATCGTTTATCATTGATTTTCTACGTCCATTATCTTCTGTAACCAATCCTTCGTTGGTGGCTTTGTTCTTCTTGGGGTTAACTGCGTCTTCGTTGTCTGTTTTTGTCCCATTTTCCAACGTAAATTCCTTTGTGTTCTTTTTCCCTTTTGTGTACTTTTCTTTGGGCGTTACAATCAGAACTTCATTATCCGTTGTCGATATTGATTTTCGTCGTCCCCCATCTTGGGCAGTCTGTATGGTTAAAGAGTTTTTGTTTTTCTTAGATTCTGTTGCGGATTGCTTGCGTTTCTCGTCATCTTCATTGACAGGAGTTACGGATCCTCTACGAACTTTCCTATCAGTCCTTGAGGGCGACAACAATATTTTACCTTGTTTTTGCTTCGCGGAGTCTTTCTGTCTGTTCTTATAATTTTTTACCGGTAGGAAAACTGTTTTCTCTTCAGCGTCTAAACTGAAATCGGAAGAAGCGAGGGACTCTCTACGTTCCTCTTGATTAACACTGTTGTGAACAGAAAGCTTTGAACGCGCAGTCCCATTAGCAAGCCTTGGTGAGGTAGAGTTCTTCTGCATTTTACCGTTGTAACTTTTAATCTCTTTCACGGTGGGCTCGACTGTCGCTCCTTCATCGGTAAATCCCGGGTTTCCTATTCCTTGTGGGATGTGTGAACTCCCAGTCGAAGGTCGCAACACTTGCTCGTCATCACTGTTCAAAATGTCGCTCAAGTTTTCGTCATCATCTAGGTTGACCACACTTGCGCTGTCAATACTTCGTCTCTCAATATCGGACTCTTCATCGAGAATGAGTTTAGGCGGAGTCCGCTGGTTATGTAGCTCGGTTGGCTTATACGCGGGAGCAAGCGACCTTGCTGACGACCAGTTATACTGTTGCGTCATGGCCTCGCTATTACTACCAAATCTACTGCCTGAAGTTGTGATCAGAGCGCTCCCATTTGCTGAGGAAAGAAAAAAGATTTTTTTAAAAAAAAACATGTTAGTAGTAATACCGGTAGCACGTAAAAACTTTTATCGCGCGAGGATCCACGAGTTTCGGCAGTTCGCGTCTCCTTTTGTGATTTCCAAGAGAAAAAAACCCCGACCATTTTGCAAATAAAACAACAAACTGTATGTTGCTCTTGCTCTGATTAGCTTCCAATTATGAAATCAAGTGTAACGATCCATAGCTCATGGATTCACGTTCATGCATTGAATCATAACGCTTTTCTTTACGAAGAAACAAATATCTATTTTCGTTATCATTGCTATATCCGTCTTACGCTAGAGAACATTTTATACCCATAACTTCTGAGCAGATATCTTTACTCAACACACACTTCTAAATGGCTAGAAATTTGACCTGGTTTTGGCAATTTATCAAATACGTCTCTTGAGCAATCTCTCTCTACTCTCGTCCCCAGGCGTCTATCTTTAGTGGAAGGTGATGCGCGGGATTTTGTGGGACCGTTGCTCGCGTTTTTACCCTACCAAACTTAGGAGAAGAAAGAGGCTGTTTGCAGTCTATCACGACTTTTAGCGGTGAGCTGACCGCTAAATGAATAAATATTTACTGACAGTAAGTAAAGAGAGCAATTTTCAGGACTTCGAGAAATGACCGGGTAATGGAGGATGACCCATTAAAGGGGAAGTGTCACAGGACATTTTTGGTGAAAATGGTGCTTCAGTACCTCACAAAATAATTCTAGAACGCCGAGAGAAAAACAAATCAACTGACTAAAAGTAACAACTCATGATCTGTTGTAGTACATTTTGGAGACGGAAATGTGAGAACTTGTAAAAGGTTGTTTAGGTTGTTTTGTTTAGGTTTCTGTTAATACAAAAACGCTTGTGGATTTTGTTAATGAAACCAAATCCATGACTCTTCCCCTTTAATGCAGGTTTGACTGTTTACTATTATGTATGCCGCGCTTACCGTGTGATGGACTGTCATTTTCTTCCATCGCTTCCATAATCCGCTGAAGCTGTTGAACTTTCTTGTGGTCCACGCGGTCGCTGTTGATCGCAGTAAACTTCTTTCTGTAAAGTAGCCACGAATGTTTAATGAACTTCCACAAGACGCACAGGCCCACCAAGCCCATAATGCCAGCACCGGCGTATATCATGGGTGTTAAATTCAACTCCAGGGGTGGCAAACTTTCTGTTGGGAGAGGGTTTGGGCCTCTCGCCGCGGGCGCTTCATGAAGACTGTAAGACGATCCTTCGACGGCCGATAACATGAACGAGGAATGTGCACGCTGCCCATCCCATAGCTGAACAATCAGTGAGTTATTGGCTTGAAGATGTCTTAGTAAATCCAAAGACATTTCAAGCAAAGTGAGATTCTGTCCAGAAACTGTGATGTTTGCGGACAAAGCTTCGCACGTGAGATCTATAGTTTCGCGGTACGAATTGTATCCCCCGTTGTTTTTGTTCTTTGTGCTTTTTCCCTTCATTCTACCACCAACTAAGCGTCTTGCGCGGTGATGCACCCTGATTTTCTCAACGTCCACCCCGCAGAACGGCCGCTGACCAGTCGTACAGTCGGTCTGTTTCACTGAAATTTGACCCAGTGGACTACTGGTAAGGCGAGCTATTTCTTGTTGAAGGGAGTTGTTCAACTTGTTTTGGTGGTCATCAAACTGCTTGCATTCCAAAAGAAACACCAGGATTATTCTGTAATGTCTGGTTGGTAGTATAATTGCTGGCGGAGCTGTAATCATAAAAATGGGAAAATTTACAGCCAAATTCCAGTAGAATTCTTACAAGGGGGTAAGAGCTTTTAAGGTGTTGTGCCTCGCATAGGTCTCGTTATCCTGTTTTGCGCAATACCCTTTGGACCAGTCATTTTGTTCCTCGTATTTCTGTTTGTTCTTATCTTGTACCAATTTTGATGTGTCCAATAAAGCTGACAAACAAACTTTAAATATCATAAAGCTTCCTTTTTTTTTACCATTGACTGCTGAATTATAACAATTAACAAACCTGTTGTGTTGTTGCACGTGTTGCAGCAATAGCTTGAGTTACGTGAACAAAAACAGCAGTTCCAATTTGCTTGGCTTTCATTTGCTGCTCCTGTGATGTTTACAAAAGCCTGCTGATTCAGTGTACCGCAGGCGGAGCTGTCGCTTGTGGCACACTTGCACTCGTTATTCTCCATTGGACATGGTGTGTTCCCAAGGGAGCTGGTACACGAAGCCTGGGGAAGAGAAAATCAGTTTACCTTCACTACACAACCGACCACAGTCCAAGGTCATAAGCCAGGGGCACATAGGTCAGCAAGGCCCAAGATATGTTTTAATTGACACATCAATAAGATTACAGCACCACAGCCGGACACGTGACTGAGAATGTCACAAGTTTCTCAATCACGCGCTAACCATGAGCCTTCGCGTACTACCCTAGTACCCAGTTCTCTGTTCCGTATCGGCAAAATATGAATTTATGTCAATATCGATTATCACAGATTACATGTCACATTTTGATTGACAATCTCTGGACAGAGAGACCACATGTGCGCACTGGTCTTAGTTTTAAGTTAACTAAGCCTTATGCCGGAAAGAACTACTGGAACTTGCTTCAGCAATCAGAAACAATCTGTTTTGTGTTTTTCACCAACCAGGAATCAATTCAAACCAACATAAGTAATCGATTTAGCATAATCTAGTCAACTATTCACATTCCCGGCGGCGCTTGACCCCTATACCATGTATACTACAACATATTTACCGCGCTTCACACTACGTGCGCCGCTTGCATTCTTAAGTAAACAGAGTTCTCCATTCGGGTACCCAATTACCAAGTAAGTACTTCGATCTGTTTGGTGTTGTGATTGGCTTGGTAACTTTGCTTTTGACATCGTTTCTTTTCTCTCTTTACCACCGTTGCAGTTTCAATGGGGGATTATGAAACGACTATGAAACCAGAACGCTCAGGAGTAGCTGTGCCCAGTTCAGCACTGGGTCACAGAACCAATAGGAATTACAAACCGTCGGCAACGGGCGTTTTAGTCTGAGTTCGCCCCCACACCTCCGTCCTCCGAAAAAAACATCTATGATACTACTCTGTAGTAAAACTGGATTGGATCAACCAGCTTTCTTTCTGGTGAACGGTTGGTCGTTCGGCCGGCGGTCGGACGAAGATACTTGACGTTGAAAGCAGGGGAAGGCCTCACCGCACCAACTCAGTGTTAACCTATATTAGATTTAGATCATGAATGCTGTTTTGTTTTTTCTAACTTCTTGGTTTCGTGAATATAAAGCTAAACGCCATCATTTCTCATTTCGTTTGCCGAGTAAAAAAAATCGCATAGTCAGTTTTATCTCTCTTGATCATAAATACCTTCTAACAATCACGTATTTTCACCGTTATCTTTCGGATATCAATCGGCACCTTTAGGGCGAACTTCAAAGAAACACATTTTAATATTTAAACAGAAACAGGCCTTCTACCCTAGCTGCGAAAGCGTACAAAGAAACTTTCATGCCCTGAGACCAGCCAAAAATGAAACAAAAAATAACATCAATCGGTCACCAGGTAGCGATTCTCACCTCAACGGCGACTTTTTTTCGTTTTATGCGACGCGGGAGATTTATAAGGAGTTTCTCAAAAAAAAATCATAGGTTGCCGTAGTTTCGGGTGCCCTGGCATTGATTTTGGTGACCCTCGATTTGGTTGCCGAACTCAACTAAAATATATGTTTTATTTTCAGATCAGTCTTGGAGAACGAATAAAGTTTCGGTATTTTTAAGATTTCACAAAAATAGTAAACTCTTCTACACGGTATCATACATTCTCTGGTATCATCTCGATATGGCCATACGTATTTCACGATATATTTCGATAAGACAGGCAAATGGAAAAATATTCCTATAACCTCTGGATGAAAATGTGCAGATGCCAAGGCTAGATGATATTATTTCAATTTCTGTATTCTTTATGGATTTTCTGCGTTCAGGCCTCAATATATATATTTTTGGAAAAATCAGAACAAAACGAAAACTAAAATTGGATACGGTTTACTATCATCTTTTTAAAGCATTATTTTAAAACGGCTAAAAGACGGATTGGAATCGAAAGAAAATAAAAACAACTGATGTTTCAGGTTTGCTTAAAGTTTCTGCAACTGTCAGAAACAAGTGTCTGACAATGGCCTAGGATAACCAGCCGGGATGATATGGAAATGGCTGCCTTGCGTCATTCGTGAATTGCTAAAAACTGCCTCACTGTGTTTTCTTCCTCTACTTGAGAAAATCTTTTGATGTCATCCTATGGTGTCATGGGGGCATTTTTGGTACGAAAAGCGGTACGCTTTTTATTTATTTATTTTTATTATTATTTCAGCACTGTTCTCAGTTCCCAAAACTTAACAATTCGATCCTTCGATATAACATAAGGCCTTAAACAGACACTGAGAAATGTTAGACGCCTGAAACGCAACCGAGTATTTTTTAGATCGGACCCGATTTTTGTTTTAAATGTGGCAACGTTCCGGCTTCAGATGTATGTTGTTACTTCAGGTCCTACGCGTTGTTAAATATCTCATGTTGAAGGCAAACGAAGTTCTCACTGAAGTAACAATGAAACATCGCATGTAGGACAGTTTTGTTATACACGTAGTTGGTGATAACTATCAAGCCAAAAGCCGTAAGCCTTTATCTGGAGGGAAAAACTGCCAGATCGATCGACAACAATGCAAATGCAAATCTGAAAAAAAATCATTGCCAATAACATTTGTCTGTAGTGACTCAATATTTCGATGCAACGTTTTTGCTGAAAAATGATTTTCTTTTATTATTTTTACCGCCTTTCTGCCATAAATATGGGGAGAAAGGTTGTTAAGTTGTGACAAATTAATGGCGAAATTGAGATGTCAAAAAACCGTGTTGATTTAGCACCTTGATTTGTGCGTCTAAAATACCGGCTCTTTATTAATTAAAATATCTCAAGGAATAATGGAAGAATTTTACCCAATCAAGTTAAAAATCAATTGAAATAAAACTTTCATAACCCCCCATGTTTCTCTTTTATCCAAACCTACGTTTTTCCGGAAAACTAAGATGCATCAATGTAAAATTCATCGCGCGTACTTGATGACTATTGTTGATAAGCTCAGTTTCTGGCTTGATCAGTTTCTCGTGGAAAAAAAGTGAAGCCGAAAAAAGTATAAGCAAACGAATAAACTATTTTGCCATTGTTCATAAAAAAGATTCGTTAACTTTGCTTAATCCCTCGCATTTCCTTGGTTAAGTTCACCTCAAATCCACTGGTGACGTAGGTTATTATAGAGTGTTGAAACTGAATTAATAAGCACTACGGCTTCTGCTAATATTCATGCGAATGTTTTGTTCCGTTAAAGTGGTTTAACTTCAAGCTTCTCTGTCTTTTAATTAAAATACGAACAGGAAGACGTTTTCGTCTATTTTTTTTTTTTAGAATTTCTGAACTTCAAGTACAGTTCTCCTAACTGAATTTATTTTGAGGAAAAATTTTGAAGGCACCTGACCGCAAAGCTGAACCAAATAAAACAATTAAACTGGCTAACAGCCTTGTTAATTCATCTGAAATAGAGTAAAATTATTACATTTAATTATCAGAAAATATATTGGACCTCAACAATTATCTCACAAAAATAAATGATCAAAGGCTAAATTAAAATTTTAAGGGCGAAATGTTTCGAGCCGAATCTGAAAACCAATTCTGGAGAATTAAATTCGCACACGGATGGTCGCGGCTGTAAGTTGAAAACACACAAGATGAATTTTAAATTTAATCTCTAGGTGATGACAAAATGTTATTTCGGCGTTAGCTAATTAGGTTATACCTTTTCATCCAAAACTTAAAAAGGTTTGCTTTTCATAACAATTGTTAGCAACTGTAGGTTTGTCGCCCGACTTTTATTGCTAGAATCAAAGTGTTCGTTTGAGACCAGATGAAAATATTTGCATTAGGAAAATGATCCTCGACTTGCATTGTAACTGTTTGCCTTATTGAAATTTTGCGTTATTTTTTTAAATTGCCAAATGTCGAATTTCGGGAGGAAATTCATCCTGGGAACCGCGATTGAAAAATACTCTTTTTTGCGTCGAATTTCATTTTCACTTAACCAAAATGTTTAAAACATTTATCGTACGACCATGTTACAATGTGTGTAATTTTACGCGATGCTAATGGCCTAAATTCTACTGCTGTGTTAGCATCGAGTTAGTATATTTTCGGTTTCGTTGCATATATGTGGAAAAACGAGCAGATCTGCGGATCTTTTATAACAGAATACAATATAGAACGGGAACAAGATTCTTAAACAACTAGGGAAATTTAAAATGGCGAATCTGTAAAATTCTGGAAATAAAAACGTCATAATCCTTTTGTATCCATGCGGATACCAACTTGTTTCAGTTTACTATGCCACGAAACCAAGTTCATTTCTCGAATCATTTAATCCGTTAACGTCTAATGATTTTCCAGGGAAGTAACAGGTATTTATTCTGCGCTATACTTAACTAAGGTAATATGACAATTTCACTTTTATATACCTGTGAGCAGTCATTAAATTGTCCTGGCATCAATGCTGAACTTGATGCGGAAAGGCACAACAAAATAGCACCTAAGTACGAAAACAAGTATAGTACTCAGTTAATCAGAAAAACGGAAATTTAACTCCGAAAGGATCCTTCTTATTCTATAGATAAAAATTATTTCACGTTTTAGGTAGAAAAAATAACAGGTCTTACTTACCATGTAGCAGAAGAAACACGAATCGCGCGGACATGATTTTCGGCTGAAATGTAAAGAATAGGCTAAGCTTGTTGACGTGCGGGCTTGTTTGAAGCCAATCCAGACAGTCTCTAGTTGTCGCAGACGCTTTTAAAACAAAGTTTATCCTGTGTGATCTAAGAAAACTTATTTGGGGCCAGTTTCTTCCGAACGAAATTAAATTCCAAGTTCGCTTAAGCCTGTCATTGGTTGCGAAATGGTAAACGAAGATTAAGTGATATTTGGGGGGAGTACAATATTGCCATCATACGGATTGACGGCCTGTCATTGGCTAATGAACTTATTTGGTCTGGAAAGCGTACACCTGGACAAAAAGATCTCACTTGAAAAGTTCTCTCTGTCATTCGTTGACCAGCTGTACAAATACTAAACAATCGCTCGGTTTTCTTTTATTTTCGGTTCTGTTGCCTATTGCTGATCGCTAACCCACGCTAACGTCAAAGAGAGGATGTTTTTGTCGCTTCAACCCTAAAATCTTGAGCGTTAATTGGAATTGTGCCTGGGTAATCGGTTCACTCTTTCCGATAAAATCTTGCGCATTAAGAGGGCTATTGACTTGTGACACTTGTCTGTCAATGTTGCTTTTGAAAGGTTTCGATTCCTTGTTCACACCAATCGCTAGCTGTCTCGCTGAAAACTGAAATGGCTTCCTTATTCGACTTTCGCAGAGGTGATTTTTTCTACTTTCCGTGGCTGTTAAAATCAAAATTAAAATAGCAGTGTTTTTCTCTTGTAATCTCCGCAAAATTGAAATGTAATAATAAAAAAATGTCTTCATGTTAATTGGGAAGAATTAAGTAAACAGCTAGGATTTTTTTGTTTTCAATAATTTTTCTACAAAGGAATTAATCAGAGACGTAGTTTAACAATAGCGTTCATCCACTGATGCGTACACGGATCATGTAATTGCAGAGAAAATCAGTGATGACTCAAATCAGACGTTAAGTCATCAAATTGAACTGATGTAAGATTGAAGGCAGTGTTATGCGAGAAAACCCAACGGAGACAACCTGAGATCAATTAAACGCAAGACATCAGTAAAATAAAATAAAATAAATAAATGCCGGCTTTATTTAAGTGTTCAGAATGGTATTTAGAGCACTAATTGGGAACACGAACCATATCCGGCTAATTGGAATTTTGGAAATTTGGGTCTTTGAGGAGAGGGGCAAATCGGAGTACCCGAAAAAAGATCCGGATCAATGTTGGCGGGAGGGCAGTGTGCAGCAAAGTTTTTTTTGCTGGACAACGCTTTGAAGCTTTTGAAGACAGAAAGAAAACTTACAAAATTTCAAACGTCTCTTTAGCCGTCTGTCAGTCAAATATTGCATAGGTATAAGTACGTTATATTATCAAGGCGTTTCGCGGCCACGAAAAATAATTTCGACGGCAGCTGACTCTACAAGAATAGCAGGTCTGCCTTTAATTTCAACGATAATGGCACAGTCATTTCCAAACGTGACCAGGGAACTGACCAGTTGTAAATTTTGTAGGATAAAGGTTTTGTGGGTCTCTTACTTCTCTCAGGAAAAAAAGACGCGAACTCGCGCGAAAATCACCTCACGCGCGGAGACGTGAAACTATGGGGAGACTGGAACGAGTGAGGGGTTATGGGATTGTTTGGACAGATGGATTGACATTGCGCTGATGAATATAGGAAAAGGTTGGAAATGATCTTTTAATGAAACAAAATTAACAAAAGTTAGGTTCCCCCATGAAAATGCTGAAAAATGCAGTTTGTCCATTCGTGTACCCAAACAATCCCTGAATCCCTAGCTTTACTAGATTCCTCTGATCTGGGGAATTGCTTTCTTCACCGGCCTTCTTGGCGCTGTCCCGCAAACCTTCTATGTGTAAACTGAAGAAAGCTTTTATCATTGAAAAGCACACAATCACCAAAGCAAATCTTTATCAACTCATTATGCTCAATAAAACACCCCATAGTCGGTGTTATACCATACAAGCGAGCAACACTTTAAATCTCGGGTGTGGAAAAATTTTGGTGGATTTACCTTTTCGCGATTCGTTGACAGTGCTCGAATCATGGTAACGAAATTGAAATTCCAGCAAAAATAAAAGGCGCAAAATCACTGGATAGTTGCATTACAAGGTCCCTAACTAGCTCAATTCACTTTCCACCATTCTGCAACTGCAGACTGAAACGCTTTGACGAACTAGACTACCGGATCTTTAATCATAAGTATTTGCGTGATTTAGACTGTCCCATCCATCCATCCGCCGATGTTTGCGTAATTAATGGTTTAGTTTTTTTTTTTTTGCCTCAAATTACCTGTTAAATGTCCATTAAATGACTAATCGCAGGAGCAAATGAGCTGCCAATAGTATTTTCCTTTTTAATGAGTTTATTTATAGTTAGATTAGAGTAATATTTTATACTGCACATGGGTTAATACCAGCCATTACTTAATATTCAAAGGTAAAAATGCTTTTGGCGCTACCTGAAATGTACCGAAATATATTCCATTACCTCAATCAGGGCCGGAAGCTGTTAATCAAAGAGCTCAAACCAATGTTAAACGTTAAATTATTTACGCATTGACTCAAAAAAAAAAATCGGAACCACCCAACGGCATGCAACGAGAATGTTTTTAAAAGAAAAAACTTCAAATATCGTTTTCTGTCTTCCAAGATCGTTTGCGGGTCTTTGAAAGGGCTAACCTTTTCGCCTCTTTGGCTTAATTTCTGAGTCGCAGAAATTTTAGACATCACTGTGATCCTTTTCTCCCGTATTTATAGCGGGCGACTGTCGGCTACGTTCCGAAAATCCAAGCTAGCTTTTAAACGACATTTTTCGTCCATTCGAAACACCAGAGAAAACCCTGTGGAATTTGCCCTTCCGAACAGATTTTTACGTAAATGAGCCTTAAGGTGCCCCTGCAAAAATCTGAATTATAATGTTATCACTTTCCATGCAACCCTTTAGTGTCGTTCTCTTGTTAATGTTAGTAACATCGAATAGTCGTATCGCGTTAATGTTCAGTTTTATTTTTACTAAAGCTAAAATACTAATTTATTTACATGACCTTCAAAAGCCAATACAATTAACCTAACCTTTACACTTTTTACAATACATTCAAGCGACTGTGTTATGTAAAACGGGATCCTCAGACTGATTTGGACTGCACAACTAAGATGTATGTATGATGTATGTAGCAGGCTAGGTCACGCCCAAGGTTCAAACCAACTGCCAATGTGCTGGCACCTTTCATTCAACAGTGGGGTAACATCTATATTCTTTGGGTCGACACATTCCTATATCGCTTATAAAGGGAGTACCCCGTCTAGGGAACAAGCCATAAGGAGAACAGAGAGAGGGTTGTTGGTGCAGCCATCAGACCTTTGCACTTGCACGCTCAACACTGCAGTTGGGTGACCCAAAATTGATTTCCAGACTAGAAAATTGTACCAAGCACAGGGAAGTACCGTTAATAAGGGTGTTCAATCGCGATCTACAACAAACTGCAGTTGTTCTCTGTCAGCTGGAGTCAAACAAATCATTGTACAACATTAGGCGTTGCAGTAGAATCTTGGGGATCCTGATCTTGCTGCTCAAGTTTTGCAATTTCTGATTTCATTTGATGGATGGCATCTTTGCAGACTTTAAGTTTTTCATGTAGCTCGCTGATTTCCTTTCCAATCTTCTGACGAGCGCCTCCTATGGATGCTGTGGTTCTCTTTTCAATTTCATCCCCTGTGAGATAAACAGAATGTCAAGTAAAGTAACAGTTATTCAACTATTTTCTGAACCTTGTTAATAGTATTGGGCTATCCACTCGATTAGCCTTACAGTTATTTAGATAGTACAAACTATGTGCCAAGCCTTTAAGTTCAGCTTTTCTACAATATATATTTTACTCTCCAATCGAGATTGTTGTTTAGTTTGTTACATTATCCTGTTGTAAATAGGCAAAAGAAGTTAAACAAAGTTAAATTAAATGAAATAAATTGAGTAAAAGCTACGAGGATAGACTGCTCGCAGTTAATTACAAGGTCGATCATTGCCATTCAAAATGTGACGAATCTCACGTTTGCTGCTTGCCGTAAACTCGATTCTAAATCCCTCCAATGTTTTAATTTTCTCATATGGCATACCGTAAACTGCGGCACTGATAAGCCCTAGGCTTATACAACTTCGTAAGGGGGTTTTTAGATAGGCTTATAAACGGAGGGGCTTATATCCAAGGGGGTTTATAACCGGAACAAAAAAAACCGTTTCGAAATGAGCTATAGCAGTATTGATCGAAATACGTTCAAGTTCTTCATTCACTGGTCTTTAATTCAGCTTTAAAACGTCAATATTTGGAACAAAATTAAAACTAACGAAACAAGAGGGGGGCTAATATTCAGGGGGGCTTATAATCGATGTATATTAAGGGCAGTTTATGGTATAGCAAACAGCATAATGAGTTGTGAACAATCAATATTTGATAAATTCTTACAGTCAGACTCGTGCTTTATGGGTTGTAACTGTCTTGCACTCAACAAACACTGATGCATCATTTGTGTGGGGTCTTGAAAAATCTGCAAAAATACATATTTTGATTATGTTACTGCCCTACTCAAATGAAGGAAAACATTTTTTCCCGAAGCATTTGTGCAGGGGCACACTAGCTAGTTTAAACCCACTGGCATTTAAGTGGGGCAACTAGGCAATAAATGGGTTAACTGCATACGTCTATACATTCATGAGGTGACTACTGCTATCAACCCTTTATTGCTAATGAAACTTTATTGCTAATGTTGCCCAGAGTTAACGAATCGTCAAAAGGTCTGAGAACCAAAACAAGCCCACTACCCTGTGTTAATACGGAACGTTTTAAAGCTAGTTTTATTAATAGACTCTTTTTTAAACACACTTCTACTTTTTAACTAATTACATTAAACATGTAAATATAGGTATGTATTTATAAATACTTGTATGTTCAATAAAGATTCACAAAAGATTCAGGAACTGATAAGTCACTAAAACATTAGTCCACGTCCAACCTTGACTTGGAATGTACACTATAAAAGACCTCCAAATGAAGTAAGCTTACATGAAGCATCCCACTGATTGATTACCCCTCACTACCCCCCACACTATGGGATTTCCAGTCGGTAACACCCTGCCATCCGAGGTTTTTGTGGGCATAGGTGTGCTATAAAGCATATAAGAACATCTTTATTCCGGGGACAGTCAGGTGTCCTCTGAGTGGATTCTTTTGTCATTATTGCACTTAGCTACTCACAGATCTTCCCTACATTCATGTTATGGAAACTCTTTGTAGGTAAAACCTGTGAAAAAATATTCTTACTGATACAGCTACTTCTACTTACAATTTCATCATAGAACTCAGAAACCAACTGCTTCTTTCCTGAAGCCAGGGCTGACTCTGTTTGAAAGAGCTTTAAAAGATGGTAAAGTGTAACCTGTAGAACAACAAAGTAACATCTTTTAAGAGAATACATGTAGTCTAAGAGTAAACTATTTTGTCCTGTAAAATAACCATATCTAGACTATGCTTTAAAACAAAATAATCAATAAAATAAGCCAGATCACCCAATTATAGCATTATTTAAAGAAAAAATTAAGACCGTGTCCACAGTAAATTGACACTGACAGAAATGCTAAGCACATGGTGGAGCATGCATATTGTCAAGCTTGTTGGGTAAATTTGAACTCTCAAAATAGTGTAATGTAACTACGAAGATTTGATCAAGAAAATGAAAAAAACAAAAACTGTCATATAGACTTTAAAAGTTAAAAGAGAAGTCTATGAGAAAGAAGTGCATGACGTTAGCCCATAGGATAAACTAACCGGTCTCTCACTTGCATCCATGAAGAAGATCTTGATCTGAATTTCAAATTCTCCCCACCCTGATTCATTCACTTCATATGGAGGTTTTGTTACCACTGCAAACAAAATGAATATTGAATTTCACTTTTATTAAATGTCGCATATATCATTTACCAAAGGATGGACAGGTTTGGGTTTGCCCACTCTCAGGGGTTGGCTGAGGAGAGAGAGAGAACATCAGAAAGAGATGGCTAGCATTGCCATTAGCATTGACTTTAAATCGGCAATTCAGTGTGTGCAGCTGCTGCTAATTTCACTCAGCACTCTACTTTATTAGATGACTTCACCATTACAAAACACATCCCGACGGTAACAATTCCTTACCAGAACGGTTCTTGTAAAGACAAAGATTAAATAAAAGATGTTAAAAAAATACTACAAGTGACGACATGAAATAAGTAACTGAGAAACAATCGAAAATGAACGACTGACATAAGAATGTACCTTGTCAGTGATTTTACGGTAAATTAACGTGGATGGATAAACGGCGAAACACAACTATAAACACTGAAAACGATGCACACACTAAAAACGTATGCAAAGAAACTGGCTTTAAAAAAGGTAAAAGGAGTGGCAGAAAGACTATTTACATAGGTAATGATCCATAATTATAAGGTGTGGGGACGAAAGGTATGAAAGGCGTAGGGTAAACAAATGAAACAAATTAATTAAAGTAAGTGTAAATTAGGCGTGCAAGAAAGAACTACAGTATGCAACTCACTGTAACAGTGTGGATATGACTGAAACAGAGAATTAGGTACGCACTGCAAATGGAAATGAGAAAACCACTCTGCACATGTCACAGTTTCCAGATTTCTTACCTCTTAAGGGATTTGCATAACTTTCATGAAGTTTAAAGTGAACTTTCTTCACATAACTGGACATATCCTGGAGAAAATGGACAAGTGAACATGTTTTTAGTCTAGACTTTCTAACATGCATGCATTTCGAGTAAGTCGCAATGATTCATTTGAGGCTTCTCACACTCTCACACACATATAGTCTATTTTCACACATTTTCCACCCAAAACATGCATTGTCTTGCACTGTCATATTATGTAATATGTGCAAGTTTTGCAGTGGCAGAAAGTCCATCTTTATTTTCTAGATTCTTCAGGGTAAATCCAATCTCATATCTAGAGTTTTAAGACTCCTTGGCCGGCAGTTTGCCACCAGGAGAGTCTCACCACATGATTTCTGTTACAAAACAATACAGAGCCGTTACAGAGCAGCCAATCAAAAACTTCATTTTTTTCGATTTCTCGAGAGTCTCTCCTGGCGACCAACCAAAGAGCATGACGACTCTGGGTACAAGACTGGGGAGTAACCCTAACCCGAGATCGCGTACTAGGCCACACCCCAATCTATCGGTAACCCATTCTTATTCAGCAATGTTGTTATTAAAGCTTACATTTACGTACGAATTAGACTAGATAATCTAAGCCATCATTGATGTTTTTTATTTGTTCAAAGAGAAAAGTGTGTATTAGCCATCATGCCTTGCAAGGTTGTGTATGTTTCTCATCATGCCTTACAACCATGTGAGTCAGCCATGTTGTTTTACACTGGATTAAACTGGGGAATCTTTACTAGCTGTATGGTCTATTACAATAATTTATTCCACATGCCATTACACACATTTACAGTAACACGTCCAACACCACGACAAGTCTTTTGTGGAATCAATTGCGACCAATCATGCACCTTAAATTACGTTCAGTAGATACCCTTACGCTAATAGGCAAGGGAATAACAGTTAAGCTTACCTCGTTTTTGAAAGGCCGAAGAAACACTGTCCAACCGTGTGTGTGGCCGTCAGTTTCTCGTTTCTTTCCAAAGTAATGCGACACATTTCCAAATATCACGGGCTTTATTATCGTAACACCCTTCACAGAATGTAATAAGAAACGTATTTTAACAGGAAAGTAACGAATAACGACAAATTTTCATACAAAACGACAAACTTTACCTTTACTCTCGCGTTATCTCCGGAAGACGCCATCTTGATTTTGTCAGTGTTGGGTGTTGCGGGCTCAAGTTTGTATTCCGATTCCGCGTCAAGAGACCGCTCAGACTTGTGGGAATCAAAATGGTGCTTATTGTTTATGGTGACGGAATGTGAAGGGAATTTTTAATCAATCCTTCAGTTAGTTTACGTCTCATCTTTTGTTGTGCAGGTATGAAAGATAACTTTTATTTTTAATTTTAATTTGCAAAGAATCAACAAAAATCATTCGTTAGAATCTTTTCGACTTCCTGGCGTTACGAACGGAATCGAACTCTTGATCGTTTGACAAGTTTACAATGTAAGATATAGTGTAAGTTAATCAAACCTAATCGAGTTAGCAATTGAACAAAACCGAACTTTTCCAAACATGCTCGTTCCCTTGAAAACGGTCAAAGATTATTTCCATGACGCGGTGATTGCGACATGCACTTGGTCACTCTTTGGTAATTGCCTGCCGTTAAAAATATTATAGCATCGGAATGCGAGCGTGACAGACCCATGCCACGTTTGTTTGTTTGTTTGTTTGCATGTTTGATTTGTATTGAGCATTGATCGATCAGTTTGTACGTGGGTACATCGATACTCACATGTAAGGTGGACTTCGTTAAAATTTCTGCTAAAGTTTGCGTTGTTTCAGGACTTTTTGTAAAATTAATGTGAAAATAATATTATTGTAATTGAACACTGATGGAAATTTGTTTCGTTTAGTTGATTACCGAAGCCAAGCCGAAATCACTGCAGTGCAGTTTCTGAACGATTCAACTAGAAACATCTGGGCACTGTGTACAACTCTTCACTCTGATCCTACGGACGTTTTCTGGCCTTTGTGTAATCAAACAAAATAATTTTTTTTTTCTATGTTTGACAACAGGAAGTGTTTCTGATCATCTGTACTAATGGAAAAACGAACGTAGTGGAAGCCTTAAGCTATTGTGGCTTATCAATGGAATTTGAAAATGAAGAAGATCAAGGGCAAACTGGTGAAAAGAAGTTCACAGACAGAACTTGAAGTTAATCATCACAGTGTATCTGATTGGACAAAGTATGATGAGCGTCTTATTGAATGTGTAAAGAATGGAGATGTGGAGAAACTCAGGATTACTCTGGGGAAAAAAGGAACATCGGCAATTAAACTGGGTCCAAATGGAACAACAGCTCTTCACACTGCTTGTTTAAATGGGAATGTTGAGTGCCTTGATGTGCTGCTTGAGGAACAGCCTGACCTGTCAGTTGTAAACAAATCTGGCTGTAGTCCTCTTCATGTAGCTGCGCGGTCAGGAAACACAGAATGTGTGAAGAGAATCTTACAACTAAAGGTTCATGTTGGAACTCAAGATGGCAGAAAAATGACAGCTCTTCACCATGCAGCTGCTAAAGGTCATAAAGTGTGTGTTGAACTTCTGGTTAACAACAGTGCACCACTGAATGGTAAGGATAAAGATGGCAGAACACCTCTGTTGATGGCTATACAAGGCGCCCATGAGGATGTTGTTAAACAACTGCTGGAGAGAGGATCAAAGGTTAATATAGCTGACAATTCCAAAAAGACTGCACTGATGTATGCGTCATTACTTGGTCTTTCCAAGAACGTAGAAATGCTTCTAAAGAGAGGAGCCAATCCACAGCTAACAGACAGTAACGATCACACAGCTGAGGACTATGCTCGTTTGTGTCATTACCAAGACATCATTGATCTCATACACAGTGCTCCTTCTATTGCGAACTGGGACGCAGATGAAACTTCGGAAGATACAGAGCATGAGGAGGACAACAGCATACCGACTGGTGAAGCCATTTCAGAGTTTAGCAGTCCAGAAGAGTCGGAAGCTGATACATCAAGTAATTTCCTTCACGACAGAACAATGCCAAGTCCCACTGGAATTCCAAGCTCAGTAAATAGCGGCAGTTTATCAGCACAGGAGTCTTTCTCATCAAAGGCTTCAACAACTCTGTCTTGTTCTAGAGCACCAAATCAAGATTTGTCTGACGACATCCAAGAACTGGAAGAGGAAAATGAAATGCTCAACCAGGAGTTAAACAAACTAAGAGTACAATACCACAAAACACTAGAGAGGCTTCGTAGCCTTGAAACTCAACAAGAGCCAAAGATTTCTGATCCCCCAGTGATTACAAATCATGTAAATGGACACGTCGAGGAAGAAATATTAGAGGAGAGAGAGAAAAGAATAGAGGAGTTGGAAAAAGAGGTAAAGGGCCTTATAGATAATTTAACAAAGGAGAAAGAGTCCAGAAATGATGCCGAAGAAGAAATTGTGACTCTGAAAGCCCAGGTAGCTTCATATGAGGATGACGTAGTTGATTTTCACTCCAGTGAGAATGATGATGACATTGACTTGCCAGGGGTGGACTCGAAAAGCGGTGACAAACTGACCAAATCTAACCAATCAGAGCAGCTTATTTCCCTTCATGGTCAGATCACAACTCTCAAACTTGAGAATGAAACTCTCAGAGAACAACTAAAACAGAATTCTGGAGCAAGTGGAGATTTTCTGCAACCTCAGGCTGACATACCCACCATTCCACTCACCGTTTATCAGCAGCTAAAGGAATCAAACGAAGATGAAATTTTCAAGTTGACAGAGGAATTGGAAGAATTAAAGATAACAAACGAATCACTTCAAAAAGCAATCTCCGAAAAAGGGCCATGTTCCCAATGCAAGCTCCTTAAGAACAGTTCATCTGATGACAAAACAGAACACCGTTTGGCCGCTGACTTAAAACAACTCAAACATCAATTTGCGGTTGCTGAGAAAGAGCATAGAAACACTCTTAATGTGTACAGACTGCATCTTCTTAATGCATACCAACAAGAAATGGATCCTCAAGTACAAGAAGCTATTCAGATGATCATCAGATTACGAAGCAGTGAGCAGTTTTGCTAAAAAACGTATTAAAACACTTGTAAAAAGAACTTAAAAACACACATGGCATTAGGAATCTTCACATACAGATGAGTTATATTTTTAATATTTTTTTATTATTCTAAACTTCATTTAATAGTGTTATAATATTACATTTATGTTACCTGTGGTGGTAGCTTTTAGAACACAAATTACCTTAGAATATACCTCTTAAGGTGGATTTCCACTGTCGCGTAAATTTTACGTGCGTACAGACGTGAATTCAGCTGGTTTTACATACGTAAATAAAATAAGGAGCAATGTATGAGCTGTGTGCGTAAACGTAAAAAGTTGAGTGCTGTTCAACTTTTTACGTTTACGCACGCGGCTCATACATTGCTTCTTATTTTATTTTTGACGTAAAGCCAGCTAAATTCATGTCTGTACGCACGTAAAATTTACGCAACAGTGGAAATCCACCTTTACCTATCTCAGGTGATATGACAATTCAATTAACTTAGTGCATGTAGAGTCAAACTTCTGTTAAGGTTACTTTTCACTAGTGATTGAGTTACAGTTGTAATCAGGCACACAGAACTTTACAATCTACAGAAAATCAAACAATGGAGTTCTAAGCAATTTTTCCAGTTGCGCTCTACAAGATTCTGTCACTTACAACCAGGTGAAAACCAGATTGTCAGCAGGTGGCAAGCAGTAGTAGTTCTAAGAATAAACTAATCACAAGGCCAGAGAACAAGCATTGTGATTGGTTTATTCTAGTTCTTCCACTTGTGACTCTGACAATCTGGTTTTCACTCAATCATAAGTGTCACAAGAAAATGAAAACATTGTGATTCTTGCGACTCCTATTCAGTTGAGGTTACAACTCCATTGCAGTGGAACCTCAATCTCAAGGGTCTGTTATATCTAGGTTCTCTTCCATGCATTTTTTATAGGCTGTGCTGGAAAATATTGTTCCTTATACCGAGGATCTTCATTATATTGGGATTCGTTAAATTGAAGTTCACTGTTTGGTTTTCACTGGGTTGTTAGTGCTCTTACAACTCCATCTCTGACTTGATACTAGTGAAACCAGCTGGCTTTATATTAACACCAAAGGGAGAACTGAGCTGTCTGTACAATAGAGATTAATCCTTAGAGTCCTGAAATGAACATGTCTCCCAACATTTTTGTTGTAGTCTTCTTTCAACTATTGCAGCAACAAAAAAATTACTAAGCATGTTCATTTCAGGGCATGCTGCACCAGGTAATGTTTTGCACAAGTTGTGTTGTCCAATGTTGAGTTGCAAGAAAATTGCATGTTGTAACATAGTCTATTCACTAAATATGCAATTTTAGGCATAATCATGATAACTGGCAGTGTGAGAGGAGTATTATCTATTATTAGCCTGCAGAGCAGGCATTTTTGGGTGCATTCCAAAGCGCGTTAGTAGGCCGCCATTTTGGATGCGTAGAGAATTGGGACTAGTGGAGGAGGGGCGGGTGAGAGCCGTCATCCTCTCCCTAGGAATCATTTTTGGCCTCGCCCCAACCCTCTCTCAGCTTTATCATCCAAGATGGCGGCATAGAGTATTCGTATCCTTTATCGTATCCCCAAATACGCCTGCTCTGCAGGCTATATTATCTATGCTCCATTAAAAAAATAATCTGATGACCTTTTTTAAGCTGCCAGTAGATTTTCATCTTTACAAAATTTACCTTTTCAGGATAATGTAACCATTCTGAATATTATGCTCACAGTTGGATAAAGTTTTTAATTTTGCACAGCTCAAGAATATTGGCTTGAAATGATAAACATGGAATTTTGATCAAAATCTCAAAGTCAGTATTTTTTAGTCCTAATGGCAGTTTGTGTACTTACCAGGAAAAACAAAAATTCTGGTTTCAAGCTGCAACATTGCCACTTTAAAAAGTGGAAATTCAAACATTATTTTTTTAAATTAGTTTTTACAATTTTTTGTATGTTTTTTACCTTTTTTGTACCTGTCATTTTCTCCTGCCAATATTTAGGCTTTTTGTATGTTAGGATTTATACACAATTTATACACAAATTATTTCAAATTGTATTTTTCTATTTTCATTCCTTGCAGAACCTCTTTCCTTCATTGTCATGACACAGATTTTTGTTTATTTCAATAATATTATTATAGCCCATCAGACTGCCTTAGTCAATACAACCTTAATAATTAAGGTTGTATTGACTGCGGCAGGGCTGAAAAAAATAATTTACACTTTTACACTTTACACTTTATTATTACTAACAACTGTCATTTACATAAGGTTCATTTCCGCCCACAAATAGCAGGTGCTAGTTGAGGCAGGCGAAGATATATCCTACAAAACCTTCCTTTTAGTTAGATATGTTATAAAATGAAAAATGGCGAGCTTTGCTTTTAAAATATTGTAGGTGTGGATCTTAAGCAAGCTGGGAGCCTTTCAATCCCCTTTTTGTTTACTTATTTATAGATAAAAATTTGGCACCTTAAGAAACAATTTTCACAGCCCGTTTCCTTATCACAAGAATGCCATGAATAATTTTAATAATATAAACCTTAGCTTTTTAAATTTATCAGGACACATTTACTGTTCAAACAAAAGTAATAATAATAATAATTGTTTTCTACCAATTTTACAAAACATTCTTACCATGTGATGTTTTTATATTACAATGCAAAGTGTTTTATTCTTATTCCTCATTATAATAAGTTATAGATTGTTGTGTTATATGTTTTTGTATATCATTATTAATTTATTATTATTATTTTTATTATTTAGTACTTTTTTGCATCACAACTGTGAGAGCATAAGCATGACGAATTCAAAGCAATTTGCACATTCTTGTAAACTATCCATTTAGAATGCACAACATGTATTGTTGTTTTTCCAATTTTTGATTTTTTTCCTTTTTTTCGGTGTGAAATTTTTCAAACCAGATTAATTTATATTTCCCTGGTTTGAAAAATTTTAAACTAGAAAGATTTAAACCAGAACATATATAAATTCCCATGGGGGTGGGGGGGGGGGTTACTCCTTGGAATCTTTGGTGGGGGTGTGTGGGTCGGTTCTCCAAACCGTGACTCTATTTCAGACCAAATATGTAATTTTTCAGTATCTTTTTTCAGATCTGGTCTCTCAAATTCTTACCCATGTTCAGACCTGGTTTCTAGAATCCATACCCATTTATCGACTTTCAGACCAAAATGGTTGAAATCTATGCCCTATTTCAGCCAAAACGGCTATAAAACCATCATCCATCAAACCGCACATACATATATAGCTTTATATACGGAAGTACACCCCCCCCCCCCCGGATAAAAGTAACTTAACTTTCAATTGTGCATATTTATATGGAATTTTTAAGTTATACCTAACCTATAACTAACAGCTTCGTGTATCTGAGCAAAAGTGTGATGAATTATACACTCTTTGTTTGAAATTATTATTCGACTGCCGAACCTTTTTGGGGCCTATTACTTTCATAGAAATGGCCGATCGTGCCATTTATCATTTGTGACAAGTAAGTTAATTTTTCAGTAGATAATGTGGAAAATTAGGTTGTTGAAATTCCTGAAATTCTCACCTCCCGGGGCCAAAAAGCCGTTCAAATGCCCCATCCGTGCTTCGATAGCTCTTTTCGAGGACAAATTCTTTTAGCTTCCATCGATCACTGTTCTTGCTTTGCAGACAGGTCCGAACACCTTCAAGCCCGCCTTGAGTGAGCCGTTCGCCCACGAAGGTGAAATCCTGTACTTGAAAACTCCTCAACTCCCAAGAACCAATTCCGCCTGACCAAGAGACTAAACCGGCTCAAATCCCCCACCGTGATCAAATTTCCCCTCCCCGAGCACTATGCAAGGTCAAATGCCCGGGATATGCCTGGAGGGGATTGTTGAAGGTTCGAAATCATCGGTGTTTGATGTAAAAAGTCCATAATTTAATTTCATGGATTTTGCAGGCCTAAAACATAATGCACACGAGCGTTGTTAGCCTTTTTAAACCCTTTCCCGCCAAAGGGAAATGCCGAAATTTTCTAAATCGTTAACTATGAACTGGGAGACCACATCAAATCAAATCAAATCAAACTTTAATAATCACTCCTCGCAAGGCTTTTTAGTAACTATTTACAATATGAATAACAAATACTAATATCAGGACAATACCATTTAAAAGTTATTTTTGGGGTGTGCTATAAATCACACCAATCACAGAGATGGAGGAGGTCACATATTAGAGTGAGAAAAGTCCAAAACGAAAGAAGAAAAACATTAAAAAATTTTGCTATTTGTTGTACATATTGGGCATCCCTAAACTATAGCTTAATGTACAACTCTCATTGCATTGCTTGCTGTAAAATATCAAATGGACCCTTAAGGTAAAAAGGGAAAAAAATCCAAAAGTTTGGGGGGTAGTAAATCAAGTCTCATATAGGAGGGGGTCATGATTTTACGCCTTCAATTTGTAGAACTTTCCAAGATCTGTTGGTTGTGCAAATTTCACTCAAATTGACCAAATACTGAGCTCGTAATTGCGTCTTGTGCCATGTGGAACTCTTGGGAGGAAAAGAGTTAAGAGGAGTTTCCTCTGAATTTGCCTCACCACGCCTGAGGTTGACTTTCCACGGAGACTTACTTTACTTTACTTTTATTATAGCTTAACTAAGGGAACGGTGATAACTACATAAAAGAACGAGCAAAAAATATAAAACGCGCCCTTTTATTTTCCACATCGCATCTCGCGATACAGGTTGGTGCCTCCTAATACAGGGATATTTTTGCACGGTTTAAAACTATACGGAGAAAGCAGAACTTAGCAAGTGCTCTTGGTATCCAAAAAGAAAATTTGGGGTAACCATGCATTTTTCAGAGATAATAAAGCTTCAATTTGGAAAAAAACGCAAATACATTGCTTTGTATTTTGCTGTTGTTTAGAATAATCGTTGCTTTATATCTCTAAAAAATGCATGGTTACTCAAAATTTTCTTTGCTAAGATCTGCTTTCCCGCAAAGTCATAAGTCTTGGTACCTAACACAAAAATGCTTTCATTATTAGTAGGCACCGTCCTTGGAATCGCTTCACGTGAAAATCAAGAAAATTAAGGGCTTGATCACAAGTTCAGGTTTCGGTGAAGACAGTATTATTTATACACCTGTTTCGACAAAGGTTGTCCAAGAAAAGCGTAAAACTGTACGCGACAATGCCGAAAGGTAGTCTGAGAAATACCCAATAAATTTCAATAAAAGCTCAGAATCCATATTGCCTTGACCGTATATAAATCTCAGACTACCTTTCGGCATTGTCGCGTACACTTTTACGCTTGTTTTGGACAACCTTTGTCGAAACAGCTGTATATGCGCTTGGTCGTTACATGCAATAAGTTTCAATGATTTTCATTATTCCATATATGAAATCGAATTTTTGACATGAGAGTGAAAGTAAATGAAGGGAATAAATAATGATAATTGAACTGAGTGGAGTGCAATTTGGTCTGAAATCATACGCGTGATTTCAAAATCGAAGGAGCGCGCAGCGCGAGTTTGATTTGAAATCACAAGTATGATTTCAGACCAAAATTGCGCGACACAAAGTTCAATTACCACTTTATTACACCTATTTTGAAATCACAGAGTATCATTGTCAACATTAATATTCTATTTTTGTTACTTCATTTCCATTTTGATGGGCTAAAGAAAGGATGCGATTTAGAGCAAAAAATGGTGCAATTTGGGAATAAATCGCACTGTTGAGAGCCAATCAGATTGCAGGGATCACCGGTGATTTCAAAATGGATGTAATAAATTGTTTTATTACACTGACATTTACTGAACGTTGATTTTAAAGCAGTGACCAATAGTATGAGGGCTTTATTAAATTAATTAAATCGACGCTTCCGATGTTTACTTCTTATCATCAGCAAATTAAAGTCTCAGCCCCCGCCGATAAGACTGAAACAGCTCTTCACCGCAGAGAAACAATATTAAAACGGAAGCCGAGAATAGTATCCGTTTGTGTACATTTGACGTTCTTACGGACGTAAATTTTACGTAGCTTCTAAAATTAGCGGCGATATGTGTGAGCTGCCTAGCCGCAAAAGTGTCTAAAGTTGAACAGCGCTCCACTTTTTACATTTTCGCAAGCCTTCCATACATCGCCTAATTTTCCGTTTACGTGCGTATGGCAAAAACAAGTTAACACAAGATTCTGGAAAAATCCGAGTTGCCTGCTATATGAGGGGGGTGAATAGGTCTACGGATCGGCGGATTTGGTGAATATTTTAGCCTGGATTCTGGATTCAGAGCGAAATTTTAACGGATCTGCGGATCCTATGATCACAGCGGATCGCGGTTTTATCCAGTTTTTCGGCCCGGATTTTGGATTTTGGTTGTTAGGAAGTTCATGTTTGCTCTTTTTTTCTCGTATCTGCAAGACTTTGTTTCGGTACAGACGTTGGTTACATAATATTTCGTTGATAGTCATCCTCAACGCTAAAACACAACATCACGCAAGGCAACTCCAACAACTGAAGTCGCTTTGTATCTCGCGTATCATCTAACGCGGCAAACAATTTGCGGATTCGGATTCACCCCCCTCCTATGTTTAATCAAGAAAATTAACGATGATAAAACAGCATGCCGTTTCGACGACTTCATGTCGTCATTGTCTAATGAGTAAGATGGAAATAACGGAAAGGCATATTTTAGGGGTATTGAAAGTGAGAAAATAAATTAGCATGAAAGCATTCAGGTAAAGAGTTTCGCGCAAATGGAATCTGCTGGCGTGTTCAGTTTCGGTCTTTTGTTCTTGATCCACAGCATTTCATAGACCAAACATTCAAATTTGTCACGGCTTTTCTTTATGACTTTAAAGTTCTTAATTAAGTTGTTAGGTGTGATGCGCGCCCCTGAAATGTTTTCCGATCACAGAATGTTTATGCTCCCAAACGCGTTGATGGAGGTGGCGGCAAGTGTACCCAATATAATTTGTATCACACAAATCACATGTGAATTCATATACTATAGCTACACTTTGGTGGTTGATCAAGGGAGGCTTTTCCTCTGTGACTCTCAGATGAATGAGCGATCTTTTTGCTCGTGAACACTGGTTGTAGTTGTTCATTTATTTTCTTTCTGAGGTCGCCAAGTTGCCTGCGAACCACGTCCGCCGATTTCTGATCTTTAAATGGCAACGCAATCCGAACAGGGCGGTCAGAAGGTGTTTGAACTGGGTCTATAGGATTCTGGAGACGATTGATAGCTGAGTCGATGAGTTTTTCGGAATATTTTAATTTTTAAAATATCCCTTCTAAGACCGAAACTGAACACGCAAGCGGAAGTTCATTCGCGCGAAACTCTTTTCCTGAATGCTTTCACTTTCAATACCTATAAATATGCCTTTCTGTAATTTCCTTTCTTCTCATTTGACAATGATGACATGATCGTTAATTTTCTGGCTGTGGATTTTCCATAGAAAAAAAAATGGCATGGATTTTCGCACCTTCAGCCCATTTAGTAACTTAGACAGCGAGCCGTCTACATTTAACGTTTTTGTAAGCCTTTCTAATATTCCGTTTTCGTGCGTTTGGTAAAAAATAGGTTAACACGAGGAACTGGAAAAATCCGAGGTGCTTGCTATTTTGATCAAACATTCCAGTTACACTTGCCAATCGTCAGTAATGCAACCTGACTTCACGGAAGATGAGACAAAAAATAAATAAATTTACCCCGATTTACCGTACGAAAATATTTAAAAATGAAACTGATGGAAAGAAAATGTTCAATACTTCAACTTGAAAGGCTAAAAAGAGTATAAAATACATGTACATTTATTCAGCCTATTTTCGACTGTTTTTGAAATGCTTTGCACTTGTTTGGCAAGTGCCTTTCATATCCCTTTCGCTAAGTACAAGAGTCCAGTCCATTGAAAGTCCAGTCCACTCGTGAATTTATACCCATGTCATATGTTGAAAATAATCTGATCACAATTATCCATGGTCCAATAATCGTATCCGTCTATTTATCTTGGACAGACTATGTAAATTTTCATTTCCTCCGGAACTGACTCTAATCATCCAGAAGCTTTTTTGGTTGTAGGAAGAGATCTACCCAGGGTCTGATTACAGAGAAGGTCATTTCTTTGATGGGATTATATCCGTGTTCCAACATCTCCGCGCCCACAGCTTTGAGCATCACATCTGCCACTTTCTGTTCAATTTTGACCGTCACAGCTGTAACTGGAAATGTCCTTATTCTTCTCGCTATAATTATCGACCCAAATCGCAACCTGCGATCGCCATTCAACGTCCTCGTGGCTAATCTCGCGGCGGCCGATTTGATCGTAGGCTGTTTTGCGTTGCCCATGTCAGTGGAATTCTACATCCGCGAGGCTTCGAGCCAACGCTTAAAGCTTCTTCCTAGAGACGATGCCAGACGTGTGGGTTACTTCATATCTTCCACAGCGTCGCTCTTCAGCTTAGCTGCGCTGACTGTTGATCGATTTATTGCCATTACTTACCCGATGAAATACAGAGCGAAGTTGAACTCGCGACGAACTGCCGTCATTTCACTGGGGATCTGGATTGTCTCGATTGGGTACCCGTTCCTGTATTTCAAAGTTGGCTATTTGAAATATCAGTTCTTCTTCGCCAACACAGCGGTCGTGTCCACGTTTGCAGTTCTCTGCCTGACATACGCCAAAGTTTTCAAAGTTTTCAAAGATCAAGTCAAGCGCTGGGATTCACTTTACAACGGCCCAAACAATCAAAATCATCCCAAAAAGAGCACAGTGAAGTGGGAAAAGAAAGTCACCAAAACATTTCTGGTCATGTTGACACTTTTCATCGCCTGTTTTCTCCCATCGCTGGTTCTTATCTACATCATAAGTTTCTGCGGAAGCTGCAACTGCATGTTTATTCACTGGGCCAGAGATTTGAATTACATTTTAGTCATGGCTAACTCAAGCATGAACCCTTTCGTTTTTGCCTGGAGGCTGAGGACCTTCAGGAAAGCGTTCGCTAAAATTTTAACGTGCGGGCCTATGGTGCGAAAACTGCGCTCTGTTTCGCTACAGATCAACATCTCAATGAATTCATTGGTACCTACATTGGCTTCGTGGTCTTCTAGTAGCAACGTACACACTTGAAAATGCATGACGCATTGATAATGATTGATGGTTTCTGGATATCTGATTACTGAACGCGAAAGCAAAGGATTATGAAAATGACATTTCCTGTTATTAGGAAAATGAAATTTTCAGTTTCACTTTACCTTTAACGCCTTTATTTAAACTGGAAGACTACTTGAACGAATTTGGAATGAAACGATGCTCACATGATATCCAATTGTTTCAAGAGCCCTGCACTTATCCTTCGGCAGACATAACAACTCCGATCGAGATAGATGTAAATATCAAATCGCAGTATTTGAAGGGGTAACTTTATGGAGTCAATTTTAAAGACATGACAAAAGGTTACAATTACTCCATCATGTATCGTGACTAAATGGTTCCGGCCTTATTTAGTTTTTAGCTAGTTATTTACACGTTCTATTTACTCAATCGTGTTAGCCATGAAGTTTGTAGCGTGTGGAAAAACAGATCTGGAATAGGAAACCGGATTTGAGAATTGATAATCTTGTGTCGCTGGAGCCAATTTTTTTAAACAACATCAACTTAAATATCTCGTGGTTATTCAAAAAAAGAGCAATGCCTCGGGTGCATTTCTCAAAACTCTTGACCTTAAAAACTATTTACTTGCTGCCGTGCACAATGCTTATTACCTGAGACTGGATTGTTTTGTAATTTCAGTGAAAGCTGACACGAAACAAACTTGTGACACGTTGGGCTTGCTTGCACGGATAACTTCAAGTCGAAAGAAGACAGGTTGACACGTTGAAAAATAGTTCTCGGGCAGACTCCCTGAGAGTTTAGGAAACGGCTCCCTGGATTTAAAATGATTGTTGCCGGATCGCTGAAAAACGTGCTCAGCGATTATCAGTGGAAACATACAATGCAACAATATTTGCGTGTTTACACCCAAGAGCATTGAAAGTATTACCGACATGTCGAAACTTGTATCAAAATAACATTACTTACTGAAAAACATTGCATTATAATAGAGCATTACAATATGTGAATTAGTTTGATGTTAAAGTTCCAATTTGTGCCAGTTTAAGAATATGGTAACAAGTTTGTAAGGTTTTTGTTTCATGATCAATCGCCTGTTATTTTTCTTTATTTAAAAAGTTTGTAAAATATAATTAAAGGACAAGTTTAACACACAGCCAAGGCTATATATGGAGATTTTAGCTGAAAAGTCTGAACAGGATAAATAAAAACAAATGAAAAAAAAAAGGTGAAAATTTCATGTGTCAGTCAAAGCTTTGAAACTGAACAAGCAACGAAAAGAACGAAACATTTACGCTGCACATAACCACAAAGAGAAAGAACCTGACAGAGAAAATGCAAAGGAAACATTTGGCACAGCGTGATGAAAACAAAGAAAATCAAACCTAATATAAGTCCGTCAGCTAAAACTTTGAAAAAACAAAACAAAAAATAGCAAGGGAAGAAAAGAACGACACTCATGCAGAACATGACCACAAACAGACGCAACCCAAGAAGGTGAGAAAATGCAAAGGAAAATCCGTGAAACCAACGCTAAAAAGTAGTGTGTCAGCTGAAGCTTTGTGAAAAAAACATTTATTTCGTTTGAATAATTAGCTCGTTTAAATAATTTAGCGCTTAGGCCTGATGAAAAAAATGTCAACAGTTTTTTAACTACACCGTGAGGCATTTACCAGGGTATTTTCAAAAAATGCTTAACGCTGGGGTCTGGGAAGAGCACTTGCAATTGACTGATGCATAGGAACGCTTGAAAAGGACTCTGTTACCTGCATTCGCTCTGCGTTTCCCGTGCAAAAGTTAAATTAAGCTCCCTAACATCAGTGACACACGAGGCGATGCTTTATTGCTCTTACCACATTTTGACGTCATCTGTGGCCTTTTACTGAACAGACGTACGGCAACATGGAACCTGTTTACGTAAGTGGCGTTAATTTTATAAGCCACGTAAAGTGCGTCAAATGTACACTAACGGATACTATTCTCGGCTTCTGTTTTAATATTGTTTCTCTGCAGTTGAGAGCTGTTTGAGTCTTATCGCTGAGACTTGAAACGATTATTGAATTAAGTTGAAGCATTGATTAAATTAATTTTCTAGAGCCCTTATTCTATTGGTCGCTGCTTTAAAATCAAAATTCAGTAAATGTCAGTGTAATAAAATAATATTATTCCCTTCATTTACTTTGGCTCTCATGTCGGAAACTCGATTTCACGTACTAGGAATCAAGTAATTGTACTTTTTGAAACTTACACCAAGTAAAGATCAGGCGCAAATATAGATACTGTCTTGACCGACAATTGAAACGTGTCTGAGAAGTCCAATCTGTGATCACGCCCTTTTTTTTCCCTTTCCGCTTAATTTAAGGTGGCCGAATACAGTTTTTTAGTGCACAGGTGTTAGAAGACGTTGTTTGGAAACTCTGTACTTCTGGACGCCCAAAATTGGTATGGTGTAAGACTAACTAGGAATGAATGTATTTTCGTACGTTTTGTTGAGCTAAGTACCGTTTCCATGGCAACGCAGCGAACTATTAAACGTCTACAAATAGTGGGTTTCCTCTATTTTTAGAAAATGTACTCATCAGATTTTTTCCATTTTTTTTATCCAGAAAAAACTCACAAAAGACTGACACAGTTGCACTACTTTCGTGTAATTTTAACAGAGAGATCTCCTGCAAATATTGATTTTGCATTTTAATGTTTTGTGAAGATACCCTCTGTTAGATTTAGGTTTCTCTTTGTAGGCGAGTTACGTTTTTAGGGAACTATTTTCATGCCGAATGTCACGAAATTCTAATGAGCGGTTCCTTAGAAAACAGTTCATTTCCACGAAAACAACCAGTCACAATTTTTTGGTCAAATGCGCATGCGTGGCTTTAATCGGGTTTCATGGCAAAGATGAAAAGCATGCAAAAGGTCTTGGTGAATGACTTTTTTGCTCGGAAAGAAAGGAAAAAGAGTCCAGAAACGAGAAACTTAGTTCTTTAGGATCAAAACTTAACTTTATTATCCATTTCATGTGAAATTGAGGGATCACTTTATCGACTGCCGCATTTGCGTATCACAATTCTAGCGCGTTAAGCAACGACGACGGCGACGACAACGCCACAAAGCAATAGGTTTAATTAGCAGAAACAATCATGGTCATCATGTTCAGCAAAGAGTGTCGTTCTTTTCTTCTCTTGCTTTTTTCTGTTTTATTTTTTCAAAGTTTTAGCTAACGTACTTAGGTTTGGCTTCCTTTGCGGTTTTTATCACGGTGTTCCGAAAATTTCCTTTGCATTTTCTTTGTCAGGTTCTTTCTCTTTGTGGTTCTGTTATTAGCGTAAATGTTTCTTTCTTTTGGCTGCTTGTCGTTTCAAAGCTTTGACTGACACAAGAAACTTTCACAAGCTGTTTTTTTTTTTCAACTTTTTATTTGTCCTGTTCAGATCTTTCAGCTAAAGCCTTCATATACTTGCTCTATAATTGTATTTGACAAGTTTTTTAACTGAATAATAATATAGAAGATTGGTGCAAAAGCCTCACAACTTGTTACCATTTTCTTACACTGACACAAATTGGAACTTAGAAAAACAAATAATTCACATATTGTAATGCTCTATTATGAGATAAGATTATTTATTTTTGGTAAGTAATGTTGTTTTGATCCAAGTTTCGACATGTTCTGTCGGTTAATACTTTAATTCTCTTGCGTGTAGACATGCCAATATTGTTGCTGCATCGTACCGTTCGTACATAATCACTTTTTTCAGCGATCCGGCAGCAATCACTTTAAATCCAGGGAGCCGTTTCCTAAGCTCTCATGGAGTCTGACTGAGAAGTATTTTTCAACGTTTCAATTCGTCTTCTGTCGACTGGAGGTAGTTACTGGCCGTGCAAGCCAGCCCAACGTGTTTCTTAATCTTGCAAAGTTTGCTTCGTTTCAGCTTTCAAAAGTATAAAACAATCGAGTTTAAGGCAATTAGCATTGTGCACCAAGCACGTAAATAGTTTTTTGGTCGAGAGTTTTGAGAAATGGGACGCGAGGCATTGCTTTTTGTTGTTGTTGTTGTTGTTGTTGTTGTTGTTGTTGTTGAAAGGTACACTACTGCCGCTGTGCGTGAGAAAGGCGGGATGCGGACGGAATATCGAATAGGAAAAGCCGGAATCTGGAAAACGTTCACAGAAATAACTAAGGTCGTTTACGTGCAAAAAAGAGCCAATCTCTGACATATACATTTCTTAGTTTTCTTGATGTATTGCATTTTTTGCAAACAACCACGAGATATTGAAGTTGAGGGTGTTATATTAGCTCCAGCGACCCAACATTACCAATTCTCAAATCCGTTTTTTTATTGCGGAGCTATCTTTCCACACTATAACAAATTCATGGCCAATACGAGTTGGGTATCTAGAACGTGCAAATAAATCGCTAAAACTAAATAAGTTATCAGTTAGTCTCGATACATGATGGAGCAAATTTAACCTTTTGTCATGTGTTCAAAACTGACTGCACAAATTTAACCCTTTAAATATACTGATTTGATATTTAGATCTATTACAGAGCAATTAATGTCCGGGAAGGATATTATTAAAAGTGCAGGGCTCTTAAAACAATTTAATATCACGAGCATCGATTTATTAATTTCAAATTCGTTCAAGTAGTCTTCCAGTCTATAGGCTTTAAAGGTAAAATGCAACTGAAAATTTCACTTTCCTAACCCCCGCAAATGTCATTTTCATAATCTGTTACTCCGCGTTTTATCCAGATTTTATGAGTGATTAAATCATCAATCATTATCAATATCCATTATGATTTCAGGTGGGTACATTGCCACTAGATGACCACG